>NW_012136414.1:1655361-1688010 GCF_000956105.1 Propithecus coquereli
AAGAACAGAAACTCTTTAGAGAGAGACATATCCTCTCTTACCTAGGCCTCATGTAATTACCGGACATAGAGTCCGGAGAAAGATGAGCTCACAACTCACAATTACAAAACACAAGCCCAATAAAACCAACTTGAGAGTGCTGACAAAAGCCATCAAAAACTGAATTAGACCCTCTCTTTTAGGATATTAGATATTGAAATGATTAGTTACAGAGAAAGAGAGAGATTCTTTTTTTTTTCCTCACAGGGAGAAGGAAAAAACTCACTCATAGCTAAATGAATTTCTAAGTAATACATATTTTAAATATTTGAACAATATGATAAACTTGATCTAATAGATGTATATGGAACTCTGTACCCAAGAAATTAAGAATAAACACTCTTATCTAGAATGCATAGAATGTTTATAAAAATCGACCATGTGCCAGGCCATAAAGCAAATGTCAACAATCGTGTAAGAATAGATATTATTCAAATCATGTTCTCTAATAATAACATGGATCCAAGAAAAAATATATAATGGAAATTTTAAAATACATTAAACGATGCTGAAATTCATGCATATCAAACAGTTTACTGAACATATACAGAACATTTTTGTATATGTCTTTTTGGGCTCATGTGCAAGTTTCTCTAAGGTCCATACCTAAAGACTGCAATTTCTAGGATATAGGACATGTTCATGCTCCACTGTAAAAATAATACCAAGTTGTTTTCCAAGCTTGTTGTGCCAATTTACACTCACCACCAGTTATAAATGCAGCATTATTTACAATAAATTATTGTTAAATTTTCTGCATTATAATGAAGTACTTTAAGTTTCAAATTTTTTATATTGTAAAATATCCTGGATTGAACATTCATATATAATAACTTTTTTATCTTGTCTGTTTTTTTCACAACATAATTTTTGAGGATTGAAGTGTTAAAACAACAGATATGCACATTTTAAACTTTGCTATGTATTGTTTCATTGCCCTTCAGGAAAAAATGTATAGGAGGGTCTATTTTTCCATATGGTTACCAACACAGAATAGTATTAACTTTTTCTATCTTTGCCAATCTTAGAGATGAAAAATGATATCTCATTGTTGTTTCTATATCCATATATTTAATATCCAGTTGGTTTGAATACATTTTCATACATTTATTGTTCGTTTACATTTCTTTTTTGGGATTTACAATTTAAATTATGAATAATTTGAATTAGCCTAAGAATATATATAAGATAATCATGTAGAAAATGCCAAAACCTCTCACTGTTCTTTATATTTTACCCCTAATTTTTGTACACATACAGCAATAATGATTGGGGGCCATCAATACTATGGTAATAAAAATAGTTTTTATTAAGTGTTTGTCATGTGGCATACACTTGGCTAAGGACTTCACACACCTGGTTTATTCATTCATTTATATATCCATTCAACAGTTATTAACTATGTTCCAGGGAGTGACTAGTTGTACAATTATGAGCGAAACACAGTGCCAACCTTCCTATTGTTCAGTGAGATGATGACAATAAGTACCCATCAAACAAATGATTATAAAATATGAAAAAACTAAAAAGAAAAGTGTGCTAAAATAGAGAATAACATGGGGTAGTGTTTAAATGAAATAATCAAAGCAGGCTTCCTGAGAAGGGGGCATTGATCCAGGGCCCTAAGGCATGAAAAGAAGCAAAAAGTTTCTGGGAGGGGAAGAGTTTTTTGCAGAGGGAAGAATATATGCAAAGACCTCATTCAGGAAAATGAGGAACTAAAAGAAGGGCCCTGCGACTAGCATGAAGTAAACAAAGGGAAAGTGATGTGAAATCAAATCAAAGAAGCCAGCAGGGATTAGACCTCTTAGGGCCACAGTGGCCAAGGGGAGGAGGCTGCTTCATTCCTTATGCCATGAGAAGCTTAGGCTTAGAGAGAAGTGCTCAGAGGTGATCTTGACCTTCTGACAATGATCCAAACCTTAAGATTAATTTGCACCACATTTCTATTATTCTACAGAAATTGTGAGCATAAATTAAATTACATTCTTTAAAAAGTATGCAGCTATCATATCTTTCATAGATTTAAGAAAGCCAAAAAAATGATAAATTTGAACTTCCAGAAAAAATGTATTTAATATCTCCTATCAAACAATGCTCCATTAAGTGCTGAAGATCAAACTTAAATAGGTTGTGCCAATCAGTGCCCTTTTTATGACATCACAAAAAGAGATCTATTCCTTGAACCCACTTGCAGTACTCCAGTATTTCATTTAACAGGAGTTTCACCACTGCATTGCATGTATGAATTGGATTTACTGAAATGTTCATAGGAATACTCTTGCTAAGTGAGACACTTGTCTGCAATCTGACAGCACTGTTTGTATCCTAGTCATTTTGATGACAGTATCATCTCGCTTCATCTGCTTTTAGATGTTCTTAGGGTCACAGTAAATCAGATGTCCCCAGGAGTTTTCCATTTCTATTTGATCTCACAAAAAGCATGAGACATTATTATCTCTTTTTTGTAGATGAAGAGGTACAAGCCAACCTCACTAAGCTTCAGATTTTTCACCTACAAAATGAAGGTATTGATGCTTACCCTGCCAACCTCTTACACCTACTCAAACAAAATAAAATAATAAAATGACGGATGGGAGAGTGCTTGAAAAACTAGGAAACCTCACAAAAGGTGAGCTATTGTTATATTACTATTATCATAAAAGAAGACACATCTGTATCATAAACATTACAATACAGATGTGCAAAAAATGTGCATATGATCCACATCAGATCTTCGTCTTGTTCTAAGCCCCCAAGGTAAGGAAATTTGGGGTGGGAGAAGACCTGCCAATATAGCATGACTCAATCTCTTTCAATTTAAAACATCTCCTTTTAGGCTGATTCTCAGCATTTTTGGTGAAGAGTCAGTCAAGGTAAAGTTGAAATTCCTTATCAGGCTCTCTTACTCAAGTCACAGATTTCCTAGACAACATATGAGTACAAGGAAAAGCTCACATGTCCTTAAGGTACTATGGCAGGATCCCAAGCTCCTCTCTGGCTCCCAGTGGCCCTTGGCTGAGGTAAACTCATTTTACGTGTCTCCGTGTTGGTCTCTATCCTCTCTGTACCTGCTTGTGAAGTTCCATAGCATAGCTGATGTCATGCTACTTTCTCCTCGGTCCAGCCATGGTCCAGCAGTTCATTCCCTGAGCCTCAGCCTGATTTTGTTTTTTTCTGCCCTTCAGATTGTCTCAGTCTCAGCCTTGGGCTCCATCTGAACCCTGGCGGAGGCCCTAATAATAGTTCCTTCTCCCCTCACTTCTGCAGCCTCATTTCAGGCCTGGTGGCCCTCAAACCTCAGTTATCACTGAGAACATATGGGAAATTCTGAATCTCTCCAGTGTTGCCCCCGGGTATGAGGAGAATGAAGGAGAGGGAAAGAAGCCCCTCTCTTTTCTCTCTTCTCTCTCTCTCTTATGCCAGGCTACCATGTCTTGCTGTGGCTGCTCCTTGTCAACAACGGGTGCTTTGCCAGGCTATCTCCATCCAGAGTCCCAAACTGGAAATGAGACACAAGTCCACATGACATCTGTTTTTGGCTTTACAACTAACCTATCCTTTTTATTTTACCTCTATTCCTCGCCTTGAATTTTAATGAGAAGATGGGAGAGGAACAAAGAATCCTTGCTGCTTCTCTTTGTCTCTGTTCCCCTCTCTCAACTCTTGTCCACCTTCCTGGAACTATAATGAGTTTCTTTACTTAATATTTTTCTTAATTTCTACTTTTTTCCATGTGGTGAATAATGGAGTAGTAAACCTGCTGACCAATACAGGGAAGAACAATCAGGCATCGCATAGTGACATTTTGGTCAACAATGGGCCACATATACAATGGTACTTCCATAAGATTATAATACCGTATTTTTTACTCTACCTTTTCTGTGTTTAGATACTTTTTAGATATGCAAATACTTACCATTTTGCTACAATTGCCATTATCAACTATTTGTGGTTGTGGGGGAGGAATTACAGCAAAAAATTCTTATAGACATTTTCCTCTAAAGATAGATACAAATAGTAATGCATGAAAGTTTTAACAGAAATTAAAATCTATTCACCCAATAGTGAAATTCTCCAATTTCATTGACTTAAAATTAATTATTTATCAAAAGTAGTAACTGATCCTTTCTCTCTCTGAAAGATCTATCATATTCAGAATCCTAGCGGAGAAGTGGCTGACTGCTACACACAGAGCAGTAACAAATAAGATGTTAAATTGGACCAAGCACACTCAATACAACATCTTGATAAACATACACCCAAGAAATTTGGGCAACTAAGGTTTACGAGTTTGAAAGGTTATTTTCTTAATGAACAGCAGTAGCACTATTCTCAGGAAACATACAACAGAGGGAGGTGAAATTTTAGATCTATTTATTTAGGTTTCTAAAGGAGATTTAAGCAATCCTGCTTTTGTACAGCATGTGCTGCCACAGACCCAAGAATCAAATAGAATATTAATGGGCTAAGTTTATATCGAGATTATGGTCCTTTGAAGAATGCAATGGGGGAAAAACAGGAGTAAGTCCATTTGTCCCTGTAGTTTCTGCTTTCCCAGTTTAGCTTCTCTTCACCCCACATGGTTAATTCTCTCATTTAAGGGGTGCTCTGAGATGAGGTGACACGTTGATGCTAGGGTTTCTAGGCTCTAATCTCTTAAAACTGTCACACGCATCGGCCTCAAGCAGCAAAGTACTCACATAATGACATCATTCTGAAGTATTAAAATTTGTCACCAGAATTGTTTTCCTCTGCAGATAATGACAGCAACAGATAGTGACACAGTGTGTATGTGCATGGGCGGGTCCTATCAAGGAGAAAAAAACACTTGTAAAATTCTTAGAAACTGAAAATGCATCAGTGAATAGGCCTTTCTGTTGGATATTTATGGGGAATTTGGTTTGTTTTCTGATTCTGTTTCAACTTTTAAGGAGCACCGTTAATGTGATTAATTAGCAAGAATTTATTGACGTGAAAAATTTCGACAGCCGAATATATATGATTTTTTTAAATGTATTTTTTCAGGTGAAACTATAAACTGGAGGCCTAATTAAGACCTGCTGTTTCCTGAAATTTTGTGTGCACAGCCCCGGGAAGGAAAGTTGCATGGAGCTTTGCTTCAAGGGGTACGTGTAATCTTAAGAGAAAATCCCAGCATTCTAGTCACTTTTTTCAAACATAGTCCTTACTTAAGAGCTATAGTGAATTTATGTCCTTGGTAAACATGAAAGCCCGCTATGGAGCTGGCTTAGGGAAAACTCAAATCAGTGAGCACGTCATGGGTTTAGGACTTCAGCTACTTCTAGCCAATATTTCAAAATTTACACTGAAACACCGTGATGAATCATACAATCTGAGTCCTTTGACATTTGTTTGCATGTTCCCTTCCCATGACTTTGCTAAGGATGTAAGTCTCTCTTTCTAGCAAGAGAGAGTAAATCAGCTTGCAAGATATAAAATAATAATACAAAAGTATTCAGCACAAAAAAATTTGAATTTTGATGAGATTGCAAAAGACTTGAACTGATTTCTGAGCAGCATCCACTTTATCTGCTTTTATTAGAAAAAAATTTATTTTTTTCCTAATGTTTCCTTTTTGTTAAATAGTTCCAATGTAGGCTTTAAACCACAAGAGTTAAAGAAATCTATTTACTTCTAAAAATTGTCAACATTTTATTAGTTTAGGAACATATTTATATGGCTCATTCCCAAATGTCATGATCCAGTTGTGGTAAACTTCTGAAGTCAGAATTTCTTCAAAATAATAACTATTTTTCTTTAATCACTTGGAAGCTTTATTCTAATGTCTCAGGTAGAAAATACAAACTACTTATAACTTGAGAACAGATATCCAATCTCATAGTTGTCATTCAGCTCAACATTTTGAACTAAATGTTTTCACTAACTTATTCAATTGTAGGGAGTGAGAAAAAGTCACAGAACTTTTCCGAAATTTTATACTTCTTAAAACACCATACTGTGAAATGAAAACTTGTCCACTTGGTAAATCTCAATGAAGCAACCAGTTATTTCCTTCAGATAATACACTACACATATCAGGTCATAAAGGATCAAGTCACAATTTCTAGTCCTGGTGCATAATTCTTTAGCCCCTAAGCTCGACAGAGCCCAAGCACTTACTTACTTACAGATAATACCCAACACAAAAGCCCCTTTTTCCACTTTGAAGGTAGAGCCTCATTACATGCCTTCCTAAATGTGGACGGGAACAGAGGCTCCTCCTCCCGCTCACAATGCGGTCCAGTGCATTTGTCCAAAGCTCATCGCTTCAGAAAATGTTTTGGTCATTTCCTAGGGGCATTCTCCTGCCTCTTCAGTGACCTAGAGATAAACACATTCGTGGTCGTCTCTTCTCCTGACAGTTCGGCTTCCCTGACTCCACCTTGCAGTGTTCCTGCCTCATCCCAGACCTGGCCCTTGTTCCAGAGCTCAAAGCCCCAGGCCACATAAGGGCAGAGCAGCCACGTCAGAGCTGCTCCTGGCACCAAGGAAAATTATTTGCCCCGAGAGGCAAACACAGCCCAGGCAGTGTTAAGAGTATCAATCCTCCTCTTCTCTGTTGTAAAAGGCCCTATTGTAGAAACACAAATCATTCAGAGATGGCATGTACAATGTCTAATCATTTAATAGCCACTGGGCACCCACTGGGTATGGACCCCGAACTAGACTGTCTGTACCTATTCATGAGAGAAAGTCAGGAAAGAATATAACACAGATTTTTATTCATCTCCTGTTCTAGCCGGTGACACCATGGCCAACATACATCCTTTGAATAAGTAGACAATTACAACCATAATAGAGATGAGAATATTTTTTATCTGTGAGTAGCAACGTAGGGGGGAGATCACAAGCTTGCTACTTACACTGACCTACTTTTGAATCCTGCTTCTATAATTCATCAACTGCGTGGCCTTGGGGAGTTTACTGAATCTCCCTGGGTTTCTCTTTCCTTGTTTACAAAATGAAAACAATAATATGTACATCCTAAGTGCTGTGAAGAACACTTTACCCAAGTGTGTAAAAATGCCAAAAGCTGTGTGGAGCATATAGTAGGTGCTCAACAATATTAGTTCCTTTTCCCATCTCTAGATTTCCAAATGCTTGTCAAAATACCTTATTTGATCCTTACACAAATCCTACTCATATTTACTTTAATCTCAGGGGCAGCATTTTAGGTCTTTGCATTTCTTTTTGTTTCCTTTTTGGAAATTTGATCGAAAAGATACACACGTTTTCTCCAATTACCTTGGCTCTGCTCATTGGCAAGTTTTACAAAATACCCGAAGCAATAAAAAGGGTTAATTTTATTCCAGTGTTCCAGATGTCTTCAGCACCTTGACTTTAGTAATATACTAAGAACAGTAAGTCTTTTTAATGAAAGTGAAAGGTATGCATTGTACTTAAATCTGGAACTTTTTCCCCTGAAGAAACGCTGCCACTGGGACTGCATCCCGCCATTTTAGACGGGGTGAGATATGTTTTTGCTCAGGTTTACCCTTTTTCAGCACATTTTCAAGCAACTGCAGTTGGTATCCAAGCAGTTAAAACTACATCAGCACTAATAGCTATGAGCTCATCTTGTATAAAGACATTTTTAGTTAAACACCACAATCTTGGGGGGGAAAAAAAGTTAGCGTGCTTAACCAGGCTGGCTTGGAATAGCTCACAATATGACGCATACCACAGGAAATAGAGTGGTATGAGGCACCTACAAAATATTTTTCAAACAAGTCATTGACGCTGTAAGCCCCATGCCTCAGCTTTAGGAAGTCACTTATTAAGAATCAACACCAGCCGTGCCAAGCTAAGCTTTTGCTCTTGGTGATTTTCCAATTGAATATTCAGAGCCCTGTCTCAGTCTTGTTTTCAGGGAAGTACATGCCTGGAATGTTAGCAAGCTATTTGCTGGAAAAAATGCCCACAACAGGCCTAATGTTGATCACATTAATGCGTTTGAGTGGGTATAGAGTGCAAATGATTGAAAATGCTTCCAGATCCCCGTTGCAGGGGACAAAGCAGGCTCTGTTCTCTGATCTGATGGTCATTTTTTTTTCCAGCAGAGGATGTGGCGCAGGAAGAGGGAAGAGTGCCAATCTCTGTCTAATGGTTCCAAACAGGGCCTGGGCCTAGCTCTTTGGATGCTGATGAGTGGGAAATGAAACACAGATGGGTCAGATGGGTAAGGAGAGGGGGATTACAGGTCAGGCCAAAGAGTTGGAATAAATTAAGTGCTTATGAGGTACAGAATGGCACATTGTTTAAGTGAATAGACAGGAAAAAACATTCCGGCATTGTTTGGTCCAGTGAGCGAACCCAACATTCCTCTTCCCAGACCAACGTAGGCCACAGAGATCCTCATCGTCAGGGTGTATGCGAGCAGCAAACCAAAATGTGGCCAATTGATGCCTGAAACATTCTTCTGTACCCCAAAGAAAGCAATTTTGTTTTATTACACATGAGATGTAATTTATTGGGAGAAATGTTTGAGTTCATGTGTCGGATCATAGAGAGTCATATTTGGGGTTCCCGGGGGATCTCTGAGGAGAAGGTGAGTAACCACAAATTAATACAGCAGGGAAATAAAATGACAAAAGAAATGTTTCATTGTGCTTGAAATATTGAACCAATTTCCCCCTTTTTAACCTTTTAAACCTTTGCTCACAAATCAAAGAGTAGTTCAATGTATGAAAATTCAGCAGAAGCCTATAGTGTCCAATAACAACAATAGAAAAGTGAAGTCCAATATATTCTTCTTAGTTTTAAGCGTCTTCATAACACAAGGAAAGACAGTGCAAAGGACTTTGTGAGAATGCTAGAAAATGATCAAAAACAATTAGATAACTAAAAAAAATCCAAAACACTGGTAATCATAATGGATCTGTCCATTTTGTGTTATAGGTGTGTTAGAAAAGTTATGAAATCCCAAAGGGTACACAAGCCTGATTATTCAATATTAGATAATTATAGGACAGGCTGGATGAATTGTGTTTTCTCGGAGGCACAAAACTAATAGAATGTTAAGGGTGGAAAATGTTACGTACAGAAAAAGAGCTGAAGTTGCAGTTGCCAACAAAATTAGAACGTTCTAAAGTATGGAATTAATAGTTTATTTTTCTAATATGACAGAAATTATTTTCAGAAGCTTATTTTCATACCAGCCATATTTCCATTTTATGGACCTGACCGTTACTGGAATATTCCACAGGCAAAACTGGAGGCAGCGGTTGTCTGCAATCATCAGGGATGCTCATGCTTCATATATTAAGAGTGTCTCATTGTACCAATTGGTGCATTGCAACTCCAGAGACTGCAGAGAGATCACTCCAAATAATCAGTATAGAGAGTCTTAATGTAGCATATCTTTAAAAGGCTAATGATTTTCATTGCTATTATTTCAGTAAGTGGTTTGGTAAGTGATAGCAATCATGTACATATGTTGTCTTATTTTCCACTGTTTGAGGCCATTCCAAAACTAATAGCCACATTACTTGTAATTTAAATATTTTACCTTTACTCCAGATCTCCTCCCCTCTAAAACCTTTATTATGCCTATGCTGAATCTTGGGAAAGGACTCCAAGAATAAATGACCAATGTGTGCAGCAAATTTGAAAAACAACCATGATATAAGCATTAATATTAGCAGTTGAGAACAAAAAAAATGACTACAGGTAAGTTTCTATAATACCGTCCACCTTATGCTGAGCAAAAATGTAAAATAAAACTGTTATTCATGGAAAGAAGGACACAGACCCATAAGAAACTAATATCTAGTTTTGGATATTTGCTGTTTCCTTTCCAATACAATGGATGATTTTTTTCAGTCTTTTTTCTCCCTTGAATAAAAAATAAATGACAGTTGAAAATGTTTGTGGTAAAATCTGAAGGCAGAAGTTTATGGTTTTTTGTTTTGTTTCTTTTTTAGAGATGGGGGTCTTGCTGTGTTTCCCAGGATGGCCTCAAACTCCTGGGTTTTTGATAATGCTTAAGAGACTATGTGTTGTACCATAAAATTGGAGATCATTCTTTTCAGAAAAAAAATACATGTAACAAGACGAGGTTCCCAGGAGACTGCTGTTTCATCTAGAACACACTTCCAGTGGGAAGTCAGGTTAGTGGGTTATGGGTGGGGAGGCTGCCGCAGAGCTCTCAACTTGACTTTCTGGGGCTAGACTTTGAAGGTAACAGGAAGGGAGGTGAGAGGCAGAGCAGTCTCTCCTGTGCCTTTGAGGACACCTAGGCCACCTGGCTTCTTGCCAGGTGTTGCTAGTGGATGGAAAACATACTGAGACTAGAAAGAATAAGTCAAACACATGTGTCTAAGGCATAAACCTAATGCAGGACACAGAAGCCTCCACGATAAACACCCTCAAGTTGGAAAATCAGAGTGGTAATGTTGAGGCCACTGCTATTGCCAGCCAGTGCAACCTATATGTAGCCATGCCTGTCTGCTCACACGGCATACATCTTCTGAGGGACATGGCCCTTAGGTTTACCAGGTTGAAGAAAACACTAGAAAAGCACAGCTATCTAGAGCAGTGGAATGTATCTAACATCAATACCAACCCTACAGTTACTCTGCAATTAGCATGGTATAGTAGACAGTAATTAGGGAAAAGAAAATCTCTTAAAAAGAGTTTTAGATTTTATATGCTCCAGACCCCACAGAGCCTGAATTTACTCCTGGGATTACTATTCATGAAGTGGAACTATAGAAGGAGTATTTGGAGAGAGAAAGGAAGTAAGTATACCTTTGGTTTCTTGATATGTCTGGCTTGAAGCCCTGTAGAATTCAGACAAAGCTATCCATTTGGTAGCTAAATACATACATGGTCTGGAGAATAGGACTGAAAACCAATTCTTCTCAACCCCAGTGTACTACTGTTGTCCTATATCATATGACTTTCATTTAACAAAAAACAAGTGTTGAAACATTTTACCTGATCTGGGCAGTTTTTCAGGAGTAAGTCTACAATCTTCAAACCCTCATCATTTCATTTCTTTTTTGTGTCTTTAAAATCATATAATGCAAACTGAAATATGAGGACTTGAGGCCACACTAAAGGAATTTTCTTTTACACCAATAACTTCAAAATAAGGAAGGAAGTATTGACCAGCTATCTTCAAAGCACATTCTTTATGCCATTTTTGAGTTGTGGGGACAGATTTATGCCCCTCCGGCATGCTTTTCCCCCTTGACTCTCTTATAAACAAAGGCAGGTGTTCACAGGGCAGCTGACTAGGGTAGGATGTGTCCTTTGTGCATGGAGCACAGCAAAGCTATCTGTGCTATAAAGGGGTTGTCACACCTCAGCCTTGGTCCTTCTTAGCAGAGGTTTAAGACCTGCCAGCATGCACTCCATATAATGATACTCTATCTAGTCAGAGCCTAGAAAAAAAGGATCTATTACTCCTCCTTTAAGGGGAGGCCCTGATATTACTGTTTTTATCATGGTTCTTTGGTAATAAGTATAAGGAAAATACAGTAGCATCATCCTGAAGATAAAAATTAATGCACAAGAGGTACATAGTAGAGATTTAAATTCGAACGAAGGGCTTGTGCAACCCTGTCAGCCAAGCCAATAATATAACTCATAGACCATTTCTCCACCTCCACGGAGTCACTTTACAGCACTTGGGTGTTTGCTGTATGCTCAATTAAAATCCTACTCTGGTGGGAAAAACCAGATTTCCAAATGGTGACTTTATTGATTCAATAAAATTTAAGAAATTCTACTTATGGAAAAACTCATTAACCAAAACTAATAAATAAGAGTTTACCCTGCAGTCTGGTTCCTCTTTATTTGACCGAATTAAAAATCACTCTGGAACAACTTAGTTCATTTTTCACTTGTTAATTGAACTTAATAGTTTAGTAACTCCCTTTCTGTTCTAAGCTTGTGAACTCTTCATTCTTTCCGGCAGCACTTGCATTCTCTCACTCTTAACTTTACAAAGCGTATATTTACGAAGAAGTTTAATAGAAATAAAGAGCACAGGGGAAGGGGGAGGAAATAAGGACATTTTACTCGGGCTGATGCAATGATTTAAGGCTCAGCCCAGCCTTTGGTGACGGTGTCAAGTTGCACTGCAATGTTAGAAGGATTCTTCAGCATAGCCTCAAGTGCAATGTCCTTGTAAGGGACAATTTTATTATTGAATACATGTCACAGCAGATCTCCACTTCTGTTTAGCATTTGCAGAAATCGCAAAGACCCAACACCGTGCGTGGACTAGACAAAACCTTCCAATCAATTTCACACTGTGACACACAGACTTTTTTTTTTTTTTTTTGAATTCTATTGCTGTACACATTTTTTTTTGTTGTTTATTCTTAGTGCAATGTTTATCATGAGAGTCTTTTTTTAAAAAAAAACAGAAATTTGTTAAAGGTAGCTTTGACCGAATATGGGTGTGTTATGATCTTTGGTATAAAGTACAAACTCGAGGGACAATAGCAGAGTTTGTCAAGATACTGCTGCTGTTCTTCAGTGTTTCCTTGAAGCCCAGGATAGATGCTCCAACCATACCTGTTCTAGCCAGATAATTCATACCCCAACCATCCCAGATTATCGGTACTAGCCATGCCCACTCTGTAGGAAACAACCGGTCAAGTCTTACTGCATACATTTTAAAGGCATGAGTTGAGGCATGAGTCAGTCTGAGTTGTGGAGCCTGTGAAATAGCAGGGGGCTTCATTTTATGTCTGTTATTCTATGCCTGTTTTTTCCCCTTTTGCTATTTATCCTTTGAAGAGAGAATTAGGGAAAAAGGAATTTTTAAGCAGGCAGGAACATTCAGACTAATTCAATATATACAGATAAAAGCATATCATTGTTTTATCTTTAGATACAAATTGAGCACCAAAAAAAAGCCTGGACTTAATTAGATAATGCCAAATTGTTTTCCAAAATGGTTGTACCAACTTAGGCTTCTCCCGGCAATGTATAAGTGTTCCTATTGTTCTACATTCTACATTCAGGGGAGGTTTGAAGTCATTCATAATTTTTAACATGAAAACTCCTTGAAATATACTTAAAGCAGTAGGTGTTTTTATTTCTGAATTAAATTATTGAAATCAAGTCTAAGGAAAAATTGTTGCAGTGGTCTGGGCTCAGTCCTCAGCTCACTTTTCTTCTCTGTCCTCATACTCACAGTGGATCTCGTTTAGGCTTGTGGCTTTAACCAGCCTTGGGTGACCTCCAAATTTATATCAGCAGTTCTGAACTCTCCCTGCTTTTTACTTAGTTGCCCATTTACCGTCTCCTGCTGTCTGTTCAATGCGCATCTCATACTTAACCTTCTTGTCTCCCTCTAATGGGACCACCTAAAATTTACAGAAAGGAAGCCAACTATGAATGGCCACATTGGTTCATGTCAGTTTACATCTAAAACCCTCACTGAATACATGAAAAACCAAATTCCTTACCTTTTATAAAAGGTATTTGCTCCATGCCCCACCTCTACTGACAAGTTTTACTCTTTGACTATTTTTATCTGATTATCAAGTGGATCAATTTTAGGGTCTTTTACTTGCATAATTTCCTCCCAGTGGCAAACCCACTTACTGAATGCTTTGTCATCCTGAATCTTCACTTAACTTTACAGCATCAGACACCTGAATTAATGCAAATTGTGAAAAGATAGTGATAAACGCTTGTGTAGTATTACCTTGTGTACATAAACCATAAATTAGTTTTTTATTTTTCTATTTTGGGGCACTTCTATTATTTATGCATACCTTATGCCATTCAATTCTATTAATGCTTTCTTTTTCTGATGTATTTATGGAGATAGTTATAGCTGGGGCATAGGAAAGTTATTAAATGTGTATGTTGTCTATGTATCTTGTGCTGAGTCACATCACTAAACTTTTCTAATAATTATAGCTTCTACTAATAATAATCATTCAGTTTGATTCTTTACTGTTTGCAGGAATGGACAACTACTGTATCATAAAAATAATGTATGATAATGGAAATACTATTTCTCTCTTTCTTCCCCCGCAAAATATAATTTTTATTTGTTTCACATTCAAGTATTAGTATCTCCAAAACAGTGTTATCCGATAACATTTGTCACTTATTGAACATGTAATATACTTAACCCTGTTGTAATTGCTTAATAAACATTATTATTTATTATTTCATTTATTATTTAATTTTTGTCCTAGATTTTTTTTGAAAGAGTGTTTCCAATATCGTAAACATCTGATTGGCTATTGGTGTGAGACGGTTATAGCTTAGCATGCAAAAATGAGAACCTTGTATTTCTTTTTTTAAAATGAAATTCTGTTTTAAAATAATTTTTAGGCTTATAGAAAAGTACAGTCCAGAGAGTTCCTGCATGCCCTTTACCCTATTTCTCCTAATTTGACAACTTATAAAGCAGTGGTTCTTTTCTCAAAACTAAGAAACTCACATTGGCACATACCATTATATTTAACCAAGTTCCAGATTTAATTCAGATCTCTACAGTTCTTCCACTAATTTCCTTTTTCTGCTCCAGGATCCCATCCAGGTTACTATATTGCACTTACACATCATGTCTCTTTAGTTTCCTATGATAGTTTCTCAGTCTTGCCTTGTTTTTAGTGACCTTGACAACTTTGAAGAGTACTACTCAGGTATTTTGTAAAATGCCCTTCAATTTGAGGTTTTCTGTTTTTCTCTTGGTTAGATTCAGGTTATGGCCTTGGGAGAAGAATGTCACAGAGAAGTGCCTCCTCATCACATCACGTAAGCGAATGCATGATCTCAACTTTACTTATCCCCAGTGATGTTAACTTTGATTGAGTTAGTTTTTGCCAGGTATCCCCACTGTAAAATTACTATTTTTTTCCCTTTCCATACTCCATTCACTAAGCCAGTTATACTCTCTCCTCCAGTAGGAGAGGGGAATTAAGCTCCACCTCCATAGAGTGTGTCTGTGTATACAGAATTCTTCTGTAAGGAAGATTTGTCCCATCTCTTCTATTTATTGATTCATTCACATATTTATATTAGTATGGACTGATGAATATTTATTTTATACTTTGGGCCCAATACTACACTGTCCATTTTGTTGCTCAAGTTGTTCCAGCTTTGGCCACTTGACTCTTTCAGTTGACTCCTGTGTCCCTTTAAAATTCCCCATCATTTGCTGTTGTCTTCTTAATGATTAGTGGTATTGTGCATCTTTTAATGTACTTATTGGGCTTTTGTATATCTTCTTTGGAAAAATGTCTACTCAAGTCCTTTGCCCATTGTGGTTTTGATTTACATTTCCCTAATGATTAGAGAAGTTGAGCATTTTTTTGTATGTTTGCTGGCCATTATTCTGTCTTCTTTTGAAAAGTTTCTGTTCATGTCCTTTGCCCATTTTTTTTAATTGAATTGTTTTCTTTTTTATTGTTGAGTTATAGGAGTTCTTTATATTTTTTGGATAATGCCTTGTCGGATATGTGATTTGCAAATATTTTCTCCCATTCCATGAGCTGCATTGTCACATAGTTGATTATGTTCTTTGATACACAGAAGTTTTTAATTTTGATGTCATCCAGTTTATCTAATTTTTTTTTGTTGTTGCCTGTGTTTTGGCATCATATCCAAGAAATCATTGCCAGATCTAATATCATAAAACTTGATTTACTTTTACTGAATGTTTTTATATTTCATGAGACAAAGATAGAAAATAGGAGATTTCACTGGGAAATAATGGGAGATAAAGGTGGAGTCAAGACAGGTTAGGACTACTACGTAAGAATCCATTAAATGTAAAATTAAGAATTTTGGAGTTGATCATGTATGCATGGAAAAGTCATTGAAGGTTTTTGAGTAGGTAAGAAACTGATTAAAATCAATGTTTCAAGAAGATAAATCTGGAAGTTGTGTGCAGAATTGTTCTTCAGGAAGAAAAGAACAGAGATGAAGATATCGATTATAGTGAAATCTACCACAAAAATCCAGGAAGTATATGATAAGGATGCCTATTAATATACTTAAACATCCTCTATGAAAATATTTCACATATTAATACAATGCTAAAATAAAATTTAGAATAAAAAAAAAACCTGAGATGGCCATAGGTAGAATGTAGGTTAAAATTAACATAGAGTATGTGTTAACATTTCTCTATGGCATCAGTGAGTCCATTGAATGACAGGTTGAACTTAGCCTGTAGGGATGGGCAAACAGTTGTATTGATGACAACAGTGTCATCTAAGAGAATTAAGATAAACATTTATTTTGACTACTTTAAATGAAACAATTTCTATTTTACTCCTTCTAGAAGTGAATAATGTATTCATTCCCTCATAGTAGTTGTTCCTTAGCTTTCCCTGCATTTGAAGAATCTGGGGGTTCATTAATTAAATGTGTGGCAACTACTTTCAGTAAAAATGGCATTAAACAATCACTTGTGGTAATTAGCACAACTTTTAAAATAATCAGTAAGAGAGTAAGCTGACAGGTCAGCAAAGCATGTTGGAGGGTGAACAAACTTTTTGACACCATATTTCTCCTCTTTGATAAACTCAGTGAGGATGAAAAAGCTTTTCAAATTGGCTGATTCATCAACCTCTGTCCTACTAGAGAAAAATCTTTTCAGTCTGATGAGGCTGAAGCAATCTAAATGGAAATATTGGTTCCCACAGATTTCTATAGGCTTTGATGATAAAACCTTCTGCCTGGTCTATTCCCTTTTGATCTAGTTGAAAAAGGACGCTGGGAGAGGCTAGGACCAGGCGCCTTCAGTGACCAGCTGCTGATACAGCTGTGGCTTGTTAAGGCCACAGGACAAGGAAACGTTCCAGCGTGCTTCCTGTTTTATCACATTCTTAAGTTAACATTATATTACTAAGAAAAGTGATATCCATGCAGATGCAGAAATATGGCATGTTCTGAAGGCCAACTGGGTTGTAAAAATGATGATCCAGCTACATATTTCAAGAAACTATTAAGATGTAAATGGTTATAAATAGAACCTTTCTTCCAACTTAGAGATTTGAAACAAAGATCTGCTTTTAGATAGTTTACTTGTCTAAGATTGATGGGGAGAGAGTTTGAATTCTCCGGAGAAACACACTTTCTGGTCTCAAGTATCCAGATGGATTTGCATCCTAGATCTAACCTCAGAAGCTTAAGGAATGCTGCAGAAGGCCTCCAGCTGATACGGAGATCTTAACTATGACTCTTACTGCTTTCCATTAAGGAAATGAGAAGCAACTCACTTTTTACAAGGTGTTAACTAAGCTTGGCTGAGCAGCCCAACTGAAAAATCAAACATGCCCAAACACTTCATGTTTATAAAAACAAACTCCATTAACATGCCTGGCTTCCCTTTTTATAAAATTGCAGATGATTTACTGCCTATCTTAGTGCAGTCCAATTTTCCTGTAAAATGCATGTTCTGTATTATGTTTGGCACATTTTAGACGATCAATGTGTAATTGTTGAATTGAATTAGAATTGATTTGTTTTCCATGAAAATGATAATGGAGGATTTTACAGAACTTGTGATGACCCCACTGACATAAAATAGAGTATTTATACAAGCTGTAAGAACTGGTATGCACTCCTGAAAGGAAGTTGCTTTTTTTTTTTGTAATATCACAGTGTTCATTGTTCCAAAGTCAGACTTAAAGGAAGACGACCAAATTTTCTAGCAACTTGCTCCATTGAGTTGGGCCTTATTACAACAAATCTCTCTAATTTATGTGTCTCCAATCCCATATATACCTGATTATTTAAATTATTCTATAATAGTAAACCCAATTCCATGATTTTTCTAAATTTTTAGAAATATTTCAAGTGCAATTTGAAATCTACTATCTACTATTTTTCTTTATCCACTTAAAAAAGATATTCAATAAGAAATAAAGAATATAAAATAACCATCTCTGTACTCATTCACTGAAATAAGATATACGAAGTTGCAGTCCTGTTTCCCTATGCCTGTTCACATTACCTGCCAATGCCCCTCAGAAGTAACCACTTATCCCTATTTATCCAACTCTTGACTCAGATGTGCTCACCAATGTATGGCCTGGGAACAGGGAAGTGTAATAGAGTCATACTGAAAATTAGTTTCACTTTAATTTTTGCAAAGCACAGATGTGATGATTTCACATATTCTTGAGAAGATACTGGTTCTCTTAACCCTACGGTAGAGATAAACTTGCTACACTTACTGAAATATTTTCCAAAAAGAAACAGACATTGTAGAGGTCTCAAAACCCATGCCTCTCTCCTTGCATTTAGTTCCCTCCCTTGCTTAAGTAGGTCTCCAGCATTCACCATGCACAGCCAAAGGTAGCTCTCTGCCCTTCCCTAATGCCGTGCCTGTGTCCTAAAGAGGAGGGCAAATTTGAAGTATGATAATAATGACATCCACAACTTTCCAGTCACTTTAGAGCTGTGGTTGGTTTCCAAACGGGATGTGCCCACCCAGGACAGGAGCAAAATAAACCAGTAGGTGATGGACAAATGCCATTTTAATTCCTATTTAAATTTCTTCTGATCTAAAGCAAAGAAGAAAGAAATTAAATCTTAATACAAATATTAATAATAATACATGTATAATTTATGAATACATATACATATATTGGGGATGCATGCTTAAAAGTTTTTCTTATAAATATTTTTAACTGATAAAAGGATAATCAGTCAAAAATATTTGGAGATCATAGCTTTAAGCAATTCTTGTTTTCTATCTGTGTGACCTTAGGAAAAATAATTCCAAGACATATTGTATGATTTCAATCCCATTCAGGTAATATTTATGTACTTTAATATCCATGTGTCAAATTAAAATAAATTATTTTTCTCTGTTCCCTAATAAAGTGGTATAGTTCCTAGAACTTTTAGTTTAGCTAAGCAAATGAAACTAAATACTCATGATTCATCACCTACATGCTCTAGGTCTGTTTCGCAAGCACTTTGAAAGTGTGTTGTACAATATGCTTGGGGTTCTAAAAGGTTTTTATTTTGTTTTATTTTGTATGAGAACCAGAGTTTTAAAATGTCTAGAAGAGTTGTTCTGTTAAGGATAGTTAAAATTGAAATTGTAAATAGTTATTCTTCGCATATTTATTGAGCACCTACTATAATACAGCAATGATACAAAAGTTAATAGTTTTTGTTTTTCTTTTCCAAGTGCTAGGTATTGTGGAATAAGTGATGAGCAAAAGACCATTGACGCTTCCTATCTTCATGGAATGTACAGCTAATGGAAGAAATATAAAAACTGAAATAAATTGGAGACAGTGTTACAAGCAAAGTATGAACAAAGTCTTATAGACTGTGTCTCTTCTATGTCTACCTCCCTCTGCTCCTTCTTTCAGATTTTCTCTTCTGTGACCACTGCTCCACAAAACAGACCCCTGGTCTTACTCTTCATTTGCCCATATCTTGGAATCACTAAATAGTCTCATTCTCCTGACCTTGACCTCCCATGTCAACCTTCTCTGTATTTTACCTGACCAACCTCATCTAGGTGACAACAGATTATATTGAGTTTAATTTGATTCACTAATCCTAGCTCTTCTGAAGTTCCTTCCTGGAGATATAATGCCATAACCCAATGGAAATGAGATATCCACAGAAAGTCCTGGAAAAGAGAGGCCCAAGGGCAGGATACCAGAGCAGCAGAAAAGGCTGGAGGGGAAGGATTTTTATGAGGTAGGCTTTGAAGGGGGCATAAATCATTTCCCATAGACCAGCTAACTTTGACAGTTGCACATGGACTCACCCTGTGAGTTTCTCTCCTATTGGACATTCTTTTTCATTGGAACAGTTCTTAAATTGTCCAAAGTAACAATCTGTTAATCTCATGTGTATTCTGTTCTCTTACATTGGGAGCCTATTCGAAGGCCACAGCAACTTCCCTTGAATGTATTAAGCCTACCCTCTTTTCCTACAGCACAGGCTCTATACAAAGCAAGCACTGATTCCTCCTAGAAACATTTATTGGATATTACCTCAGACAAAGCACGGTGATAGTGATGTAGAAGACACAAAGATGTATGCACAAAGCAATAACATGCCATTTTGACCAAGAAAAATGAAGATTATGTTATCTCCTTCTTACAAACACATGGACATGTTGTGAGCATTTGGTATCTTAAAAATAAATTTTGGACAATGCTTTCAGCTGCACATCACACAGCACTGACAAATATGTAGTGTCAATATAATATTATTGTATCTCCATCCCCACATCATCAGTCACGGGCTTATCTGTGTTACACAGTTATCATTTCAAAGCGTTTGGGAGACATTATGGTGGGTAGTGATTTAGGACGAGATGAGAATAGTTGCACATTTTGTAAAGAGTTGTGAGTGTATTCAGTGGGAATGGTGATGACGATGATGACGATAATGATAAAGTCCCCAGCTGTCTGTTGAAGTCCCTTTCTGGGAAACAGCTGGAAATTCATTCTTTAAAGATCGCATCTGGCTTGATTTGCCAGTACTCAAATCCCATTGATCTGGTTCTGTTTTAGCCCTCTGTACTCACAGTTCAAAGAGCAGGGAGGCCTGTAAAGAAATTACTGCCATATTGTTCAATCGGCCACAGTGAGCAATATATACGATTATAATTAGGAACACATTAAGGGAAGCAGCTCAGCGGAGATAAGCCGCTTGACTGCGTACGCTTTTTGATGAGGGCTTAGCGCCAATCCGAGAAGAAAAAGATTAAATGTTTGTTACCAATCCTTTTGAACTTGTGGCAGAACATGTGGTAAAGCATTTTTGATTCAAATTAAAAGCATCCTAGGATAAAAATAACCCTGTTCTCCCAGGCCTTTCCAAGTGAAACCATTTGGAGACTGATTTATTGTATCGCCCTTAACCTCTTTCTACCAGCATGATTAACGTAAGCATTTCTGAATCCCTTGTAAGCCTGGACAGGTATTTGTCTTGTTACACATCTGTGGAACAAATGGCAATACAAATTATACACTCAACAGATGTAAGTTTTCAAAGGCCGGGCAAATTTAATTTGACTGTGCATGTAAATGAAAAGTTCATCGAGCGCCAAGGTCAGTGATGTGGGTCGCAGGTAGAGAGGGGTTGCTGCAGCAAACGTCACCAGACGGCCAGCAATTCAGAAACCCTCAAAGGGGAGCTTCCTAAGCCAAGCAGAGAAAATAGAAGCTGCTCCTGCAGCACCAGGGAAGCAAGCACCGGGGAAGGCTGCAAAAGCAAAGGACAGCTTGACCACTATCATCTAGGAAGCCTTTACATGATTGCTGGAAAGAAAAAAAGGCAAGACAACCCTATCAAATATTTTAAGCTTCCATGACAAGAGGAAGCATGGTTTAGTAGTTTTTTCTGGGAATGGAGAATAGAAAGTCTGCTCCAGATTCAGTCTCTTACTTCCTCTGTGGCCTTGGGCAAGTCTCTTAACCTCTCTGTGCCTGTTTACCTGTAAAATTGGGCATTACTGGTACCCACTGCACAGGTGTCAAAGGTTTAACATCCTTCTAAAGTGATGTTGACCTGTTTAAAATGACACTACCTATGGTACATTTCACGGGTCCGAAAAGTTTGTAACCACGTGACATTACTTGCCAAAGGAATACTTTAGTTTAAATTGGTTTTGATTATATAACATGCTTTTTAAATTTCTATAAACAGTGTAATTTATCTAGTGCTCCTAAATGCTAATTGAAGAAAATCTCAATTACGATATTTTCTCACATTCTCTCACCCAGTGTTCCCCATAAGACACACACACAGACACACACACACACACACACACACACACACACACACACTCTTCATTTCCTCTTCCCATTCCAAATTTTTTTTTATTTCAAAATATTACAGGGGTACAAATGTTGAGGTTACATATATTGCCTTTGCATTGCCCAAGTCAGAGCTACAAGCATGCCCATTCCCAGCGTGTACCACACCCATTAGGTATTAATTTACCTATCCCCAACCATTCCAAATTTTGAGGACTTTTTCCCTCTATATCATTTCTCCCCTGGTAAGGTAGATATTGTCAATGGTAGTGATGCTAAGCTTCTGAAAGCAATAAAACTAAATAGTTAATACCACAAGCAAACTTTTTAGCCTTTGATTATCAAATTCTGTCAATATACATACTTTCTATTATCTAAAATAGTATTTTCCAAGTTCCCAGGGATGTTGATACATGTTTTATATAAAAAGCTCTTTGGTTTTGGAAGATATTTGGTTAAACCAAGTGATAGGACTCTAATACAACAAAGTACACTGTAAAATTCTGAGAGGGGGAAAAGTATGAAATATTTTCCTAACTTTTGTACCCCTTTACCACTGAATTCTCCCTGGTCTGGTGTTCTGAAGAAAACAATTTGGGAAAAACAATTTGGGTATAATCTGAAGGGCTTCAATACACTTTTGCTGTTTGAGAAATATGAGTAAAAGTAACGCCTCATAAACAAGGAAATTATTTCCAAACCCAGATGTGATTGATTGAGAATGAGTATTTGCCTATAGAAAGAAGATTGCAGCAAATGCACAGGTAGAGTAAACCTTTCTGTTCTTGCTTTTGCCAGGAAGAAATTGTTGCTAGTACTCCTTTGGTTGGTTTGTGTGCTTTGATTCTTTCCTGTAGGAAAAACAATAATAAAATTATTTGGAATAGCCTAGCTTTCTCTATTATAAATCTGTGTTAATTATCAGAGGGTCCAACAAACTGAACCTGTAGTTTATGACAGTTTTATAAGTAAACATGTTATGTTTAAATGATCCTTATTGTTGTTTGAAATGCCAATTAGGAAACTCTTGCTGCTTTATAGCCATTAGTCAGGGAAAGGCGGACTTAATGCCTCCACAGCAGTGTGAGAATAGCTCACTGCCTCACTCCTATATGGCAAAGTTAAAAGGGAGCAAGGGACATCTTTCAGGTAAAAGCGGTGTAAACGAAAATGAAAATCCATTAACAACCTTTACAGCCAATAGCTAGGTGACCACAGTGTCTTTCTTGTGAGTCACTTTATACTGTGTGTTTCTGGGGCCTGCCTACCCCATTTAAACCCTGAGTTCTTTGAGATCAGGGATGACATCATTTCTTTTTTCCTGGAATGTTCCATGGTGCCCAAGTCATAGAAGGCACTTGTCACACATTTACTGAATCGAACTGACATCAAGTGATTTGGAACGAGAATATTTATAAAAATATATTCTCTAATACTTAGAATACTGAGGTTGAATCTTATATTTGAAGTAAAATAAAGAGATACCATTTTTATCTAGGTATTTCTGGTCAGAATATACAGTCTCTGAAAAAGATGACAAATGTATAAATACCTTATAATATTTCTAACACTCAAATGCAATGTTTATCTATATGATTTATTTTTTGAATCTATATGGGGAACTTTACTATTGTGATATCCTGGGTAAATGTCACAATTTGGTTATAACCTGTTGAGGTGCTTTTGAATCTTGATTCTTTTACCTGCCATGAAATTATTCCTCAGAGCTGTGTGTCATCTGGGAATGTGATGACCCTGCCCTCAATGTTCTCATCCAAAATATTAAATGCATCGCTAAGAAAAGAATTCAGTGGTATAAACATTCAGAATTTCATTTAACTAATCAACAGCTTTGGGATGTGGCCTTTCAATCTCCAGTTATATTCTCATCCACTCTGGCTTTCTTTAATATATATATAAGGATATCCCAAGGCATTGTCAAATACTTTGCTGACAAAGATATATTTTGATTCTATTGTCATTGTAAATCTACTGTTACTACGGCATCAGTCCCAGAGCCGACATCTACCTATTGCACAATAGAGCTAAAATAATTATGAATATTGACATGATCCAGATTCTTGTGAACAGAAAGAATAACGCCTGCCAGATAGTGTCTGCACTGGACTACACACCTCATACTTCTGTCTTCACTGACATTAATACAGTCACTGCCATCATGCTTATATTTATGAAACATACGGCCAGTGCCTTAGCTCCCTCAAACTTCTTTACCTTTGAGCTGTTCATGATGTGAATCCTATACTTTATCTTCTTATTTTGTAATGCTTTTCTTTTCCTCTGAAATGTCAAGTAATTGCCACAGGAACATATGGCTTTTGGATTTTGAGTGTAGCCCTTCGAAGTTATCATTGGGCAGATTGTGGTGCCAGACTGAATTAATTGGTACATTTTACATCAGCTTTAAGAATTTTTTTGAAAAAATAAACATCAAGGAATGAAATAAGAGAATCCCAGTATGTATGAGAATTTAATAAAGACAAAAGTAGCAATGTAATTAATTCACTGGGAAAGGATGGATTATTTACTTAATTACTAGCAATGACACTGGAAGAAAATCAACTTGAATTCCAATTTTGCAGCCTTTAATCCAGATAAACTAAAGACAAGAGCAAATAATACAATGATAAAAAATATTTGAAAAAGATCTTAGAGACCTCATATACAATTTCAACTAGCATAGAAAAACAAGAAGTTATAAAAGTAAACATATTATACTTTTGAAAAACTAAATTGGCAAAAGATATCATACATAGAGTGAAAGTACCAACTCAGAATGGGAAAAAATATATTTGTAAATCAAAAAATAGGAAAAAAGGTTAACACATATGTGTATTACAATAGATAGATACTACAAATAAACAAAGAAAAAGAAGGGCTATTGACTTACAGGCATGGGATAGTTAGTTGTACACAGTTCATGGAAGAACAAATCCAAATGACTAGCAATTATATGAAAAGATGCATAATTTCACTAGCAGTCAGGAATGGGGAATTTAAAGGAACAACAATATATCATTATCAGTTTGCCCTCAAACTGGAGAAATAAGAATATGTGTGAATTTGGATTAAAAGAAATAGTATAGCTTGAATAAAAGACAATGGGAACTTCTATACAGCATTGGTGGAAATGTGAAGTGTTGCAGGCTTTATAGAAAGCCGCGTGGCAAAATCTATTAAATTAAAAACACTCTTCAATCCAGAATTCCTACTTTGGTCATCTTATAGAAATAAAAACAATATTATATAAGGATATTTTATGCAGTGTTGTTTGAACATATTTCATGCAGCATTGTTTCAAAAGAAATTGAGTGGAAGCAGATGAATGCCTATTGATAAGTGAATGGTTAAATTCATGCAGTATATTCTTACCAAGGAATATTATGCAGCCATTAGAGATAAGAAAATAGAACTAGACCATTTGATATGGTAGAAGTATTTCCATTGGTATTGGTAAGTGAGTGAGTAAGTTGCAGGAAAGTTTTATAATACAATTTTGTATTTATAAAACAATGATCATAAATAATCGCTATTATTGCTTATGCATAGATGTATATATACACATATGTATATTTGTGCGTATATTTGTTTTCAATTATATGAACATGGTAAAATATACAAAAGATGAATAACTATGTTGTTATTATGGGTCACTGGTGGGAAACAGGAGCAGAGCAAGAAGTTATTACAAGTAAAAAAGTATAAAAATATAGTATCACACTAAACATCTTTAGTGTATATCCGTATATACACATATATATTATCACATTTCTGACACTTGTAGCCTGTTATCTTAGCTCTCACTATCACAATGCTTCAGAGATTATCAAGTGCTTTCTCATTAATAGTCTCGTACAAAACACAAACTCCTGCCTGTGATTAAATATAAGGCTGAAAAACAAATACTAAGAAACACTGTCATTATATGAAGCTTATATCCTGTTTTGCAAATTTAGTTTAAGAAATTGATATGCTTTCAGGTTGGATTTTTAAAGTCATTTACTAACAGAAAAGGTGAAATTATAAATTTTTAATTCAAAATTCCTTGCCATTTTATAAGGCCACAAACTCTAATGCCAAAAGCAAACTATAGAAATGAAACACTTAGAGGCAAGAGGCTGGGCCTGAGAATTTCAGTATTCTACCCATGAAGCTGTGGGTACTAACATTCTATTAAAAAGGCCCAGCTGAGCGGGGAATGAAGAATCGCAGCCCCTAATCTCAGCTTTGCTGAGAACTTGCAATGTGACTTTGAGTAAATCACTTGACCTTTCTGAGCTTCTGAGTCTCTGTGGATAATAATCCTGGCCTTATCTCCCTCATTGTTTCAAAAATAAAATGAGGTAGATGATTTATGTGAAAGCACTTTGAATAGTAAAATGTGCTATATTATTATTCAAACAAGGCATTATCCTCTCAAACCTACTTAGAAGGGGATTGTAAATGAAATACTGCATATTAATGTGATCTTGGTCTGCAGAGGACTTGGATTCTCGGGGCACCATTACAGTCTCAGCTATTTTTCAGCACAGCATAAATTATGTGCTCCAAACAAGTCTTCAATACCCTTCAGAAGCCTGAGAGGCGAGTGTGAGGCTGCTTAGTTTCCCCAAAATAGGTACCACTGCAGAGAAAGGAAGAGCATTTACGAAAACAGTGAACAGGCTCTGCCTGCCAAGTCTGTGCTCGAGCTGCAGTTTTTCATGTGCACGGGTGTTGAGAATAAAGGAAGCATGTCTAAAAACCCAAGTCTAGGCAGGAATTTCCATACCCTCTGGTTATTTTACCAAGTTACTATAATAGATGCATGTCCATGCGTAAGTGTGGATATATACAAACATGACATTATAAAAACAGATAGTTTTGCCACGTTACACACCCAATTCACAAAATGGTATCAGTTCCACAAACCTTCCTTACTGTTGTAATTGGGTCCTTTTGCAAGCATGTTTTGTGCATTTTTGACCCCAGAATTATTTATCCATGCTGCAGTATTCTAAGTATTCGCAAAGTGAATCATTTTTCCCACAACTGTATGTGTAGGATGCAGCTCAGAAATAATTCTTTTCTGACTTACAAATCTCAGAAATGTCTGAAGAGTTTGTTATTGTTGCTGTTTTTAAAACATTAGAGTTTTAGGGTGAGGCAAGATGGAAAAACTTGGTCACAGATTTTCCCAATCTGGGGACCCTGACTCAATTTGGGAATTCTCACTAGCATTTTATTAGGATGACCAGTTGCATTAATTCCCTGTGAGGTTTCAGAGAATGTAAGATCTCCAGAACCAGGGCCTCTGTATGTCCATGTGCATCTTGGCCTTTATTCTCCTCCAAAGCCCTTAAGGCAATAGCAATGCATCCTCCTGGGCACACTGTAAAAAAGCCTCATTCCTGGTCACCAAAGATTTTGGGGCTGCCATTCATCACTTACATACCACCAGGCAGCCTTCATCACTATCAGAAAAGAGTTTTTCTCCCCACAATGTGGGTTAATGGTTGGGCATTTGTATTAAGAATCAGCATTATAAGGTCAGAGATTTGAATTGACATCCCACCTCAATTGCTTATGTGACTTTGAGCAAATTTCTTAACTTCTGGGGTCCAATCTTTTCCTCTGGCAAATGAGTATCACAGTTTCTAACTAAAAGGACGGTGGCGGGGATTAAATGAGATGGTGCAGGGGAAGTGGTTAGGATAGTACTAGGTATATAATAAACACTTGACTAAATGGCAGCTTGTAGTTATAGTAGAACAGCAGCCATAGCAGGCATCACTCTCTACTGCTGCAGGGGGAATAGTAAGAAAAGCACACAGTTATGGAGGAGCCTAACTCCATTAAAAGAGAAAAAATAATTTTTATTCTTTAAACTTAAAAGGAGACATGCAATATGTATCAGTTAGTGAGTGTAACTATGCAGACATCTTTCCTATTCATAAATCACAGGCCAAGCTACATAAAATTTGAACAAGAAAATCAAGAAGCAGTCTCCTGTCTCTTGGGTGACTCCTGAATAGCTCCCTACCAAAGCAAGAAAGGAAGAATAAACCTAAAATCACTTAGTATAGTTAAAGCATTTTATATGTAGCTTAAGATGTGCATGACATTACAAAACAGTGTAGATACATATGAACACCTGGGATTATAAACTCTAGGTTGGAAGAACTGGTCTCCCTGCCCCTGGTAACGCTGTGCGGTGCAATTGTGTCTTTTGTTTCTAGTCTTGTCTTTTAAAAAGGAGATCAAACTTATCTGTGTGGTTCCTGTGGGCATAGTAGTGACAGCCCTGTGGGCACAACTGGGGATGGAAACGGCTCTGATTTATGGTATTTGCAAATTTCTGTGGTGTAAACACTGCCAACATGAGACTTCACTGAAAGCAAAATTGAGAAGAGATGCACACAATGGCATCTCACGTGCCACTGCCAGCTGGTTCCCCCACACCTCTGTGTTAGCAGAGCAAGCAGTGAGGATGGATGTGGTTAAAATAAAGGTTGGAGCTCACTAAATCTCTCAAGTGACTTCCAGCATAAAATGATCTGATTCTATTTCTCTCTTCAGACTGAATTATTTCTACTTCTTTACTTTTTTCCACTGATCTTACCTTTTTGTCCTTGAGTCCCTCCTGTTGCTCTGCTATGAATTTTGGGCAATCTGCATCCTTCTGACTGAAGAAAATGAAAGAGAGATGTAAAGAAATCAGTTATTTAGGGAGATGTGGGGACCTGGAATTCTAATAATGCTGTTACCAAAAAAAAAGCTTTTTTTATTGAAGATTCACTATAGTATGTGTCCAAAGCAAGTTGCTGATATTCAAGTTCAGGTCCTTACAACTACACATATGGTCTATTTTCAACACGCCTTAATATGGTCTATCAACTTTCTGTCTGCCCAATCCCGTCTGCATACTGCTGCCAGATATATCTTCCTGAAATAACACTTGAATCACATTTTCTGCTCAAAAATTCTAGTGGTTTCCCAACTCCTTCAGAAAAAAAGTCTAAACTCTTAGCCCTCAAAGCTTTTCACAATCAGCACGTCAATGGCTTCCGGTACCTTGTCGCCCACTCCCCTCCTGAGCTCTTTGCGCCTGCCTACTTGCCATCCATTCCCACCCCTGAACTCGCATCTTCCTTTATGTAAAGAATGCTTTCACCTTGTCCTCAACTGTCAGTATGGACTGAATTCTTGTATCCTCCTCCCCAAAATTCGTATGTTGAAACCTCACCCCCCAATGTGATGGCATCAAGAGGTGGGGTCTATGGGATGTAATTAGGATTAGATGAAGCCATCCTGATAGAGCCTCCATGAATGGAATTAGTGCTCTTATAGGAAGAGACACAAGAGAGCTTCCTCCCCTCTCCTCCCACTCGTCTCTCCCAGTCATGCAAGGATACAATGAGAAGGTGGCCATCAGCAAACCAACAAGCCGGCCCTCATCAGTCACTGAATCTTTCAGCACCTTGACTTTGGACTTCCCAGCCTCCAGAACTGTAAGAAATAAATATTTGCTGTTTAGACCACTCAGTTTATGAGATTTTGTTTAATAGCCCAAGCTGAGACAATTGCTAAACTCATACTTTCTTTGGTCCTGTCTTCAAATTCCGCTTTCTCTGTGACTATATTCTGACCATCCTTTGTGATTTGATCTTTTCTTCTCTGAACTCATTCAGTTATCTCTACCTCTTAAATTGCTCTCATCATACACTGCTATTGTAGCTCTTTTTTCCTTTTTTTTTTTTTTCTTTTTACCTAATATCCTCAAATGGATAACCAGCACAAAAAACACCTGAACCACATCTTTGACTATTATGCCAGCATTCTCCAATAAATCTTTCAGTAGTAACGTCAATATTTCATATCCACACTGTCCAATATGGTAGCCATTAGCCACACTGTGGCTATTGAATACTTGAAATATGGCCAGCACAACTGAAGAACTGAACTTTAGTTTTATTTATTTTAATCCATTAAAATTTAAATTTAAATAGTCACAGATAACTAGTAGCTACGAACAGCATGAACAGCATAGCTAGACCCTCCACAACATATAGCACAGTGCCTTATACTTTGCAGCTGCTCAACAACTATTTATTGAAAGAATCATTAAATTCCCTTATAAGTCACAACATAACTCAAACTTGCCTTCTAGCTCGTTTTTAGTTTCTAATCATCCCTTTCTACATTCTATGGCCACTTCCTCTTCAACATTTCTCATCTTCTAAAACCCTTTTGGTGACTGTGTTTACATAGCCACTGGAGGATTTAAATGTTCACAGGTACACAGTCTACTTCCAGCCCTCTAAGACTCTCAAAGGTGAGCTCAGAGCATGCCAAGATTGGAGGCTTCGAGAGGAAGCTGTTTGTTTCCACGGGCTCATCTCCACTCCCAAGGGCTAGTGTGCCAAAGCCTGCATGTTTTAAAATCTACACTGAGACTTTCTAGAAATTATCCTACCAGTTTGGGTCATTTTTGTCATGCTATTTAAATACAGAAAAGTCTAAATTTCAGTTTCTCATAGTTGAAATGTAGTTAATTCCTGGTTTAAGAAATAAAATAGCTTAATGTGTGGCAAATAATCTTATGTATTATTGTGCATTCACTTGCACAGATGGCAGAACAGTTCGTTTGCAATTTAAGGAGTCTAAAATAATGTAAACACTCTGTTTCAGCAATGTTGAAAAAAGACTAGAACATTCTTTTTCTCAAACAACTTGGAAAATGCTAAGCTTCATTGAGAAATAACTTAGAATAGAATTTTAAAGTGAAATGGACCCTAGACATCAATGATTTTTATACTTAACAAATATAATCGTGGTCACTTAGAATTATTTTCACAAAGCTATTAGTAAATTTTTGCCTACAACAGAGATAAACAGAATTATATCCTATTTCTGCAGAACTCTTCGTTAATTAATGGAATCCTAGTTTATAGGACTATTAAAATGCCTTTGGCCGGGCGCGGTGGCTCACGCCTGTAATCCTAGCACTCTGGGAGGCCGAGGCGGGCGGATTGTTTGAGCTCAGCAGTTCGAAACCAGCCTGAGCAAGAGTGAGACCCCGTCTCTACTAAAAAATAGAACGAAATTAATTGGACAACTAAAAATACATAGAAAAAATTAGCCGGGCATGGAGGCGCATGCCTGTAGTCCCAGCTACTCGGGAGGCTGAGGCAGAAGGATCGCTTGAGCCCAGGAGTTTGAGGTTGCTATGAGCTAAGATGACGCCACGGCACTCTAGCCCGGGCAACACAGTGAGACTCTGTCTCAAAAAAAAAAAAAAAAAAAAAAAAATGCCTTTTATTTGAAGTGAGGAAACTAAAATTAGATCACCTCTTTATAAACATAGAAAGTAAAACTCTGTTTTCATTCTTCACTCTCTAGTAGTCATTTGAAATCAGGTAATGTAATAACATCTGTCTCATACAAAAAGTTCAATGTCTGTAAGAAAAAGAAGTATTTACTTATTTGTTCTGCGTTTTCATTAGACACTGAGATTGGCAGATGTCACTTCCCCAGAATTTGGCCCTACTCCTTATTAGCTTCTGTTTCATAGAAGGCATTTGGAATTGTATCACATCATAATTTAGCACATGCATGCATGTGCTAAATGTGCTCCCTCTCTCTCTCTCTCTCTCACACACACCCACACACACACACACACACACACACACACACACAAGAACTTAGAGTCAAATGTAATTAAATATTTTGCAGTAGAACATGAGTCACAGAAGATATTTTTTCTGAAGTTTGTGTTATCTGATAAATACTCTACAAAAATTAGAAAACACTCCTAGTAGACATTTTATACTTTGCTTTCCATTCCCATACAATCTTTAACTTTCAATTACACTGAATTATGGGACCTGTTATGCTATGCAACAATTATACTATTCTACCATACATTCTCAATTTCAGTATCAGAAGGAATACCAACTTATTTCGAGATAGTGATACTAAAATGTATTCACTGTCAATTGACAATTTCTCTTGCTATAAGCGTAATAGATTATAAAAAGAGAAACATTCTGAATAGCAAGATTAATAATATAGCATACTTAAATGAATGCAATATTGTCATCTTCAAATTTACATAGTACCCAGACTAAGCCAAAAGCTTTTTTTTTATTCACAATATTTTATCAGATAGAGGTTATGTAGCATTTTATGATATAGATAAGAAGAAAGTGTGTAAGATTAGAATCTTTTGTACAGAAAGTGTCCTATTGAGGAGCTTAAATTGTTCTGCCTTTAATGTTTCTTTACATTCATCCATCTAATTTGATTTCCCTACTAATGTGCTTATAAACCCCCTTCTATACAAAATAGAATGTTCCTCTTTGGCTCAGCTTCTTTTGTTTATCTCAGATAACAAATAAGGAGGAATTGTTTATTTAGGATGTTACAGTGTACTAGGAATATTTTTTATTGTTCTGTTTTATTTTAAACTCTTGATTTGGACTCATAGCTGAGCCATGACTAAAAACCAGGCCCAGGGAATAATTTGTTAATCAATTGCATAGCCCAATTAAAAAAATTCTCATGTTTAAAAAAGAAGAAATTTCTAAAAACACAAAAGATGGTTTGAATATAATGGGAAAAAAATTCTGCTAAATGAAGATAAATGCTTTCTTTACTATGAGAAAAAATGCAAGAATGTACAAGTGGATGGAACATTCTCCAAAACAACCATATGTTAGGCCACAAAATGAATCTCAGTAAATTTTTAAAGATCAAGTCATATCAAGCATCTTCTTGGACCACAATGGAATAAAACTAGAAATCAATTTCAAGAGGAACTCTTGAAACTAAACAAATACATGGAAATTAAACAACA
>NW_012136414.1:1688060-1689785 GCF_000956105.1 Propithecus coquereli
GAAGAGACACAAGAGAGCTTCCTCCCCTCTCCTCCCACTCGTCTCTCTCCCAGTCATGCAAGGATACAATGAGAAGGTGGCCATTAGCAAACCAACAAGCCGGCCCTCATCAGTCACTGAATCTTTCAGCACCTTGACTTTGGACTTCCCAGCCTCCAGAACTGTAAGAAATAAATATTTGCTGTTTAGACCACTCAGTTTATGAGATTTTGTTTAATAGCCCAAGCTGAGACAATTGCTAAACTCATACTTTCTTTGGTCCTGTCTTCAAATTCCGCTTTCTCTGTGACTCTATTCTGACCATCCTTTGTGATTTGATCTTTTCTTCTCTGAACTCATTCAGTTATCTCTACCTCTTAAATTGCTCTCATCATACACTGCTATTGTAGCTCTTTTTTCCTTTTTTTTTTTTTTTCTTTTTACCTAATATCCTCAAATGGATAACCAGCACAAAAAACACCTGAACCACATCTTTGACTATTATGCCAGCATTCTCCAATAAATCTTTCAGTAGTAACGTCAATATTTCATATCCACACTGTCCAATATGGTAGCCATTAGCCACACTGTGGCTATTGAATACTTGAAATATGGCCAGCACAACTGAAGAACTGAACTTTAGTTTTATTTATTTTAATCCATTAAAATTTAAATTTAAATAGTCACAGATAACTAGTAGCTACGAACAGCATGAACAGCATAGCTAGACCCTCCACAACATATAGCACAGTGCCTTATACTTTGCAGCTGCTCAACAACTATTTATTGAAAGAATCATTAAATTCCCTTATAAGTCACAACATAACTCAAACTTGCCTTCTAGCTCGTTTTTAGTTTCTAATCATCCCTTTCTACATTCTATGGCCACTTCCTCTTCAACATTTCTCATCTTCTAAAACCCTTTTGGTGACTGTGTTTACATAGCCACTGGAGGATTTAAATGTTCACAGGTACACAGTCTACTTCCAGCCCTCTAAGACTCTCAAAGGTGAGCTCAGAGCATGCCAAGATTGGAGGCTTCGAGAGGAAGCTGTTTGTTTCCACGGGCTCATCTCCACTCCCAAGGGCTAGTGTGCCAAAGCCTGCATGTTTTAAAATCTACACTGAGACTTTCTAGAAATTATCCTACCAGTTTGGGTCATTTTTGTCATGCTATTTAAATACAGAAAAGTCTAAATTTCAGTTTCTCATAGTTGAAATGTAGTTAATTCCTGGTTTAAGAAATAAAATAGCTTAATGTGTGGCAAATAATCTTATGTATTATTGTGCATTCACTTGCACAGATGGCAGAACAGTTCGTTTGCAATTTAAGGAGTCTAAAATAATGTAAACACTCTGTTTCAGCAATGTTGAAAAAAGACTAGAACATTCTTTTTCTCAAACAACTTGGAAAATGCTAAGCTTCATTGAGAAATAACTTAGAATAGAATTTTAAAGTGAAATGGACCCTAGACATCAATGATTTTTATACTTAACAAATATAATCGTGGTCACTTAGAATTATTTTCACAAAGCTATTAGTAAATTTTTGCCTACAACAGAGATAAACAGAATTATATCCTATTTCTGCAGAACTCTTCGTTAATTAATGGAATCCTAGTTTATAGGACTATTAAAATGCCTTTGGCCGGGCGCGGTGGCTCACGCCTGTAATCCTAGCACTCTGGGAGGCCGAGGCGGGCGGATTGTTTGAGCTCAGCAGTTCGAAACCAGCCTGAGCAAGAG
>NW_012136414.1:1692510-1730429 GCF_000956105.1 Propithecus coquereli
AAAAAAAAAAAAAAAATCTCCCAAAACAACAATAACAAAAATCCCAGGACCAGATGGAGTCACAGCTGAATTCTACCAGATGTACAAAGAAGAACTGGTACCAATTCAGTTCTTTGGAAATGAAACTGTTCCAAAAAATCAAGGAGGAGGGAATCCTCTCTAACTCATTTTATGAAGCTAGTATCACCCTGATACCAAAGCCAGACAAGAACACAACAAAAAAGGAGAACTACAGACCAATATCCATCATGAATGCAAAAATCCTCAACAAAATACTATCAAACTGAATCCAACAGCACATAAAATAGATAATACACCATGATCAAGTGTGTTTTATTCCAGGGATGCAAGGATAGTTCAACATAAACAAATCAATAAATGTGATTAATCACATAAACAGAAGTAGAAACAAAAATGATCATCTCAATATATGCAGAAAAAACATTTGATAAAATCCAGCACCACTTCATGATAAGAAACCCTCTACAAATAAGGCATAGATGGAACATACCTCAAAATAATAAAAGCTATATATGCCAGCCAACATCATACTAAATGTGGAAAAGCTCAAAGCTTCCCCCTGAGAACTGGAAGAAGACAAATATGTCTACTTTTACCACTCCTATTCAACATAGTAATGGAAGTCCTAGCCATAGCCACCCCCCTACCAAAAAAAAAGACATCCAAATTGGAAAAGAAGAAGCCAAATTATCTCTGTTTGCTGATGATTTAATCTTATACCTGGAAAACCCTAAAGACTCCTCCAAAAGACTCCCAGATTTGATAAATGAATTCAATAAAGTTTCAGGATACAAAATCAACAAGCAAAAATTGGCAACATTTCTACACACATAATAACAATCAAGCTGAGAACCAAACTGAGAAGTCAATCCCATTTACAATAGCTACAAAGAAAAATTAAAATATTAATACCTAGGAATACATTTAACCAGGGAGGTAAAAGATCTCTACAAGAAAAACTACAAAACACTGGTGAAAGAAATTATAGATGGCACAAACAAATGGAAAAATATCCCATTCTCATGGATTGGAAGAATCAATATCATTAAAATGACCATAGTACCCAAAGCTATATGCAAATTTAATGAAATTCCTATTAAAATACCAGTGTCATTTTTCACAGAATAAAAAAAACTCTTAAAATCCTTATGGAACCAAGTAAGAGCCTGAATAGTCAAAGCAATCTTAAGCAAAAAGAACAAAGCTAGAGGCATCACATTATCTGACTTTAAATTATACTATAAGGCAATAATAACCAAAACAGCATGGTACTGGTTAAAACAAACAAACAAACAAAAAAACACACAAACCACACATAGATCAATGAACTGGAATAAAGCCTCTTACCTAAAACCAACTGATCTTTTACAAAGTCAACAAAAACATACACTGGAGAAAGGACACTCTTCTATAAATGGTGCTGGGAAAACTGGATTGCCATATGGAAAAGAATGAAACTAGATCCCTCTCTCTCACCACATACAAAAATCAACTCAAGATAAAATAAAGAAATGTAAGACCTGAAACTATAACAATACCAGAAGAAAACCTAGGGAAACCCTTCTAGACATCAGCCTAGGCAAAGAATTCATCTAAGACCTCAAAAAGCAAATACAACAAAAACAAAATAGACAAATGGGACTTAAACTAAAAAGCTTCTACACATCAAAAGAACTGGTCAACAGAGTGAACAGACACCTACAGAACAGGAGAAAATATTTGCAAGCTATGCATCTGATAAAGGACTAATATTAGATTCTACAAGGAACTCAAACAACTCAACACAAAAAGCACAAATAACCCCATTAAACAGTGGGCAAAGGATATGAACAGACATTTTTCAAAACAAGACATACAAATGGCCAAGAAGCATATGAAAAAATGCTCAACATCACTAATTACCAAAGAAATGTAAATTAAAACCACAATGAGATACCATCTTATATGAGTTAGAATGGCTATAATTAAAAAGTCAAAAAATAGCAGAAGTTGGTGAGGATGTGGAGAAAAGGAAACACTTATACACTGTTGGTGGGAATATAAATTAGTCCAACCTCTCTGGAAAACAGTATAGAGATTTCTCAAAGAACTAAAAATAGAACCACCATTCAATCCAGCAACCCCACTACTAGATATTTACCCAAAGGAAATGAAATCATAATATCAAAAAGACATCTGCACTCATATGTTTATTGCAGCACAATTCACAATAGCAAAAATATGAAATCAACCTACATGTCCATCAATGGATAACTGAATAAAGAAAATGTCTTGCAGCAACATGGATGGAAATGGAGGCCATTATCTTAAGTGAAATAACTCAGAAACAAAAAATCAAATACCACTTGTTCTCACTTATAAGTGGGAGCGAAATAATGTGTACACATAGTCAGAAAGAGTAGAGTAATACACATTGGAGACTCAGAAGGATGAGCAAGAGGAATGGTAAGATGGAGTATGGGATGAGAACTTACCTAATAGGTACGATGTACACTATTTGGATGATGACTACACTAAAAGCCCAGTCTTGACCACTACCCAATATATCCATGTAACAAAATTGCACTTATACCCCCTAAAGCTATAAAACAAATAAACAAGCAAAAACACTTCAGTGTGATTTACTTATATTCTTAAGTGATCCTGTAATGAGGGCAAGGGCGAGGGAGCTTTACATTCTCATTAACATAGTTCTATCAGCAGGTATAATGGGAAAAGCCAGGATATTAAATTAATGTATTTTCATCCCTGGCAATCCTCACCTTCTAGTATCCCCATGATTTCTTATATAAAAAACTAAGCCTGGCCACCTCATGTTTTAAAAGTTTTTCTCTCTGCTACCCATGAAAGCTAAGCCATGAAGCTTATTGAATTAGATGTGGCCTAAAAAAGTGTTTCAATCATAAAGAAGGTAAGGAGGCACAACAGGAAGCCACCTCTCTGAGCACAGTGGAATGTAAAGAGAAGCAAAGAAGTGTCAGGTAGTTGTGATAGAATCAGATTCTAAAATGTCTAATCCCCACTACCCCCTAACATCTTAGGAGATCCAAGAACACTGGGGCTAGTGACCCACTTTCTCTGCTATAATTTGGGGGATGAAAAAGTTCTACTTTGGCTTTGTGTCTCATCCAACATGCCACAAGTATGATAATGCAGCATCAGGAGAGATGTCCCTTGAATAGCCTGAAGTAGCACTTTCCTGTGTGGGACATGCCTGGATTCTGTAAGCTCCAAAGAGGGCACACGAGTGTTGGGAGAGCTGGCAAAAGTCTAGCTGGAAACAAGGGCAGTGTAGCAGGGAGACTCGAGGCTGCAGGCAGTGGCTGAACCCACAAACATCAGGTGTAGCTATCAGCATGATCTTTCTAAAGGCAGTGTGGAGCCAGCCATATGTCAGTGGACCCCAGTGGGCCAGTACAGACTAACTTCCTCACCACAAAGCCTGAGAACAGTGCACAGAACAGGTACCTGCTTTCAAACAAGCCCGACCTTGCTGCCACAGGAATACAAGACCTCCCCCTGGCCCCAAACCCCCAGCCATACAACACTATCTCAGGGAAGAGCAGAGAAACAATTGGAAATTGTGACAGACTGAACATTTACCTAAAGAGGCTGAGTCATCTAAAGAAATTATCTAAACAGGAAGAGACAGAAATGCAGTTAATTAGCAAGATTAAAGCACTCCAACCCCCAATCCCATGTTTCTAACTAGCAGAGTTAATAAGCTCAGGAGAAAAATTAAATCATTATCAAAAGATTCTCCCCAAGCTTCTGAAAAGCCTATGAGAGGGAATTATATGGAGCAGTATTCACAGGGCAAATGTCATTTATCCTATTACATTAACACCTAGTATTCAAAAACTGGTCCCTTTGAAGCAGGGTGATTCTCATTCAGTTGACAGTTTGGACTGATCAGGGCAGAAAAGAAGAGCTTCTCAGTCAGTAGATCTTGATATCAATAGAGATCATTTTTTAATCAGCTCTTTGTTGCTACTTGCCTTGTCCTGCAAAGTGGGTAGGCAGTGATGAGGCTAAGCCACAACTACCTCTCCATAGCTCTGTTCCTCCCATGTTATGGCCCCCAGACACATAGTCCCCAATTGTTGTGAGATAGATAACAAGAAAAAATTAAAATCCATTCACAAACTGGTAGATGTTTTGACAGCGTGGGAAAAAAAAATTGGGGTTGAGAGACAGTACGTGGAGCAGCTATATGATTTTTGTCACTGACCTTCCAAGTTTTCACATAATGTGTAGTATTCAGGGAAACACCATTGTCAAATAAATTTGGAATGCTGACTTAAGTAAAGATAAGCAGACTTCTTATCTGAAGGGCTACCTCTAATAAAGCTAATGTGTATAGTGAAATTCCAAAAGGACTACACATATAGTTTCTCAAACTTACTCCAGTGCTATGCTGCAGGGCTGAAACCAGCTCATGAGAGACTGTGGTCATCTCTTCCTAACTCTGAGTTCAGTGATGTCACCATGGAAGCTTGAATTGGCCATGGAGGGAGTATTTACACCCTAGAAATTGACAAACACTAATAGAGCTTCTCCCCCACACCCCTCACAAAGAATCTAGTTCTTAAACATTTACCACCATAACACTTATTAATAAAGCATATCACAGCACCTAGTGTACTGGTATTCTATTGCTGTCGTAACAAATTACCACAAATGGAGTGACTTAAAGCAAAACAAATATGTTACCTTATAGTTCTGCAGGTCTCACTGGGCTAAAATCAAGGTATTTGCATTCCTTTCTGAAGGATCTGGGGAGAGTTCATTTGCTCGCGTTTTCCAACTTCTAGAGCCATCTTGATTCCTTGGCTCATGGCCCCCTTCCTCCATCTTCAAAGCCAACAACAGTAAGCTGAGTCCTTCTCACAGGGCATCACGTCTGCTACCACTCTCTTCTACCTTTAAGGACCCTTGTGATTACTTTGAGCCATCCCAGACAACCCAGGATAATCTCCCTATGTTCAAGTCAGTTAATTAGCAACCTTACTTCCAACTACAATCTACCCTTTTCAATGTAAAGTAATACAGTCACAGGATCCAGGGACTAGAATACAGACAACTTTGAAGGGGCCACTTTTCTGCCTGATACAACTAGTGTTCCAAAGAACACGCTTTGAAGAGAGTCACAAAAGTCCTTTAATGGGAAGTGAATTGGACTATCACTTTCTAATTTATCTGGTGTGTATTTTTATTCTTTCAGAGCTTCAGTGAATTGCTCTATGACATGGGGATAATGTTTTTTTGATCTACTTTGCAAAGTTGTTTGGTTTGATCAATTAAGGTAATAGACATATCAATGTCTTAACAAGTGATGAAATGCGTTACATGTGTTATTCCTAATAATGAATAATAATTAATATAATACAAGGTTTTGTTTAAGGTCAAAATAATTCCCATAGTTTATGACTCAATCATTCCCTACCTGCTTATTTTCCAAAAGATAGGGCTGGCTCTGGCCAGTGGCAGGGGGAGAGAGAGCGTGTGGGACTAAATACTGTGAACACATGTTCAAGGTTTGATCACTTTAGAGTTTCTCTTGATCCTGGATCTAGATTAAGATTTCCAAGAGTACTTTGAATTAGTGGAAAACCTGAAAAAATGCAGGATCTTCTGTATCTTTCAGGACTAGATCCGGACAAATTCCCTTTTATGTGTCTACTCTTTCCTTTCTCTTTCATCTCAACTTTGTCTATAACATTCTTAAGCCACAATACAGACAAGTGGGCTGATGTGGGGTAAAGAATGAGAAACATTTAAAATAATTGTTCCCTTTTAGACACAACCTGAAACTCAGACCCTTTTCACAGGGGAGGTCATATAGAACTAAACATTCTTAATCTTAAGTATTGGTTGCTGAATCGATGTCTTTCTGCATCTTAACTAAATGATTGCATTATTTCTTGAAATGTGGTTCTGACTTTTTACTGTTTATATATTTGGCACTTTGTCTTCTGTTACCTGCATGTACTGAAGAAACAAAACTTAGAATTGGAACTCAGTTTACTAATTCACCTGGTGTCGGCTCTTTTATCTATCGGACCATTTCCACCATTTGAGGGGTCTTATTACACATATTGTTTCCTGTACCATTCACCAGCCTCAATAAAGATTAGATGCACAGTTGGAAGAGTATTAAGGAATGGATTTTTAAATGAACTGTAGATTTACATAGAAAACAAATCTTCATAAACTATGTATTGATTTGACTGTGCAGTATTTCAAATTGTTTTACTCTGCCTCAGGATGTTTTTGGCCAAGGCAAATAGCTGCGAGTTGTTAGTTATCAGTCTTTGATAAATCTGACACTACTCCAGGTTGGTTACATAATCCGCCACCCCCTGGACCTGGAGATGGCTCCACCTTTGGAATCTGTGTCACATTATGCTGGCATTAACAAAATCAGCCAGGCAAGATGGTGACCTGGGCAGAGGTAAGATTACAAGAACAGGATCACTTTCTGTTTTGTTTTGACTCCATTGTGAGGATTGTTGAGTGTCAGATTTAGAGTCTTTGGTGTTGGGACTTTTCTGATAACCTTGTCAGAGCCCAAACTAACCTGTACTTTCTGGGCTTTACTCCAAGGAGCCAGCAAGGAATTGGTAGTACCAGCAGTGTCTTGGCAAAAAGAATCTTGGACCAACCTTAGCCAACCAGTGGGTCTTCTGTGGACTAGTCCTGCCTGTGAACCATTGTGATGTGAGTTTTCATTAGCTTTGCCTTCCTTAGAATGACAGAAGCTTTGGTATTAGAAATGTATAAAATTCACACGTACAAGAAGAATAAGCAAGTCTTGAAACCTAGAACTGTTTCCATACAAAATGAGAAAAGAAAATGCTAAAAACAAAATTGTGTTAAGTGGCGAGAGAAAGAACTAATTATGAAATATGGATGGGGCCTTTCTTTCTATTTCAAAGAATATATTGAAATAAAATATATATTAATATACATCTATACTTACATATACACACATATATGTACATGGACATATACATGAGTACCCAATGCATATATATACATGCAAGTTTTACATATATTTATATATACATTTTACCTTTGGCGTAGGCCCTGGGCTCAATCAACAAAAGCTGGTATAACCAAAAAATAATAGAGCATAACTAGCATAATATGACTGCTCAATAAAATCAGCTGTGTGGGTTTTCAAAGGAATGACACTGTTTTATGGAAAACGTTCAGATTATAAAGCAGATCTAAGAATGACCCCAGGCAATCCTGGGGAAAGCAGGAAATGGAGATCCAAGAAGATATGGGCTGGTCATGAGGTGTTGAAAGTTAATTCTGCTTATGGTAATCCAATTCCATTAAAATGTGCCTGGCGTATCCTATACTGAAACACCGTTCTAGATTCTGCAGAAGACATAAAGGATAGTGAAGAATGGTCCTTGCTTTAATGAAATTGATGATTTTAGTATCTAGATGCGAGTGAGAGTTGGCAAAAGGAAATATATTAGGTAGGAAATATTTCCAGGCAGGTAGAATTAGACCCAAGTGTTCAATTTGATCAAAAAAGCACATATCTCTGAAAGTGGACCTCAAAATATCTCAACCTCTCTGAAACCTAGACAGACTTCTGGATTTCCTGCTTACTGTTCCTTCTCTACCTCATCACCATAGAATCTGTTTCCTCCCCCTAAGATTCAGCTTCACCACTAAGCACTCCTTGTAAACATCACCTGGCTCTAATTGTTCAGTATTCCAGCTTGGCTGCCTATTAAAAATGGCTACTCCTACTTATATGTTTACATGCCATGTGTAGTTTTATATATTTCTGCTGCAGATGTCCATTTTTGAGAAGGTGCATATGCTTATCTACCTTTTGCATAAGATGGTAAGTTCCTTTAAGTATAGGAACTCTATCCTTTTCCATGGAAGGCCCCACACCTTCTCATAAAGCATTTGACACTTCAGGTATTCATAAATTTCTTATTCTAATGGTAATCAACGTTTATCACAGAAGCAGAAATTTGAATTATTTTCCATCCTCTGAATCCTAATTTGCTTTGTTCTGAAGAATGGAAAACAGCTCTGTGAGAGAATCTCAGACAGTTGTCTGACACATTTAGCTGGTTGGAGATATGTAGTCTTTGAGGAAACTGAACCAATCAAGTCAGCTTCTCTCCAAAACCCCTATGACCCCAGAACAAAACACTCCCAAGGGTTCTAAGAAGGTGTTAGTCCCAAAATAGATTAGGTGTATCTAATGCTGATATGAGTTTAGTGGCAATAAATATGACACATATAATTACTCAACTCTCAGCAAAATTTAGTTTTTCACCTTCTGTTATGTCAGGAACGTGTTCATCACACATAGAATGAGAAATCTCATGCATATGGAAATAGAGTCACCAATGAATCAAAAAATAACCAATCTGAGCAGCATCCACAATCCTTGAATAAAGCTGATTCAGAGGAAAGTCATTCCCTCTGTTGCTCTTCCAAAGTGAGACCAGAATTTTTCAACACTCCTCCTATCAAGAAATGAAATCTGTTCACCCCTTGAATATGGGAGGCCTTTCAACAGGGTTGACCAGGATAACAGAAGTGACTTTCAAGGCCAGATCACAAAGGACATTGTGACCGCCATCTTTTTGCTGGAATGCACATTCAGAAGTCCAACTACCTTGAGACTTCCATGCTGTGAGTGAGCTCAAGCCACATGGAGAGCCCATGGGTCAGAGCTCTGGTCCATAACGCCATCTGAGCCAGCCCAGGTTCCAGACATATAAATGAAGAAGCCTTCAGATGATCGTAGCCTCTGATGGCTCACTTTATGCTCAGTTATTCAAATCTTCCCAAGTTGAAGCTTCAGACATGGCAAAGCAAAAACTAGCTATCTCTGCTGTGCTCTGTCTGAATTCCTGACCCACAAAATACACAAGCAAAATAAAATGTTGCTTAAGGCCTCTCTTCTTTTTGTGCTTTTGCAGAAGATTGAGAAGACAGGGCCATTAAGACTATTTCATTTCATTATCTATCAAGATTACCCATTTTCATGATTCACTGATAAATATTAAATTATATCCATCACCAGAACAATAAACATCTAGCTTATGATTTCTGATAGGTAGTCTGTATATTTTGCTAAACCACACACACACACACACACACATACACACAAACAACTATCTCCGGTTGGCAAGTTTATGTTACTTGTTTCTTCTTTATTGGAATAGGAGAACACAGAGACGTTCTATCTTGGGGAAACTGAAAAAAGACTAGGCTGCTCACTCACAGCTGGTATGACCTGGAGCAGAATGAAGCACCAGCTCTAGCCTGATGGACCAGACTCAAGAAATCAGACATCACAGTCCCTTCCCTTGAACAACTGATTAGTAGAAATAAGCAACAAGTGTTTATTAATGAAATAGCAACAATGTTAGCAACACTACTATATTAGCATGGGACAATGACAGTTAGGGAAAAAGTTATTTTTTACTTGAAAATACCTAGGCTAGAGATTCCCAGAATATTCACACTTTTCAAATATTGAAGGAATAGTATTAGAGCAAGAATAGAAAAAAAGGTTAAATAGGAAAAAGGCATAGGAAGACTAGTAAAAAAAGACAACCTACTAATGATGTACTAATTCAACTATTCTGTAAATGTGTTTGAAGTGCATTATATTTATTACCAGGTGTGCACTGTTTATTTGATTGAATAAATATTAATTGAGCTCCTATTTATGTAATATAAGTATTTTGAACTTAATAAAATGAAACAAAAACCCCTTTTCAGGTTACAAGCCAAAATGCAATATATTTCATTATGATTAAAGGTGATTTTTATTACTGAAGTTTAATATTATTTTCAATAAATAGCATTGACTTCATTATTTTTGTAAGTTTATGAGCCCTCTTTCAGACACCTGAATTTCAGACACTTGGGATTCCCAGTCTTTTGATTTGGCATGATCAAACCAATTAGTTAGATTATTTTAAGAATCTATCTAAGATTACCTTAGCATTAATATATTTGGAATTACTGAGCGGGTGGTAGACAATTTGTCAGACTCTAGCTCTTGCCAGAGTCCAAGTCTATTTGCTTATATGGACCTGGCTTCTGAGACTAGTTATGGGATTAAAACTAAGGTTTTTGCTGGATACAGTAATTTTAACTCAGACACATATATTTAACAATGAAAAATGGTGGACATTTTACTAATTTTTTCCATCAAGGTAGAGAGCATACACAGGGATAAATTACAGTCAGGGTCCCTGCAGAGGTCTGGATTGCTCTAGGGTCCCACCCTAAGATGTGACCAAAGAGGCCTTCCCAAAGCTTAGGAAAGCTAACTCGTAAATCCCTACTAGCAATTGGGAAGGCAGCTGAAGGAATGTAGATACACTTATGCAAATCAATCAGTTTCTAGAAAAAGTATTTAAAACACAGTAAACGATGTCATGAAAAACAGAACACTTAACCACCAAGATGAACTATTCTTCATCTCTCTTTCCCATTTTGCTCTGTAGTTGACAAAATCAAAGAGCTGTACGGTGAACCTTCTTCAGAAATTTACCTGGAAGCCAGCATGTCAGCCATCATATTTCCTAGAAATGCTGGAGAAGGCAGCGGAAGATAGACACAGATTCCTTCTTTCGAATTTTAAGCATATTGCCACTGTGCCTGGGTATTCTGGGTATTCTGGAGAACTTAACTCTTAGAAATTTAGCTAAATTGTAAATCCTCCCTAGTGGGTCAAGTCTGTGCTCTTGGCAGTCCTATCCAATGAATATTATTTATTTTCTGTGAATATGTGGGTACCTTTTGTGCTGGCCATCTCCATTAATGAAACACATTTGCTCTGATGAATCATAGATAATAATCAATTAACCATATATATCCTAAGGAACCAATATCCTACAAACTAACTAGGAAGAAAAAAATTTAAATAGTACTGGGTGAGGATGGGAGAATGTGATATAAAGCATTTTAAAAATAATGTTAAACAGCAAGTTGAGTTACAATATAAGTTTCTTCTATTTAAATGCCCTTTTTATTAATTACATTTTTACCTATTTTTCTTTGTACTTTTATTTTCAGTTCAAACTTTGTTTGATATCAACCTTTAGGGTTAAATACAAACTGTCAATTCACCTGATTCTTAAATTCATACAATGCTAAAAACAGCGTCTACTATTATTAAGCCCTATATTCGTAATTATGCTCTCAGAATTTTAATTTTCTAAAACAGTACTTTTATAACCATTTTTCTATAATAACTTGGATGAACATGGATCTATAAAGCTATTTCTGCTCCTGTAGGCTGCACCTGGCAAAGAAAATGAAATATGGATTCATTCATATGGTCAGAATTACTTTATTAGGCTGCTCGCCTTGACTTTAGAAACACCATGTTTCACGTATTTAAATTATTCCCTTTTGTCTCAAAAGGATAAAACCTTGATTGAAATAACTTCCTCCTTTTTCCAGTCAGCTACAAAAGAGAAAGAAATGAATTAAGCAATAGGATTAAATGAATGCTGATGTAGCAGCTCAAAACCACTTCTCAAAGTTAGTAGTGCCAGTCAGGTAAAGAGAGGAGAACATACAAAGAGAAGAATCAGCTGAAGATATACAATAGGGCAAGTGGACCATGAGTTAATTGCCTAAGGGTCACCTAGGAACCTTGATTAAAAACATTAACATCTTGATGTAACAAATCTACAGGACTTCTCCATGCCTCATCCCCCAAGCTCCCACAGGCTTTTGGGGGCCTTCTGGTTGCCTTGGTCACAGAAGGTTTTCTTCCTTTAATCAAATTCCCCCTCCCCCAACTCTGTAGCCTCCTGCTTTGCAAAAACATGAGCCTTTGCTCAGCAGACAAGTTCCTCTTGCCTCCATTAGCACAGAGCCCATGGTTCCATGGCAGCTGATTCCAGTGCCACACAAGGATTTCCAGGAGAGCTATCTGAAATGTGGGTGAAAAGACAAAGACCACTGGCCAAGAAAGTTTCAAGGCTGCCTGGGGAGGAAATGGTGGCTGCATATTACAAATATCTGATTAGTATTTGTCTTCCAGTCTCAAATGTTCTGAAAGTTTTCTTAGTTCTCATGTCAAAAATAGGAGAAAGGGAGTCCAGTGTGATGAGCACATGAGGACTTAGCTTTTCTTAGCGTCCCTTCAGGGTCTAGCCCCTCTTGGCAATTTCAGGTCTCTCTTTCCTTTGCCCTTTTCTGTGTATAATTTTTCTCTTTCTTTCTTTCTTTCTTTCTTTCTTTCTTTCTTTCTTTGTTTCTCTTCCACTAAATTGAACATTTCTAAAGAACCAGGACTAGGTCTTCTATTCTTGTTTATAACCACACTGGAGCCTGCTTTTCTATGATTCTAATAATTTGAGAAGGCATTACACTATTCATTGCTTCCCTTCCATCCTCTAACTCAACACCTTGTCCCTATTGGACTTGAGCCGGAAATTCTCTCTTAGAGCTTTACTTTGTTAGCTCAGCAATTCTCTACTAAGAGGAGGATGACATGTACCTGAATCACCCAAACAGGTTTTTAAAAAACAAACAAACAAAACAGAGAATTCCTTCCCCTAGGGAATATATCAGAATGGTTTGGAACAGCATAGAGATTTTTGTAGTTTGAGAAGACTGACCAAGAGGTTCTCATTCCCTCCCATTTCCCACCTTTCACTGCACACCCCTACTAGAAATGCACTTAAGACCATGTTGTGAACAGCTGCTTTAAATGAAGACTGCGATTACCAAGAGAAGAGTAACTAATGAAGTCACATTTCTCTCAATGTTTGTAGATTTTACTTCTTTTCTTCTTGTTAAACCTCAGGCAGCTTTCTAAATGGAATAGTCACCTTCTAAAATGCAAATCTAATTAATACTCTGCAATGATTCTCCTTCATCCTCAGAATGAAGCTCAAACTTCAAACCCTTAAGGCTCATCCCTGGCTGTGCCTCTACATGTTCCCTATCATTCAAGTTTTCTCCAACCCAAGGTACTACATACTGTTACCCCTTAGTGCTTCAACCACGAGACCCTTCCACTACAGATGCTTTGCCTTGAATTAAATTTCATGATTGACAACCTCTCACTCTTGCTTTCACCCTTTGTGATTCAGCTCAAGAGCACTTTTCTCCAGGAACTCTTTTTGGAACTCTCCAAGACTGGGCCAGATGCCCAACTGAGGTAAGCATCCTTTGCAAACCTCCGTTGTAGAACTTTTGATCACACCATCTTTGTAATGAGAAGTTTGACTCCATTTTTTTAGGTATTTGATGTTGAGAGCCTCTGAACTTCACTCTTTTCTCATTCTCTTGTGCCATGTATCTGGAGAAGCTGAGAAGACAACATGGATGCTCCCTCATTTCACACTGGTGGGAGATTCAAACCACACAAGCCCCCATCAGGAACTGTCACCCCAACCTCATCCTGTAACCACAACAAAAACCCAGAGCCAGCCACTTTTCCTTGCTCTCTTAAGTCATTTCAGACCTACTTGAAAATCCTGCTCTTCTTGTCTCAGCGATCTCAATTTCATAAGTAATAAAAATTTTCCTATCTTCTCCGTGTGCATGTGGCATCAGAATCTCAATATTCAAACCAAGCTTTGGGTGCAGGGTCTATCTGCCATGAAAGATGACCATAAAGTAATTGTAGCCACTGTTTTTCTTGCCTATAATCTCCCCTAAATTATGAGTCCTTTGAGGATAAGGACTGTGTTGCTTAAATGTCCCCACTACCATCTACAGTAGTATTATGTCTAGCATAATAGAGGATGCTCAGTAAATGTTTGCTTGTTGAATAAAGTGCATGTCTTTAACTGAATGCCTGCTTTCATCAGACAAAATGTAAATGAATTAGGCACTTACAGTTTGAAAGAAACTTGGATAATACCAAATATAACCCAAATTAATGAAGTGTATATATTATCATTATCTGTTATGTTAAAATAAATGCACGGAAAGTTTTTGGTTTTGTTGTTGTTATTTTATAGTAAGAAGTTACAAAAAGAATTTACTAAAATACAAAACTGTCCTTTGTGGACTAGTTTGAGAGGTAATGAGATCACGACCCTAGGAGGTATTTAAAAAGACATCAGCTGGAGATGTCCATTCCATTCTCCACAGCTGAGATAGGGTATGTTAGGATTACCATCGATTTGGATAACTTTAAGGAATCTGGAAATAATCATGAACACAGAGCCAGGTAGCAAATTATATATACATTTATTACACGTTTCACAATTATTTAAAAAATGCTTTCAGATGGGATGCTTATAATTCAAAGCAACTAGTACCAAAGTTAAATCTCTACCAGTAGCTGACTTTAATACATTTGGATCATCATCTGCATCAATTACAAGATGAACTGGCTATACAGCATGGCGAAATGAAATGACTGCCTCCAACTCATTTTGCACAGACATACCCCTAATCTTGCTACCAAGTCTTTCATAAGCTTCCTTGGCTTAACTCCTTTGGAAGAATGCATTATATTGTAATGCAACTTCCTCTGTTCTTTCCCATTTTCCTCAAGCCCTCGTGGACTGCTTTCTGCTCACTGCTGCAGGCCTAGGCCCTAATGTGAGGCTGGTCACCAGGGCTGCATTATGGTCTCCCTGGGCTCTGGGCAATTTAGCCTTTGTGTGCCTCTTCCTTCGTAACAAAATATTAACTATTAAAAATTATTTTTTATGACTGTTGGTTTAAAGATGAATAGATTAATACTATATATTAAAACATTTTATTGATCTAAAATTTAATTTTTTTTCTTGTGATTGTAAAAGCAATTAGAACATTTTTCTGGCACCCTAAAAATACTGTTGGCTTTAGTGCCCAATGGATAAGTTGGACTTGCTGGGCATATAAAAGGCTCTCAGTCACTGTTTGATGAATGGATAATGGTGGGAGAGGGGAAGAGAATGCACCCATCCAGCTAATACTAAAATAAATAAAAGTTCATACCCATATAATCAGTCTAACCCCCACATACACATCCCTGTTATCACTTGAGGTCATTAGATCCAGGGAAGTGCGACTCCTGCTGCATTTCAAGGGGGCCAACCTCAACATTTTCTTCAAAGTCCCCCTCTTTTGTTGGGGACCACCAAGGGCCACTTGCCCCAAGCCTTGGTCAAGACCCATGGGGGCCCCAGTTTCTCTTCCACCCCTTCGAGGTGTTCTCCATAGCTCTAACCGTCTTAATCCACCTCTCTTAAATATGAGGTTGACCAGAGGCCCTTAGTTATACCTACGGAGTGGTCTTGAAGTTCTGTGGCTGGGACATGGTTCTATGTAAGTGGATCATTTTCATTGTCTAATGTGGTAATTGAGCTGCCAGAAGAGTGCTGCTGACATGCTGATTTGGATAGACTTTTGTTCACATCAGGCAAAGGACCAATTTTACCATAGACACATCAGACAAAGGACAACCCAAAGCCATACATATGGGCCCTCTGCATGTGCCCACTGAAGTAGAGTCTGGGGTCTAGAGCACCTGAGGATGGTGGGTAGTGCTGGCATGCTTTATTAAGTGGAATCCTCCCCACCCTGCACTGGCAGCCAGGATGGTCACCCCACCCCTTTCCCATCTCTGTTCTGTGTGGCAGGTAGTCTTCCAGGGTAGCCACATCTATCTGCTCTTAGGATGTTCATTGCTCCCTAGTGCAAACAGGCCCTTCCTATCCATGTGGTGACAACACACTTTCTGGGTTGATCTTAAGCCATACTGGATAAGGAATACACTTTCCTTGAAAGAATCACTTTTCTCACTCCAGTTTTAGCCCCTCGTGTATCCTTCCTGCTGGTAGCCACGTGTGGAAGGCAGGTTGTTGATCAACATGAAAAGATGTCACAATCTAGAAACGCAGTGATTATTACCCAAAGAGTTCAAGAGAAGACCTGGTTGGAAGATGTATTTGTTCTATGTTTGTTTTACAAAATTCCACACAACAAATTCAACATGACCAGAACATGAATAATTGTTCATATTTTCTGTGTACTTTATAAGATTTGCATTTGCCATCATCACTAACAAAGCCCAATAAAAACCTTTGAGAGAATCTGTGGAAGCCAGTATTCATGGATGTGTGACACCAGTTGTGAGCAGCGATGCAACCAGCATCAGGTAAATGGAACACATGGTACTGGGGAATTCCAGAGGTAAAAAAACCAACTTTGTTTTAATACAAACAGGGCCCAAAGAGCATGGTAGCAATTGCAACGCTGCTACCTTATTCTCATGGTGGGAATTACTACATTTAATAATTAAAAGCATGAAGAGCTGGTGCCTGAACACTACAAAGAATCTTCACAGGCTCTGATTGGACAACGAAAAAATAAATAAGTACCTCTTCTCTATTTATTATTCTAAATCTTCATTGATAAGGCACTATACATGACCTCATGAATGTTAAAATAGATTTTTGAAAAATAAGTTTTATATGGACACAGGCCTTGCAAAAAAAATAAATATTTGCCTCAGGCTTTGCACACCCAAAAGGTGGTCCTAACTGAGAAAAAGCATTTGGAAGGATTCTTCCTCCTTTCTATATGATAGATTCCTGCAAAGATGACATGATTTTTACCTGGATTTCACACAAATTTTAAGGAAGAGGATTAAGGAGCAAGAGGTACCACCTAATTAACACATCGAAGCTGATAATCTACCTCCCCCCCACATACACACACATGCACACATTGCTAGTGACAGTTTGTGTCAAGCCTTCAGGCCTTAGTAGTTTATCATTTTCATGGGAATTGCCAGAAGTGGTCCAAAATAACAGCAGCTCTTTGAAAAGTATAGTAAAATTCAAGCCCTATTGAAAAGGTCTGAAAATTGTGCTTTCACAATGAACAGAAAGCAAATACTTTCTTTTCCAGGTATCACTTGAAGAAATTTAGTCATCACCATACTTGCTACATTTCCAAAGAATCTTTTGAGGGGTGGATCTCTTCATTATTGTACAATTAGCTGAAGCAAGCAGACACTTAAATGGGAGGTAGAGAATTTTGGGATGAATAAGCAATCACCATCTTTCTAAGTGCCTCAATAAGGGCCTGATAAAATGCCAGCATTTCTGACACTTCTCATCCCATTATTTCATCCACAGTTACAAGAGCGTTGCATCAGCCAAGACCAAATCAGAAATACAGCTGTTTAAAAATGAGGTTCTCTCCTGATGAGAAGAGTCAGAAAAAATAAAGAAAACATATGTTGAGCTTTATGAAATTCCATCTGATGATTTTATGGAAAGACAAACAATGCAATAAGAAATAATAAGAAAGAAACAAGCTCCTGTTAATTGGCAAATTCCAGAAGCACTCTATAAATGTCTTCAGAAACGTGAAGATATACTATAAGATTTTACAAGTATTTAGCGACATATTAATAGCATGGTGCCTGCTACTTCATATTTCTGATCCTAAAACCCAGTTGATTATTCCAAATAAAATGTATATATTTCTTAATCCTTGAGATTTCACTAGACTAAACTGCCCTTAAAGTATAGAGAAAGGGGGAAACTAAGTCATTTCTTTCATCACTTATGAATAAGTAGATTGATAAGCTAAAACATCAGCAAAGAATAACATTTGAACTGCAAATAGTATATCAGGTTAAATACATATCACTTATGCAAGAGAAAGAATGTGATGAAATTAGAAGCTGGGTTTGTTTCTAATAATGTGTTTAAATGGAGAGTCAAGGACCTATATAGGGGAAGGTAGTTATTAATAGGTTTCTGCAAGAATGAAGAGGAGGTGGGATAAGGACTGAGATAAAGAGGATAATACTAGGATTCAGGTCTGAAGTAAGTCGTATTTTTATGAGGACATGAGAGTCTGAAAAATTATAAAATCTGCAAAACTAACCTATTATAAAAACAAGTAGAAAATGCCTTAGAGATTATCCAAACTGTTCATGGTAGGCAGAATAATGCTTCCCCCACCAAAGATGTCCACATCCTAATACCCTGAACTTGTAAAAATGTTACTTTACATCGCAAAGTAACTTTGCAGCCATGATCAAGTTAAGAATCTTGAGATGGGAAGATTACCCTAGATTATTGGGATGGTCCCAATATAATCACGTGGGTTCTTATAAGAGGGAGACAAAAGTGTCAGAGCAGGAAAGAGATCTGAAGATGCCATGCTGTTCGCTTTGAAGACAGGAGAAAAGACCACAAACCCTTTCTAGAAGCTTAGAAAAGGCAAAGAAATAGATTCTCCCCTAGAGCCCCCTGAAAGTGCCAAACCCTGATTTTATCTTAATAAGATGTGTTGGACTTCTGATGCCCAGAACTGTAACACAATAAACGTGTGCTGTTTTAAGCCACTAAGTTTGTGGCAATCTGTTACAGCAACAATAGGAAACTAATACACCGTCATTGTTACAGACAGTCTAGAGCAGTGGTCCCCAATCTTTTTGGCACCAGGTACTGGTTTCATGGAAGACAATTTTTCCACCAACTGGGGAAGGGGGGATGGTTTCAGGATGACTCAAGCACATTGCATTTATTGTGCACTTTATTTCTATTATTATTACATTGTAATGTAAAATGAAATCATTATACAACTAATGCAAGATCAGTGGAAGCCCTGAGCTTGTTTTCCTGCAACTAGATGGTACCCTCTGGGGGTGATGAGAGACAGTGACTGATCTGACAAGAGGCAGAACTCAGGCCGTGAGGCCAGCAATGAGAAGCAGCTGTAAATACAGATGAATCCTGGCTCACTTGCCTGCTGCTCACCTCCTCTGTGCAGCCCGGTTCCTAACAGGCCACAGACACCTACTGTTCCGTGGCCTAGGGGTTGAAGACCACAGGTTGAGAGAGTAAAATAACTTACCCAAGATAACAGAGCTGGTAAATGACAAAATAGAGAGTACAACCTAGGGATTATACTCTCTATGATATGCCTCTTTCTGCCAGATTTTGTTTTAACAGAAAAATAGATGCATGATTTGTTTAGACATCAAAACTGGTACAGCTGTATTAGAGATCATAGCTTGGACTCAGGTCAAATTGGGTTTCCTAGTCCTACTCCCTGGAGCTGGTCACCAACAGAGCAGCTGAATAGCTGCAGGTGCATCCCCTCTGTCCACCCTTGTTGTAGGACAGAGCTTCCCCAGGGAGGCTCAGGGGAGAGGGAAATGCTTTCACTGCAAGCAGGAGCTCTCAAGAGGGTAAATGGTTAGAGAACCTACCTGACGAGTGACCTTGGACATATTAAACCCACCCAAATGGGAAACATGTGTCATCTCAACCAGGGAGAAGACATGAGACAGAAGTAGCTTCTTCCCTAGTACTTGACTGAGAGGGCAGGGGTGTTGGAAAAGTTTCTCTTTTTTGTGCTTCAAGAACTTGCTGAGGAGACCAGGGGTTCCCTACACATCTCATAATACCCTAGCCTGGTCTTTCTGTCTGTCACCTGCCTCTGTCAACAACTTAGCCAGACCTAAGAGAACCTATATGAAGTTAAAGAATTTCATGATGAAGATACATTTTTTTTCTTATTTACAGAAAGGATATTTGTAGTAACAAAAAGCATAAATCATTGTTTTAAAATTGCTATAGTCTGAATATTTGCTTCCCCTTCAAAATTCATATGTTGATATCCTAACCCCCATTGTGATGGTATTAAGAGGTGGGGGCCTTTGGGAGATGATTAGGTCATGAGTATGGAGCTCTCATGAGTGAGATTAGTGCCTCTGTAAGCAAGGCCCAAGAGAGACCCCTCACACCATCTACCACAGGAGGATACAGAGAGAAGGCACCACCCATGAATCAGAAAGCAACTCTCATCAGACATGGAATCTGCCAGTGCCTTGATTTTGGACTTCGAAGCCTCCAGAACTATGAGAAATTAATTTCTGTTGTTTCTAAACTACCCAGTCCGTATGGTATTTCATTATAGCAATCCAGACAGAGTAAGACAAAAATTAATTATGGGGGACTGAGGATGATGAAGAATAAATAGTATACAAACACGAGAATGGTACCTACTGAATTATGAGTATATTTTTCATGATATAGAAAGTTTCTGTCCCCACACTGAGCTATGTGATGCTCCTTCCCCAAGGCATAACATTATTTTCTTATCTTCAGCACTTAGCACAGTGTCTGGCAGAAGGTAGTCTCACTAATATTAGTTGTGGAGGAAAGCATATAATAGGATTTATTAGTGATTTTGACTACATTAAGTTATTTACTTCTTTACTAAAACACTAAAAAGTAAGTTTTAGTATGAATACCTCTATTTTACAAATTAAGAAACTGAATCACAGATAGATTTGGGAATGTGGTGAAGTTGACACAGTTGGGATTCAAACCCAGGCATTTGGACTCTAAAGCCTCACCTATTGACTGCAAGGTGCTGGTACTTTGCATTTTAGGCCCCTAGGATATCAAGCCACAAATAACAGATTCTGAAGAGTCAAAGGACTGAGAAATTATGCACAGCGAGGAAGCAAATCACAAAAGGAGTTGACAAATTCTCCATTCACTCAGTCTCATTTTCTTTCAGAGAAAAACTGTTACAATAACACAATTTTATAAGTGGAAAATAAAGTTCTTCTACTATCATGTGGTTTAAAATTGCAGAAGTTTTTCAAACATGTAATTTAATAAACATACAGTTTAAAATGTCAGTTCTTTTATTTTTCCCAGATACTTTAGGCCTGTAAGGTTTGAAAGGATTTCCCCACGTAGACAAATTCTAACTATATGCAAACTCTTGAGTCATGTGAGAGAGCAATCAGAAATTTATGTTGAATTACAAAATCGAGTGTCTGATGAACAAGCCATGTGCCAAACCTTAATCAGACTGTGCTACAAGGACAGGTTTTATTTCCTTATAATTCTTATTTAGAAGTCTTTCTAATTTTTCACTAATGTTTCTCTTATTATGGAAAGCATTGCCCTTCTTCTGGGCTATAGGAAGCTTATTTTAATGTGAAACTCATAGATTTACCCCACTGAGAGGCAGCTGTGACTCAATATCATGTCAGGGTGATGCCATCTGCCTTGGTGGATGGACACTACCAAAAACAGGTCTGTGAAAATCATCCTGCATTTGCTATGACGATGCCACTAAAGACATTATTTTTCCCACCAAATTATCCTCATTTGAGAGCCCTGGACACAATTCTTTCTGGTTCTAGAATTAAGAATAGTCCTGCTTCTCTTAAACTTAGTTTGCTTATCCCTTATATACTGTCAGAAAAAAAAGAAAAAAAAACTGTGCCTGCTATTTACTACACTTGATCTTAGCCAAAAGGCCGAGAAGCGATTGTGTCTGCTATTTAAAGGGAAGTAGAAACTTCAGACAGAAGAATGAGGCTGGGAAGTTGAAACTTCACTTAGTCATGGGCAGGAAAGGAAATTTGGACTCTAGGAAATAAACCTAGCTCTGACACATAGAACACTCTGCCTCAGAGAAGTGATGTGCCATGAACATAACATAGAATTCCCCAAAATAACCTTGCCACATTGCACAAAGTGAGATAGCTAATGCAAATACAGCTATACCTTCAGGGATTTATTTTATAAATTTTCTTCAAAAGACAAAGAGGGATAATGGATCATTGAAGTTAAAATATTCTAGTCTGAATTAGCTCACACTCCTTGAAGCCAGCACACAACAGCAACAAACTCACACCAAGGCAGCCAGAATCAATGGAAATTTACATTATTTATGTTTTCCTTGATGGATAGGTATTACTGTATAAATTTTTAACAGAGTGATGTTCTGGGGTAGGAGAAAGATTCATACCTTAGAGTAAATTTCAAATATATATAAAGACATATGTGTAAGAATATTCATAGCAGCATTGCTTCCAAAAAAAGAAAAAAGCCTAAAAACAACCCAAATGCCCAGGACTGGGAAACTGAATAAATCTACTATGGATTATCCAACACATGGAATTCTATACAGCAGTAAAAATGGATCAATTACACCTACACACATCAACATGGCTAAATTTCAGAATCATAAAAAGGAGTGAAAAAAACTAAGTCACTGAAGAACACCTATAGGATGTCATTTGTGTAAAAACCAAAAATAACAAAAAATTTTAATGTATGAGTACAAATATATCTTCCATAAAATGATAACCAAAAAGCACAGAAATAAAATAGTGCTTATTCCCGAGCAATACAGAAAGAGACACGAGCAGAGGCAAAGAGGCGTGCTGGAGACTTCACCTGCATTGATAACATCATTTCTTAAACTGCGTACTCGCTATTATTCTTCTAACTTCCACGTATGTGTGTGTATAGTATATGAGAAATGTTTCATAAGTTAAAAATTGGTAGAACCAACTATCTTGCTTTGGCAGAAACTAGTTGTTCACCAACCATTTCCTTTGTCTTTCTGAGCACACAACTGGCCTTCATCTCCCAGCCTTGCTTGCGGTTAGGTGCTGCCCTGTGATGAGTTCTGCACCAAGGACTGTGGGCAGAGAAGAATGTTCTGTGCACCATAGCTAGCCTGCCATGCACCTACCACACCGTCGTCTTCATGCATCTGCTAATCACTGGCAGAGAGTCCAGTGGAGCACCCTGTGGACTGAGTGGGAGGCAGAGGCCCTGAATTGCACCAAAACCCCTACTCCTGTTTTATACCTAACTGTGTTGGGAGCAAACAGTAAAAAGTTAGTGTGATAAGCGACTGAGATTTGGGGATTACAATAGCAGCAACTTAACCTGCCTAATACATTTACTATAAAATGATGACCATTCAGCCTCTGGCTTCCAGATGCGATTAAGACTTCAGAATATAAACTGGAGTCTATTCCAGAGAAATAAAATCAATCTCTCTTTGGTGATTAAAAACACCAAGCAAGATTCAAACCCATCCAAGAAACTGGGGCCAGACCTTTTTTCCCTTATAAAACAAACCAACAATATTTGGAATAAAGTCAATCCTATTTTACCAAGAAAATGAGAGAATTCACAGATCTTAATTCAAGCTAGTTTCTTACTTCTAGTTCCAGTTCATTTGCAAGGCAAGGAGAGAGCCATCATCTGTTTATAATATGGAGGCCAAACAATGATGGGCTCATGACGAACATTCCACAGAAAGAGTCTGAGAAAAGGATAAGCAATGACCTCTTGCACCCACAAACCACAGCTGCAGAGAGTAATATATAGAAAAGAATAATAGTAATAGCTTCATTTTATGAGCCCTTCCTTTATGACAAGCATTATTATCATTGGCTTATAGACACATTTAATCTTCATCAATATGATAGTGCTATTATCACTATTTTACAAATGAATAAGACGAAGAACAGAGAATGAAGTATAAGATTCAAGGCTCTCTCATTACCCTTAGATTGTATTAAGGAGCTAAAATGTGACCCACACAAAATATGGGCTAGTTATTTCCCCTTAAATATATGTTATGAAGAGGTCCCAGGCCTTCTTGAATTTTCTTTTTAAAATTCAATGCCCCCACTCCCCGCAGTAAATTACTAACACCATTAACTGAGAATAGTAGCTATAACTGAAGCCTATCTTTACCCTCTAAAAGCCCAATAATGGAAGGCAAAAAGAAAGATTCAGAAGAGAAGAGGCTTAGGAACAATTTCTCATCTTCTACATTTCCTCTTGCTATTGCTTTTAAAAATCGTCACCCTTATTTGGAGCATGTTTCAGAATCTCTCATTTTAGAACAAGAAAAACCATTAATAAACATGTCCTGAGTTCCTATTAGGTGCGTAATGTTCCATTATACACAAACAGGGCTGGCATTACTCGTGAAACAGAGTCCCACTTCCAAGTTTTTGCAATGCAGAATGAAACATAAACATGTCAACTATTCCACTGGATCAAAGAAAGAAAAAATCGATATCCTGTTTTCCTGAACCACAGAACTACTAATTACCTTTAAGTGGGCAATATATTTCAGTGAAGTAAGATGAGCTAATTATCTCCCTTCTCTTTTCAGAAGCCTATGATAATGCAAGAATGGGAAAAGGTTTCTCCTTTCGTGAAGACTGGTTTAGGTAGAATATAAAATGTATAACTTGGAGGCAAAATAAACAAAGAAATGAGGGAGGAAAAAACCAATGATCAACAAAGACACAAAATAATTAAAAAGTAGGAAAAAATCTAGCAACTCCGGAAATAACAGGAGTTGAAAATCATCAGAAAATATATCCACGATCCCCAAGAACCTTTCCTTCCCCAGTAATAAAGCTAACACTAGATGACAGTTTAGCCTTTGCCAGACATTGCTATAAATATTTTACATGTATTAACTCATTTAAACAACCAACTTAGGTGAGTATTACACATGTCTCTGTATTTTAGAATGAGGAAACAGAAGCACAGAGAGTTTAAGTAGCTGGTGCCAGGTCACATAGCTTTTTAAGAGACACAATCAATATTTAAAAAGGAATCTGCTCTGGCTCAAGCTCAAGCACTGAACACCTCTCCGATATTATTCTCTGGTCTGCTTTGGTTTCTTTGTTTAATTCTTCACATCTTCTAATGACCTAATAAATAATGAAGGTGAGGATCCCAGGTAAACCTTTACAGGTAATTCTGAATACGCAGATCTTGAGCATACTCTCCGGGAGAATCCCTCCAAAGAGAATTATAGCAAATCCTACCAGATGGCATAGTATTATTCAGACAGTGTTGATATGTGAGTGAGAAAGGGAAGATGTCTGTGTGCGTGTGAGAGATAATACAGGGAACAGGAGGAAAAAAGAAAATAATAATAATAATGATTTACAGTTTCTAAGAGTTTATGAGCCATATTGCAAATAGGCGTATTATTATATGAATTGTATATGATTTTGTCAGGTTGTAGTCTATTCTCAGTTCTTGGTGTACTCTTGGCCAAAGAATGACCAGACATACCAAAAGCAAGGCAAGCATGCAATGAAGTTCATTGAGGAAGTGTTAGGTAGATAGTGAGGGATTCTGGGTCTCCTAGGGACAAAAGTGGGTGCTGTTGCCCCCGTCTTGGTCCTGCCCAACCCTAATTCTCCATACCTGGGGGAAGAGGGAATACCCTGTGAATCTGCCAATGAGAACTTGGTGCGCCAGCTGCAAAAGAATGCAGAGGACTCTCTAGCCCACGGGCCAAGCCACAAGGGTAAAGTGACCTAAAGTCACTTTAAAGTCTGGAAAAGTGACCTAGAACCCACATGTGTAGTTAAAGCTCAGGTCATGTGACTCCCAACTGTCCAATCAAAGTGATTCTGTGGTGACCTCTGAACCACGAGGGAGGTCCCTATCCAGACACTATAAAATAAGAACAGACCATAGCCAATCTTTCTCTTTGCCCTTCCTTTGGCTCTCCCTTTGCTGTGACAATGGGCCCGATCGTCATCTGTGGCACATGTACCATGATCTGTAAACCTATATCTTGCTCCTGCCCTATAATTCTATTTTTCTCTCCTCAATAAACCTCATTTTTGTGCTTGCCTAACTTTGGCATGTCTGGTCATTCTTCAGCCACCAGCACACCAAGAACCGACATTTTAGACTAAAACCTAACGGAAGAACAAGATAAGTTTACAGAGCAAGAGCAAGATATGTTCACCACAGACCACAAATGGACCCCCTGTTGTAACAAAAGGAGCCTTGGTTATGGTCTGGGGTCTTGTTTTAGTGCCTGGATTGGGCCCTCCTCATGGTTCAGACGTCACCATCCAACCACTTTGATGGACAGTTGGGAGTGATATAACGTGAATCTTACTGAGCATGCAGATCTCCCATGAGCCTCTCTGAAAGCCCATTTGGGGTGGTAAATTGCAATGTAGATTTAAGCTAATGACATGATAATTAGCCGTAGGTTGTTCTAGGTTACCCTCCAGACCCTATTGTACCTTTGCATTCTTTTGCAGTTGGCAAAATAAGTTCTGATTGGCAGATTGGTAGGGCATTCCTCCATCCCCAGATGTGGCAATTGCTTGGGGCACCCACCTTTGTCCCCAGGAAGGCCTGGAGTCCCCTCACTGTCTACCTAACAATTCTTACAGAATAATAAAATTATAAGGAACTGAAAATATTAAGCACTTCAACATCCGATTGGTGGAGTTAAGAAAAATAAAATTAGAGTAGGCCAGGTGAGTTTTCTAACTTATTCAGCTGGTTAATGCCAGGGCCAACAAGAGAAATCAGATTCCCTAACATAGTTTCTTATTGCTCATTCTTTGACTTGGTGCTACACTGTGTAATAAAGTCTAGGTTTTGATCGTTAGCATCTAAACTTAATTTGAGTAATAGGCAGCAAAGGATTCTATAGGCTTCTAGATTATTTTTCCTCAATCTGTGTGAAGTTGCTAATTACCTGTTGTCAATGAAAACAACCCTGTAGGTAGCTGAAGAAATGGATTGGAGTTTGAAGTCCAATAAAAAACACAGGTGTTGCTTTGTTCAATTAAAGCCTAAAAATAAACTTAGCAGGATAAGAGGGTGAGAGGTGGGAACAGGAAAAGGAAAAACTGACATTATCCTCCGCTGGAACTGTCAGAGAAAGGATAAAAGCAAGAAAATAGCTTACTAAGCACTTCCTAATAGGGAATTTGGAAAGCTAAAGGTATTTGCAGAAGTAACTTTTGTCCACAAAACAATTTACATTTTAGAAAACAAAACTGTGAAAAGATTTTCTGTCTTCTGAAAAAAACAAAAGTAAAAAGTCATGGTGGTCAAAATTAAAGAAAAGATTAGACTTTAAAGCAGACAACAAACTATAAATTGAGGGAATTTTTGTTTTGGAGGGTGGGCAAGGGCCATAAATTCTTTTTAATTTGTTAAAAGTTGATATTTGTACACTTAGAACGGCGTACTCTAGTACAATACAGGTGCAGGCACTTTACCTGGCTATGCAGTCAGCACTAAAAATGGCTTTTTGGTTTGTTTTTAATAATGATAATTGACCTTTCAGAAGTCTTATAAACAATAGTCAATGTTCCAAAATTGAAATATACCATGTACTATTCACTCCTCACTTGAATACTGTCAATGCTCTTATTCCTGTTAGGAATTCCATTTCATACAGAAAACAGTCACATTAATTTTGATTTCCTGTTTTGCATACTAAGAGGCAAGGAATTCTCAGGCTCTGAGCAATGTGCTCAAAAGACATGGAGAAAAGCATTACTTTAAACTTCTTCAGGAACCTCTTCGTCCCCTTCACATCTCCATCATCTTTAAATCCAGGTACATTTGTAGTAGGAATTTGTTCTGTGAAACCCTGCAGCAATATGTCTCTTCATTTCCATGACAACAGCACCCTATCAACTTCTGAAGGAACTTGCCTGTATTATAAACAAACCTCTCTTGGCAATTGGCCTGTTTTCTTTCTCTATCTCATCTTCCATCTGCTCAAAGGCTTTGCTTCAAAAAGAAATAGGTTGCAGGTGTGTACTTTTTCTTTCTCTCTCCCCCTCCCCCTTTGTTTCTGAAAGAGGTCGATCTTGGAGATTAAAATTCTCTCAACTAGTGACTTTAACAATCTGTCCGGGAGTGAAGCTGAGTACCTGTGTGTACCTGTGAGCCAATATTTGGGACATATAAACATATAGCCTGTTTAGCTCCATTTTAACACATGTCTCCTTGGAAATAAGCAGACTAACACATTTCATGAAGTCAATTCTAACTACAGGAAAAAAGTAAAAAATGATTTAGTGTCAGCCTAAAATGAATCCAAAGTAAATTTTTTTTCAGGATCTTTCATTAAAGACTAAAGTACCTATTATAGAAATAGCTTAGTAACAGAGACAGAGCCTTACCATAAGCAAGGTTAGAAAAAGCTTTTTATTTAAAGAAAATAAAGTTACATGTTTAACTTGGGGTTTCATGACCTCCAACTGTAGTACAACTTTAATCCTCAGGTTTTGGAATGTAAGTCAGTTATTTGTTCAATATAATAAATTTGTCATTTTTGTGAGTTCATTTACCTACACTACTCTTCTTTTATTCAATGTCACAGCTATTGGATCAAGAAACTACTACTACAAACACGATTGATTGTCTGACATTATTTCAAATATCAAAAAAAAAAATCAAGTAAGAGAAAAAAAAAGATAAGTGTCCTTCACCAAATACCAAATTTGAAGAGTGATAACTAGAAAGAGTATTTAGCTAGAATTATAGAGAGAGATCTGGGGGCATATAAACCACAGTGTCAGGTTTCTATTGAAAATGTTGTTTTATTTGCTTGTTTTGTGTTTAATTTTCCTAAAGATTCATAAAGAGGGACCACCTCTCTGATAATATCTGAATAAAGGCCTTTTTTTGCAAAATTTATTTTTAATTGACAAATAAAAATTTGTATGGATTTATGGTATACGACATAATATTTTGATATTATGTTAGATTGTGGAATGATTAAATCAAGTACATTAACATATCCATCACCTCACATCTTTATCATTTTTTTGTGATGATTGTTGATCTCTCCAGAAAACCCCAGATTTGTGAAGCCCAAGGTGCCTTTTCTTCAAAAAATACTACTAATAAAAACCAACAAGTTATGGTGAGTGTGAGTTTCCAGCATGTTTTTATTTGTTTGTTGATACTCTTAAAATATTATCTAAACTCCAAATATAGTATTAATAACAATAGAATAATTTAATTTTAAAGTATTTTCATGCTTTATCTCATGGTCTTTTATCTGTATAATTACATAAATAATTTTATATTGCAAGGAGAAAATCCCAAATTCAGCATAGCTATAAAAACAAACAACAAAAAGAATCCTTACATCTTTCTTGTTGAAAGTATTCTGCTATTATCTAATTAATTGTCAAGTGACAAAAACAATAATTATTCAAGATAAAATACCTTTAACAATTTATATCCAATAAAATTTCAGAGATGCTACTTTATTGTGAAAAAAAGTCAGATTGTCTAGGGCTTGGTTACAATTTAGCACTGATACTTGATAGCTATGTCCTTAGGCAAGGTAGTTAGACTCTCTAAATCCATTTTATGTAGAAATTTCCCCCAAACAAAATGGGAACTGTACTTATCTCTCAGCACATAATTGCAAGCAATAAATGTTAGTTCCATCCCCCTTTTACTGAGTAGGGGAAGAGGATCATTATGGTCAGAGGCATCCCAGAGAGAGTAATTCAGTATATAGTTAGTTGGGGTTCATAAATTAAAGTTTCCAGTATTATTTTTTAAAAACAAAGTTTAACTGTGGTAGCAATCTTCGCAGCTATTATACTCTACTCAGCATTACAAATACTACTCCAGCAGAAATCAGCTCAAATAATATGCATTATCATTCCATTGCTAACCACCACTTCCTCAGCAGTTCCCCACAACAGTAGGCTAAGGAGACCTAAAATGCTGCTACTATAAGCCCACATTGGCTTTGTCTATGTACCAAGTAAAGTAGAGAATTGAGTCCAAATTCTAAGCAGAATATGAGTTTCTATGTGTTTAAGGTGGTCCTATTAGAAAATGGATTAGACTGCTCAAGGCAAGAAGAGTCGGGGATGCTGTTAAATTATAAGGTGAAAGGAATCAAGACCAATTTCCTAGACCAAATCTAGCATTGGAAAATCATGTTCAAGGCTGTCTTAGTAATTCAAAAGACAGGATCTGCCCAAGTTCAGCTGAGAACCGATCATGATCCAGCTGGATCTTGGCAACCAGCTGGGAAAAAGGACTTATCTTTGGAAATCTCCACTCCCCCCTTAACAGCTATCCTTTCCTCCTCTGGGTATACCACTGACCTGCTGGTGCTTCCCAACCCCAGCCTACTGTGCCTCCTTCATTTTGTTCCACTTGAATTTCTACTAATACCAGCTAAATGTGTGGCTGATTAAGGCATTTGGGGAAAGCATCTTAACATTTCTTACAAGGCAATGGTATCCATTTGACTTCCCTCCTCCTATTCCTCATTGACTTTTCCCAGGAATTGTAAAACTAATCTGAACATTCTATAAGATATCTTAATTTACACTCTTTGTGCACCTTGTCACTTACACATATATTCATTCAAAATGTATTTATTGAGTGCTTACCATGTGCCAGGCACTGTGCTAAACGCTGGTTAATACAATGGGAACAAGGACAAAATCTCTGTCCTTGGGTAATTTCCTGGGTAGTGGAGTATACAGACTTTAATCAAATCATCACACAAGTTTATGTAAAATTACAGTGCAGGAACTTTTAGTAGAAGAATTTGACATCTAGCATGTGGAAATAATTTTCAAGGAAGACCTCCCAGAGGAAGTGAGGCTTGAGCTAAAGTTTGAAGAAGACACTGTAGTCAAGCAGTCACAGATACTGTATTTGTTTGTTCCTACACACTGGGGTTTAAGTCCCACAAGGGCAGACTGCCCTGTCTCCTTGTCACATTATCCTTAGGGCCTGAAACTGGGTCTGGCACAAAGTTCAACACTCCATGAATGTTTATAAAATGAATGAACTGAAGTAAATCTAACTAAATAGAAAGGGGCAAAGCAATTCAGACAGGCTTGTGCAAAGACCCTTAGTTGGAGAAACCATGAAAAATAAGAGATTGAAAATGTCCAAACAACTCAGAAAACTGGCTGTAGGTTTGGAGACCTGGGACGTTAGGTGTTTTAAATCTTTCAGGGCTGAGGCAATGACATCCATTTGACTTCCTTCCCTTTTTCCTCATTTACTTTTTTTTACTGGTCATGCAAGATTCCAGGGCTTATTTGGACTGTAATGCTTTAGTTCTAGTACATCACCTATGAAAATTGTGACCAATTATTGTTCTCATATCAAAATGTGAGCTGATCAGGTGTACCCATGAGGCAACATAGGGGCTATTATGTATAGATAATCTCTTCTTCTCCCTTTTCTCTCATCCTCCTCCCCTTCTCTCCTCCTCCTTCCCTTCTCTCCTCCTCCTCCTCCTCCTGTCCTCTCCCCCCCTCCCTTTTCCCTCTCTCTCCCTCCTTCAGTGATGTGCAGGGGACACTTTACTCTGAATAATCTTTGGTGCACACAAGTAACATGTAAGAAGAGAAGTGAGAGCAGAAAACACATCAGCTTTGGGTTGAGCCAATTAACATCCATTGAGTATTCCCTACATGACCAGATCTCTCCTTGACCCCAACTTTGGGGAAGGACCATCTTCGTCCTAAGCAGGCATCCGCTTAATTGGAAAAGCTGAAACAATATCCTCAAAAGAAGTAACCAACAAAAACAAGATTTCAACTCACACAAATGAATTCCATGTGGCATTGTACAAGAGTACATAGTATATGAGTTAAATCAGGGAGACTTCCTGAAGAAAACATTTTTTTTTTTTAATTTTGAGAAAGAGATTACCAGAAAGCAATGGAAAGGTACAATTCCTGTATATGTGTACATATATGTGTCTATATATAGTATAATATAAATGTCTTCAAAGCTTAGGACCATTTGGGGACAAACTAATCACCTCCGAAGCAGAATCTTGATATGGTCACCACAGCTCAGTGGAAGATACAACAAACAAAGACAGCCGAAGAATGTTTTCCCTTATTCCTTTTCAAGCTCAAACCAGAGTCCTTTCCCTAGTACATCAAAAAATGTAAGCACTTTCATCCAAAGAACAGGCAGTGGGCTCAATAATAAAGATCCTATTAAGAAGCACATAGTAGCAAATTTCTTCAAAACTGAAAATCTCTTGACCTAAACTAAAAATGAATATTTTTGATCTTAAGATTAACCTTTGATTTGTCCTCTCCTATATGAGAGAATTTCGTATTATGATACATAATTAACTGTTTCTTTCAACACGAATACCATAAAATTTTTAAAAATATTCCATAAGACTAACATGGAGATAATGTTCCATTTGTTAGGCATTCCCTACCTGAAGGCACAAAAATAAATTTATACTGACTGTAAGTTTGTGCTGAGAATGTTTTCACCTTTTTTTGGATCAACACCTGCTAGTCTGGTCTTGTGTCTCTTTCACTCTCTCGGATAGTATTTCACCGCTTAGAGGCCTTTGAAAGGCAACAGATAACAAACACTCTTTGGTCCCTTGCATTTCAATAGAATAACCTGAAACTTCTTATCATGAAAGCCCAGGCAGACCATGATATTGGGGAAGGATGGGGGTTCCCAGGTCCTAGTTCCATGAATAACTTGATTTCTTTTAAACAAAGAATGGGTTAAATTAAACCCAAATTCATGCCAAAAATAATTTTTTACAGCAGCACCAATGAACTGCCTAGGTCCTCCCATTTTCCTCATTTTGAAACTTAGCACTCTGTTCAAATCACATCTTATGCCCACATTTGCGTGACGCATACAGAAGAGGACTGGCTAGACATCAAGGCATCGAGGGCCCTGTTTCAGTAGGAGACTATACTGGAGTTATATAAATGAACATTTGCGGATCTGTTGATGAAGAAGCTTTTAAACTAGTCTGATAGTCAACTTGATCTGGCACCGAGGAACACCTACCTATGGTCAGAGAGAACAGGAAATGAGCTCCGTGTACACCAGGTTATGTTATTAGACATTTGCAAACCCTTCTTAGGAGAAAACCACTATTTCAGCTAAAAGAGCTTTGGTTTTCAAATGTTAGCAAACAAGTGTGTGTGTGTGTGTGTGTGTGTGTGTGTATTTAAAGGATTCCTCTCTAAGAACATAATATTTACTTAGCATGTCATCATTAGCAAGAACCAATGCTTGCAAAACTATCTGCATTTAGGAACTGTGACTAGCAATGCATACAGCAATCATTTATAATACATAGCCTAGGAAATTGTACATTCTAGGTATTCATTCTTTGTTGAATGAATGAATGAACATTGTTGCTCATCCTATTCAAGCTATTCTGGGATTGATTGATTCATAGTATGAATGAACAGACATGCTAACCTGTAGTTTTCTCCTTACTCAATACACATGTGATCTGTTGTGGCCTATTCTATTTTTGGCACAGCCAACGCCCCTCTGAGTGACCTGTGGCAAGTCAATTAACTTCTCTTAAATTCTACTTCAATCTTGTAGCAAGAAAATGAAAATACAAACTGACCATCTTTCTCAGAACCAGCATGAAATTAAAGGAAATAATGCCAGATAGTACAATATAAACCAATAAAATTGAGTCATACAGGTAAATCCATAGAGAAGGAGAGGAGATAGGGAGTTTCTGGTAAGGGGGGTGGATTGGAGAGTGACTGCTTAATGGGTACTGGGTTTCTTCTGGGGTGACGAAAATGTTTTGGAACTAGATAGAAGTGGTAGTTGTACTAAATGCCACCAAATTGTATACTTTAAAAAGGTTGATTTCATGTCATGTGAATTTAAACTCAATAAAAATTTGTATTATAATGCTTAAAATTCTATAGCATGTCTTTGCTAAGCATGTGAAGAGAGTGGTGTGGTGAATATTGCCTATCTATCTACATGTTTCAAAAGGACAACAATTGCTCTGTGGTCATTTTCCAACAAATTTACAGTGAGTTTACAAAGAATTAGAATGAACATCAATGATGAATGTGCTGATATCCTGAAAAAGTTACACTGATCTGAGTCCAGACCTGAAATCAGAGCAAAAGTTGTGATTTGATAATGCAGAATATTTCTTGACAAGCAGGAAATTATCTATCTCCTTGATCATTTGAAAAGGAAACATTAATATTCATGATATGAAAAATATCAGCGAGCAACATTGCTTTTAGATTATAGTCTATTGACATATATTCTCTGAAAGAGAAATTTTTTAAAGCAAGCTCTGTTGTCACAAGTACATTTGCATTTCACAAATCTTGCTCTTTGATAAATCATCAAGTATTTGTGAAGCTCTGTTATATACAGTATGTGTGCCCAGTACTATTGCCAGACTCTAAGAGGTAAAAGAAAACGACAAAACAGGTTTCCATTGCCATTATTTTATTATTTACAAAGTTGGCTTTATCACACAGATAGTATCATATGGTAATACTTTGAATTAAGAAAACAAATGCAACATAACCCTGCACTTATAGAACTCTTGGCAAAATACTTCAGCATATATTATCCTTACAGCCACCCTGGGAGGCAAGCGGAGTAGGATTACTTATTGCCATACTGTGGGATTAGAAAGCTTTCAGAACACATAGTAAGTAGTACAGCCAGGACTTGAATCCAGGTCTCAGAGACCAAGGCTCATATTCCTTTCATGCCAAGTAGTAGTCAGAACATCTGAGTTCTAACAGTGGCTCTGCCACAGGCTTGCTAGGTGGCATTAAACAAGCTCCTCAACCTCTTGAATTTAAATTCCTCCTCTTTAAAATGAGACTATCGGGGCACATCTTCTAATATGTGTTCTTTTTGGAGCCCGCATTCTTCGTTAGCAAGTACAGAAATTGCGCATGTCTCAGCTACCTATTCTTCCCTGTCATTTCTTAACCTGAGTGCTCTTTTTACCTTAGTATAACTCAGTTCTTAGAGGCACTAACCCACACTTTTTGAATGCTCGCTATGTAAAGGTTATGTTTGCAAAGCCATCTTCAACTAAAGTAGCCAGAAAAAGGATGCCCTCAAATTATTCAGCCTACAGCATATGAGCTTCTGTGATCACGCTGGTCCTATCTATAGATAGGATTCTTTCTTGTTGGCTACATCCCCCACCGTATATAGCATTTTTGTCCTTGTAAAGTGCTTTTCCATCTCTTGTCTCACTCGGTATCACGAGAGTGAAATACAGACCTTACTTAGCAGGTACCCAGCAAAGACTCAGTCTAAGCCACACTATCTCTCCCTAAACTAACATGGCCCTACACCCAGTCTCATTGTTAGCCTACAAGGGTGCGACACAGATAAGGCAGGGTGGGAACCTGACCCAGCGACAGCCAATCAGAAGGGCTTTTGTCTGTGGATCGGACCAAGAGTGATTCATCAGCCACCAACCCCAGAGGCTTTCAGTAGGAGAACAAAAAGCCCACTATTTGTCCCAAAGGCTGCGCTTGGGTTTATTCCCTTGTGCAGAAAAAAATGTTAGTTTAACTGTCAAGAGCAACTTCAGAATTCCCACAAAACAAAGTTCAAGGGAGAAGAACTGCGAAAGACAAGCTAAGTGTACTGCTTTTATGTCTACACAGTATGAGTGGAGGCAAGTGACTGCATAATCCAGGATAGCCTGTTCCCAAAAGAAGACCCCGATAACCTCGTTTATCTTAAATGTCAACAAAATCATTGTGAAAAATAAATTATGAAGAGAGTGACCTCAGCATTTCAATCACAGAGGGAGTCTCAGTTGTGCGTCAGGGCTCTTAAGCCCTCTCTGGTGCTTACTAGACATGAATATGTGGAGAAGGTTTTTTCTTTTTGTTTTTTCCGCTTGCCCGCCCCAAAGTATCTTTAAAAATACAAAATTAAGCAAGTTCTCCCTTTCTCTTATTTCATTTTTAAAATTTTTTTTGCCATGGCATATAGTGGTATTATAAGTTTCAGAGTCCAGAAAAACTCCATCCATAATTTGTACCAGGGAACACAAAATCTTCAGAAAAACACAATTTCTACATAGTAAGTAGGTAAGTATTCCACAGAGGGGCAGATAATGGAGATGACTGTTTTCACCAGACAAAGTCTTGAATGACCTTTGTCTAGAAAGAACTTCCAGAGTTAGAGGGAGTAACATTGAACGAGAAAAGCAAGGAAACAAAACAACAAATAAATAAACAGTCCTTTACAATACACAGACATCATATTCAGAGTCTGATTACTTTCTCTAGAGGTTCACCTTTTGATTCTTTCATTATTTCATTTTATCATTAGATACAAAATGGTTTAGTCAAAAACAAGCCCTGGAAAGGTGATCAGGAATTACAAGTCTTTTTTTTTTTTTTAAATTGTATTTATGCATTTAAAAAAATTTTTGTTGATATATAGTAGTTATACAGGCTGCATAAATTCTAAGTGAATCACCAAGTTCTGACATTACTATTATATGTCCTCAGCTCAGTCATTTTTCAATCATTTAATCATTCATCATTCAATGATTACTTGGATGTATAATATTTCCAAGTGCTGTGCTGGTTTCTGGCTCCAGAAGTCTACCATGTTTAAGAAACCTTTTGAAGAAGGTGGTACAGGCAGTTTCTTACATACAGATTTCAGTTTTTGGTGCTCTATAAGCCTGCTACCATGACCATATCTGTTTGGATCAGAAATTGGCAGCTGACCCAAACACAGCCATCTATTGGCCTTCTAGCAGCTTCTAAGACAGCCTATACAAAATACCAAAGATGCTTCTCTACACTGGATAAAAACCAATTGAACCATTATAAAAAGCACTCAGAGGGTTGAAATGTCAAATATACAAGGAGAACAGCGGAAAGTAGAGTGGAGTAGAAGGAAAAGGAGAGAGAGAGAGATGACCTCATGCACAAGCCATGAAGCAATAGAAGCCATACCTAGGCATAAGTTGTGAGGAGAGTGAAGAGAGTGGGAAATTGATAACAAAAGAAGTAGAGGTCTTGGTGAAGAAGAATAACAAATACTTTTTCCTATGAGGAAAAGATTCATTAATTCAGTCAATCAATGTTTCTTGGGTATCTTCTATATGTGAAGATACAAATGTGAGCAAAACAAAATTCCTGTCCTGATGAAGTCTACTAAAAGCCATACATTAATCAAACAATCATATGAACCATGGTAAATGCTTGAAAGGTAAAAACACAAGAAGAAATACGATGAAATAAGAGGCGAGGAGCTAATTTAGTTTTGGAGGGATTAGGTGGCAGCTCAGCGAAGACTTCCTGGGGTGATGACATTGGAAAGAAGATCAAAGAATGAATAATAGTTAAATGGGCAAAAGTAATTTGGAAAGAACCATGATATCATGGGGACATTGGAAGAGTAACAGGCAGAGGACAGCAAGGTTAATCTAGAAAGTTAGGTAGAGGCCAGATCATGCTAGACTTTGTAGGCCATTTGAGTAGTGATTTGTAGTCTTAATCCCAAGAGCAGTAGAAAGCCATCAAAGGATTCCAATAGGGAAATCACAAGCTGAGATGGGCATTTAAACTAACAACTGTGACTGTTATGTGGCAGTTAATAGAGGCTTAGGATGGAAAGACTAGTTCAGAAGCTTTTGCAGAAATCCAGGGGAGAGATAGTGACTTAGGCCGAGGGGACTGGACAGTATCCTTAACATGCTGGGCCTGAGGGTGGGGAAAACATATAATTCATCTCTGCATCCATAACATATGCCACAATCCTGGCACCCAATAGACCCAGGAAATGGTTGTTGAATGGATGGAGATAAATTCTAAAGAGTCAGTGATCAGTATTAGTTTAATAAGTTTCCTCTTCCACAGCGAATCCACCCTAAAGGAGAAATGTCCAATGGTGGTGTTTCAAGTGCAGTGTTATTCTCTCAAAGGAGATATTCAAGGCAAGGGAAACTTTCAGCATGAAGTTTGAAACCCTGAAATGACTCCATTAAAGATTTTTCTGTTCAAGAAAGGGAATAGAATAGTGGTTAACATCACAAGTTCTGGAGTCAAAGTGCCCAAATTCATCTCCCAGTTCTACTGATTTCTTGTTGTGTTACAAAGCTGAATTGGGTGTACTATCTTACACCCTCTCTGTCTCCATGTCTTCATCTGTACAGAATTATGCCTACCTGAAAGGGTCACTTTGAAGATTAAATGAGATTATTATTATATATGTTAATAATTTATCACAAGACTTGACACTTAGGGAGCTCTCAATAAACATTATTATTATTATCATTATTATCACCTAGACTATGAGCTTCTTAAAGAAAAGCAATCTTTATTAGAGTGTAGGTCCTGGGACATATTAGGCACTCAATAAATTTGTGCTACTGATTTTTCATTCTCATCCATCATCCTGAATCTGAAGATTTTATTTGACACATTTGTTTCAGAGCCACTTTTTTTTTTTTTTTTTTTTTTTGCCAGGTCTCCTAACAATCTTTTGTATCCTGAAAGGGAG
>NW_012136414.1:1730479-1744415 GCF_000956105.1 Propithecus coquereli
CTACTGATTTTTCATTCTCATCCATCATCCTGAATCTCTCCACATCCACGCCAACATTTATTGTTTGGGACTTTTTTTTTTTTTTTTTTTTTTTGCCTGGGTCTCCTAACAATCTTTTGTATCCTGAAAGGGAGCATTCTTCTCACCCTGTAATTATCAGTCTTTCCATCGCCTTCCTCTTTTCCTGTTCCAAACAAAATTATTCAGTCTGCTTACCTTTCCCCCTACAAATCCAGCCATTTCAAAGTTAATTGCTTCTACTTCCATTACACACCTGCCTTGCTTTATTTTGTCTATTAACTTTGCTTTCTGGTAAGTAGATTGTATCTATTATGCTTGTCCCCTTTCCCTTCTTATTGATGAACTTCCTAGCTCTGGCATCAGTTGACAGTAATGCTTCAACCCAGGCTTCTTAAACCAGTCTCCAAATTCTTTGCTGCTTAGATGATTGCTTTTGGCATCCTCCTTACTAATTCACCTTTGTTAGGCAACTTTTGTCTTTGAAAACATCCCTTTCTTACAGAGTACAGGAGGGAATTATTCCTCCAAACAATTTTTTTTAACTACTCTTTCTTTTGAATTGGTTTCATTTTCTCCTCCCTTTGGATGTCTAGTAGTAGTGTCTTCCAGCTAGAATTACACATTTGTCTATGCCTCTGGCAGGTAAAAGGAAAGAAAAGCCACACCTCCAAGTACTCTTCCAAAAAGAACCAAATAAAAGCCCTCCCATCTCCATCCCTCTGGATACCTCTGAGCATAGGCTGATTTCCTTCAGGAAGATTAATTCTGACTTTTCCAATTTTTAAGGTCCACACACATAGCTCATCTTCCATATCTGAATACTGTATAGGTTGTTTGTTTTTTTCCTTAATTTACTCTTAACATTGATTCCATGTAGTTATCCTGGACCTTGTTTCATAGCTCACTGCAAACTATCGATCTCCCTGTCTACTCCCCACACCCTCTTGGATTTCTCTACACAATTCTTAAACAAGATCCTTGGAATTTTTTGTTGTTTGTCTGTTTGTTTGTTTGAAAGGTGTTTTTATTTGAAGCCTCCTGTTTGTTTTGTTTTAAACTGTTACTTATTACTGTAGAAGATTGCATTTCCAAGGCTCTATGCTTTATTTGGCTGTGTTTCTGCCTTCAATCTTAAGTCACTGGCTCATAACTGGTCATGTTTAAATTTGTCTCCTTACCGACAATGAATCCAATAGAGAAGGAGGGCTACTGGGTTAAGAATCAAAGAATCTTAGCATGGAGAGAACCCTAGATGCTATCTGACACAATCTCCGCTCAACAATTATGTCTTCCTGGCTATATGTAGACACTTCAAGTGACAAGAAGCGCGCTGCTCTACGAGGCAACATTTTCCACTCTTAGACATTCCAATGTCTTACGAAGTACTTCCTGATCGTTAAGTGGAATCCAGCTCGCTGTAAGTTCCACATTTATGTACCAAGTTTGCCCTCTGAGGTTCTATGCAATGCATTGGATCAACATTCTCCCTTTAAGTGTTTTTAGATATCTAACAATAGGTGTCCTAAATCCTTGACTATTAACTCTTTTCCAGGCCAACTATCCCAAATTCCTTCAACCACCAATCCACTGTCTTGACCTCCAGCTATCTTACACCCCCCTATAGAGTTCTTGCATATCCATGTCCCTTCTGATCTGCGTGACCTAGAACCAAGTGCGGTGTTCCTCAAGGGTCCCACAAGCTCAGAGCATCGTGTAAAGATAACCATTTAGTTATATTCATTGGCCTACGATTGCATTCCCTTTTGGACATCCTTTACTTACAGTGATTTAGAAAATGTTTTATTCCTAATTTTTATATGAATTATTCCTGAATCAGATGTCTACTCCTAATTTTTGGAAACTATATGTAAGCTTCACATTTAAACTTATTAAAATACATTTTGTGCATGTTGGACCATCTTTTCAACTTTCCGTTCTTTTTATTTTATTTTATTTTAAAATTTTTCAGTTTTAATTATTATGGGTACATAATAGTTGTATATATTTATAGGGTACACGTGATGTTTTGATACAGGCATACAATGTGAATTAATCAAATCAGGATAATTGGGGTATATATCACCTCAGGCATTTATCATTTCTTTGTGTTAGGAATATGCCAATTCTATTTTAGTTATTTTAAAGTATACCCTAACTTATTGTTGATTATAGTTACTTTGTTGTGCTATTAAATATTGTTCATTTTATCTAACTATCTAACTATATTTTTGCACAGATTAACCATCCCCACTATATCTCCCCCTTCTTGCTACTCTTCCCAGCCTCTGGTAACTGTCATTCTACTCTGTGTCTCCATGAGATCCATTGTTTTAATATTTAGCTCTTACATATGAGTGAGAATATATGAGATTGGTCTTTCTGTACTTGCCTTGTTTCACTTAGCATAATGGTCTCCAATTCCATCCATGTTGTTTCAAATGGCAGGATTTCATTCTTTTTTGTGATTATATGATATTCCATTGTGTATGTGTACCACAATTGCTTTATCCATTCATCCATTGATGGACAATTAGATTGATTCCAAATCTTGGCTACTGTGGATAGTGCTGCAATGAAACATGGGAGTGCAGACATCTTTTCAATATATTGAATTTCCTCCTTTGAATATATACCCAGAGCGGGAGTGCTGGGTCAGATGGTAGTTCTATTTTTAGTTTTTTGAGGGACCTCCATGCTGTTCTCCATAGTGGTTGCACTAATTTACATTCCCATCAACTCAACTTTTAGTTCTTTTTAGATTCCAGCTTCATTGGTTGACAATGTTTGGCTAAAAAATGTTAAATAAATAAATAAATTCCAACTTTAATATTCCAACTTATTTATTCTGTCTAGGCTTTCTACACCTGTAAATTTAGTGAATACTTCTCCTCCTATATCACAATGCAAATTATTAGCAAAAAGATTTAGTCTGGGCCAAGAATACAAAACAGAGAGTCCCACCTGAGGTTGATATCAATGAAACAAACAGTACTATTTAGATCCTCAATTATCCAGGAGCTATAACTCTCTGGAACACACAGTACACCCACATTTCTTCAGGTAGTATACAGAGATAACTATGCACATAACTATGATAACAGCTAACATGTATTATGTATTGTGAGTCTATTACGTGCTAAATGTTTTTCTAAGAGGTTTACACACATTAACTCCTTTAGATTTTATAATAACTCTTTGAAATGGGCCATGTTATTATTCTCATTTTTCATATAAGGAAACTAGAACATGGAGCAATTAAAATATTCAATCAGACAGGGGAGGCAACTCTAAAATACTCCAGAACCTGAACTCCTAACCCCTCATTGAGATTTTGTCAAGTGACATGCTGAAATACAATCTTTTTATGACTTTCCTGCTTAACCAACCTAGTGCTTTCCAAAATGAGAAACGTGATTGGTTTAATGTGGATTCTAAGTGAAAATAAGCGTGACTCTTAGTGATCATAACTTTATTCTAGGTCCTCACAAACTACATCTTCTGTTACCCGCAGCTACTTCTTCCAGTAGTAGAAACCAAACTCATACCCTTCATAGCCTCGTGATTCACATTTGTTCCTTCTTCATATGCTCTGTATGATATATGCAGCCCAGTTACCCTTAAAGCTTCTTGACAACAATTCAGGGACCATATATCTACAAGTTCTTTGGCTACCCTTAGAAATAATCTCCAATTTAACTATGTAGCCTTTACTCTTTTAATCAATCTACTTTTCTTGAGCTTTAGTTCTCTCTTAACTTTGACAGCTGTGACCCTCAGCTGAAAAACATCTCCCAGATTAAAAAAAAAAAAAGAGAAGTTGAGTATTTCCATTTTCTCACTGTCATCTGAAAATTCACCATGGTGGGCCTTTCTCTATTGTCTCAGGAATTATAGTGGAGAATGTCGATGTAGCAGGGTATCTACCTCCCTGCTTGAAATATGGCTAAAGGGAAGATTTTATCAAGGCATATAGAATGCTAGGGTATTTCAAGGACAGAATACAGTCCTACCCAAATACCTCCTTGCAGCATCTCTGTTGGAGAAAACAACAGCCTGTGCAGCTCGGCTACCCTGACATAGTTCACACCAAACAGGTCAGGAGTGGCCAAAACTGATGGACAGAGATACAGGGCCCTAGGGAGTCAGGGAGCCTGAAGGTTCACAGTCACTGGCAGAGAAAAGAACAGGAGCTAAAGAAAGAATGAAATGTGAGAAGATAAGAACCGAAGAAAGGGAAGAAGAAATGGGGAGAAAGAAATCCTTGTGAGCTGGGGTAATTAGCATGGGTCACGGGTATCTTCTAACAGTCAGCTGGCTTACCTTTCCAGCTTCAACTCTCAACATTTTCCTCCCATGACCCCAGGGTACAACCACACACAAATGTTGCCCCTCGCTGGACATCCCGGGCAGCACATCATGACATCATGTCGCCTTGCCTTTGTGCACAATAAAAGACGATTAAGTACATACAGTGTTCAGTGCCGCACCTAGAATAATGTACTTGTGTGGCCTTTATTATTAGTTATTTTCTCTGTGGTTCAGTGACACTCAACAGAAGGAAAAATTCACTTGGGTTTCAGATACAGATCAGCTGTAAAGTCTTTCAGAAAAAGGAGATTGTGAAAAATCCAAAATTGACCTTGGAATGACTTTGAATAGAGCTATGGTACATAGACAAAGCTAAATTAGGCCGCCAGGCTAAAGCTTCTCAACATTCATTTCATGTTTAGTATGTATTAATATAACCCAAAAATATGCCTGTATGAACCATTGGCTATAAACATAAATTATTTTTTTAAAAACCACACATTTCATCCAGAAGTTAGTGCTCATTGTAAGTGCAAGGACCCCTTTCACTGCCACCTCCCCCATAATACATTTCCAAACAAAATTTCCCAAGAAAATTCATAAAAAGGTATTCTGTTTTGAAAGCAAACTCTTTTGAAAAAGAACTGGTTTGGGGGGAATCTAGCAATACGAGTTATGCATTAGGTTTGACCTCTCGAATGTCAGTCAGTGAGAGAATGTGTAGCCCAGAGTTTAGAGAAAAGTATTGAGAAGAGTGTTGCTCACATACTGCTACTTAAAACAACAGAAGTCGTTTTTGTCTCTGATATTTCAGGACAAGTTGAATCCAAAAGAAATAAAGAAGGGGAATGTTTTTTCTGGCTACTTCTCTCGTGGCTCCCGGCATCCTGGCCTGGTGGGGGCAGAATCAAGTGACAATCTTTTTGAGATGGAGAACATGGGAATAGCCCTTTCTCAGATTGTGCTTGCAATCTATAAATTCCAGCCAAGCCAGATTTCATTCTCTCTCCAAAACTGTTGCCAGGCACTAATGCCAAAAGAATTGTGCTGCATAGACTTTTTAAAGAAATCAATTACAAACCTCTTTTATGAGCCAAGAAAGTTCGACTACCAGAAATATTTTGTGTGAAACATATAGAAAGACCTGAAGTTGTTTTGTGTGACGCATACAGGTCAGCCTGCTTTATGCACCAAGGTAGAATATGATGAATGAAACACAAGTTTTCACAATACGCAGCATTTTTTCTCATGCTTCCTCTGTGAAGGATTGTGAATGCTAAAGACCAGCAATGGGGAACCAGCAGCCAAAACAGAATTCAAGGCCATTCTCGCTGACAACATTGTGGAGTTACTGAGGGAACAGCAAGATGAAGCTTTCAGCCTTTTTCAATGTCTAGGAGAAAATATTTAGAAGAAGATTGTGCTTGGGGAAAGTTTTGGTAGCTTCGAAATCAAGAAAGAGTCATGGGCTGAAGGAATTAGGCAATTAGGCTGAAGGAAAGAAATCTCATTTGAGATCCCTAGAGGATGAAGCCGAATTTTCAAATCCACTAATCAGAAAGGGAAACTGCTTTAGAGACACAAAGTCTACGAGGAATTGTATAATGTACAAGATTATCTCACAGTCTTTAATTGATCAAATTCCTACAAACTGGACATTCCTGGAACATGTGGCCAAGCTAATAAAGATGACTGGCTGCAACAGGCAGGTTTTCATACGTGGTAAAAACAGGGCATATGAATATTGGATCAATATTAGTAGACAAGTAGACAAGTCCCTGGATCTTTGGCAGGAAACCCCTCCTTGTCTAAACAGAAGGCAAAACAGGGTCAGAGAGATAGTAACATGTCTTGCTTAGGAATGGAAGATTCATGCCTTCTTGGTCCTCTCTATGTGCTATGGAACTTAAATACAAAAATTTGGAGACCAAATTTTTCCTGAGATTCTCATTAAGAAACACATCTCAAACTGAAAGTCTCTGAAGTTAACTAAACTCATCAGCTTTCCTACGAATCCTGCTCCTCATCTGATGTTCTCTGCCTCAGTAAAGGAATGCATTCAGTTCATACAAACTAGAAGCCTCTTTTTTCCTTACTCATTGTATCTAATTCACACCAAGTCCTACGGATCCTACTTCCCAGACATCTCTTGAAATTGTCCATGCCCTTCCTTTCCATTGCCACCACCCTAGTTTAAATTAAAATCTTCTTTAATTCAGATCACCGTGGTCTTTCAGCTGGTCTCCCAGCCTCTTGTCCTGACCTTCCTTTTCCACCCTCAATTCAAATTGCCTTCCTGCAGTCAGTGTCATAATGTGACCATCTGAAAAGAATTCTTCAGTGCTTGTAGACACAGATCTGGGAACTTCAGAAACCAAAATCAGATATTGATGCTCTAAGTTCCTAAATTACACTGTAATTCCAATCCAAATAACCTGATTCAGTCTTTTGTGTAGAAATTAAGGGCACCAGCTGGAAAAATGAGGCATCCTTACAGTAGGAAGAGGATTGGCTATCTGTGAAGGTTCAGAGGACTCAAAGGACACTACGATCCATATTTAAATGCTTCTTATTTTACAATTTCCTTGAAGACCTTCTCCTCATTACTACTGAGTGGTGACCAGCACTGGACCTCAATGTGGTTCAAAAAATAAAATGTGGCATCTGAGTAAGGAAGAAAGAGTTATTTCCAGACAGAGGGACAGGGATCTCCTAATGTACATTTTTAAAAACCTAGCAGGAAGTTATGTCATGTGTTTTGAAGACGTTGGGCCAAAGAGGACAGAATATAACCTTGGACTGGATGGCAGTCACCACTGATTCAGGTGCAGTCACCATGGTGTCGGCATGTAGTATGCTTGCCTAGTTATGGGCTAGTTAATTCAAACTGAGATCAAACAGAGGATCACACTAGGTGACATCAGAAGGCCAGATGATCCTTGTTTTATGTGGAGGGGGGGACTTAAAGGACTTTGGGAACAGTAAAGCAGATTCAAATGTTCAACCTACTTTTTCACCAGTCCTTCAAGAGGGCCCAAAAGATGACCTTTCCCTTTATCATAAGGAATAGATTAGGGAGGGAAGCAACCCAATCTTTCAAATATGTTCAATAACTGGGCTTTGTAAACTGTAGAGGAGCCTAATAAAATGGAGCAGAGAGGAAGTAGAAAGTAAAGTAGGTATAACCATAATAATAGGCAGAATGCCTAATTTGGAAATCGGATGTCAGAATATAGCCTGACCTGCAGAATAGTCAGGTGGCTATTGTGTCTTGGGGATGCAGGAATTAAGCTGATGGCTTTATGTGACAGGCAGAACCTGTACCTGAGGCCTGACTCAAGCACCCCATAAAGAGTCGCAGCATCTCCCCAGGCACCAGGCACAACTCGGTTCTCAGGCACAGAGCGGATCGGATGAAAGAAAGACTGGGTACCTGTGAGGAATGGCCCTCTTTTACCACCACACAGTTATTGTGTGAACCTTGCTCCTGCCCTTGACCCAGGTGAAAAGGAAATCCTGAAAATTGTGATTTCTTTTAGTTGCTGCCTGTGAGGTGAAACTAAGTCCTGGAGTCCCAGGAACAAACTTGTTACTGGTTCATTTGTCAGACTTTCTTCTGTTAATGTTCTGATCTCCTTTGCCTTTGCAGCGTGTGTGGTAAAACTGCAGCACATGCTGTGATCACTCCCTCCGGTGCCCAGTGTACAGATGAACTGGACATCCTCAGTGACCATCAGAATCCCCACATGGCCCTTGGCCCTTGAAACAATGGCCCTAGTGGAATTTGTTGGTTAAATGACTTTCTACCCAAAGAGTATAAGAAGCAATACTGCTTCCTGACAAAACTGAAAAGATTGGTGCAATTAAAAAGCCTCTGCATGGGCAGGCATGGTGATGCCTATCAACTCATCACTGAATTACCTGGCGTGGCCTGCCTGAGAGGTGATAGAGGCAGGCATTGGTGAAGCAGAGTGCTGTGAAATGGAAGTCATTTTCAGGGGTCACCCTGAAATACTGCAGAGTATAGTCTTAATTGAAAATTTTATTCTCCCTTTGCCTAGGAAAACAGATCCAACATGAGCTCCTTTGATTCCTGATATGTGACTATTGATTTAGTTTCATGGTCAAGAGCTTAGGGGATTATTTGAGTTGGTTATAAGAAATGTGGAGAAAGGGTTATGCGAACAGAGTCTCAGAATGGGTCCAGATCTGAAAATATGGCATTCCATTACAAGTCTCTCCAGAACACACCCCCTGCAGAAGAAGGTCTGTCTAGGATAGAACAGCCAAGTGTTAATGTCTAACCTCCTTTATCCTTACAGTGGACATAGTGAAACTTGGACACATCGTGGGGTCATTTCCTCAGTTTCTCGATGTGGACGGGACAGTCCATCTCACAGATATCCTGCTTTCCCAGGCATCCCAGTGCTGTCTCAGTGGCGTCGTAAGGAAGGAGGTCATGGTGGGCTCTACCACATATATACCCCATCACCATGGCCAACTAGGCTATTTCTATAGCCAAGTACCCAATTTGATACCAGTAAAATGATTGAGATCTCATGCTATAGGTCAGGGAAACCAACCAGAAAACAGCCAACGACAGATCCATTTCCCTGAACTTCTTTTTTTTTTTTTTTTTGAGACAGAGTCTCACTCTTTTACCTGGGCTAGAGTGAGTGCCATGGCGTCAGCCTAGCTCACAGCAAACTCACACTCCTGGGCTCAAGCGATCCTCCTGCCTCAGCCTCCCGAGTAGCTGGGACTACAGGCATGCGCCACCATGCCCGGCTAATTTTTTCTATATATTTTTAGTTGTCTGATTAATTTATGTTCTACTTTTAGTAGAGATGGAGTCTCGCTCCTGCTCAGGCTGGTTTCGAACTCCTGAGCTCAAACCACTTCGGCCTCCCAGAGTGCTAGGATTACAAGTGTGAGCCACCGCGCCTGGCCTATTTCCCTGAACTTCTAAATTGCAGCAATTTGTTCTTGTTGAAATAGAGACTTATTCTGATTTTTTTCCTTGCCTCTCATAATTCTGTCGGCACATTACCCATGTAGTTATTAAATTTCCTGGCAAGTCATGTGACACAGTTCAGACCAATGAGATGGAAGTAGAAGTCTGTTGGGAATTTCGGGGAAAATTTTTGCTCTCCTGATTACATCCTCTTCCTTCCTCCCTCTACTTTCTTGCTAGTTGGAATACAAACATGATGCATGGTGTTTCCACAGGTGTCCTGTAACCATGAAGCAATATTCATGAAGAAGAAGGTCTAACTGCTAAAGATGGTGGACCAGAAACACGGGATGAGTCACTTATATTATCATGAAAGCCATCTGCCATCAGACTCCAATTGAATGGGTCAAGTAAATCCCTTTCCCATTTAAGCCACTATTGCTTACAGCCAACTGCATTCTTAGTTGTTTTACTGTTAAGAGGAATTGCCTTATGCAAGAGTGGAATGGTACCAGTTGAGAGAGAAGTTTTGTGAAATTGGATTTTGTTTTGTGAGGTTTATTGTCTACTTTGAACCAAAGATGATGAGGTACTGATTTTTCTCCTCTGGGTGAAATACATGGGTCTGGAAACCATTGGTTAAGGTAGAAATGTTACCCCTAACTATTGTACAGTAACTCACTCTCAATATTCTTGTCTCCTTCGTTTTTCACTCAGTGTTATACTGTTTTAGAGGTTTTAGTAATCAAGAGAGAAATTCTCCCACTGAGGAGAAATTGATGGTCTCATTGAATTGGAAGCTGAGAATAATATTAATAGTTGGTCATTTTAAATTGCTCATGACACTAGGAAAACAGACCAAAACCACGCAGAAGATTTCCTGGTAAACTAATTGCACTGCCAGTCCCAGTGATAAAGCCAAATAGATTACCACTGGCACACAAGCAGGCAGAATCACCAAGGCTTCAGAGCCATGAAAAACTGCGATATGGGTCATTGTAGCGGGTAAAGACCTTTGACCAACTGACATCCTGGCAAAATGTCCAGGGAGCCTGGAATCAGTGATGAAAGGGAAAAGTCATAAATAAGATTCTGATCAGTTCTAGAAATGAGAAATAAAGTCTCTAACTGCACTTTCTTGTTTTCTATGATATATTATCAGAAGACTTTTTCTTTACTTTTACTTTACTCCCACCTTATTATAGATAATGTTATCAGTAGCTAAATTTAACTGTTATTCTATATGTCGAAAATAAGAATATAATCTCATGACATAACTAGAGGAAAATAAAATATGATTTTTTCCTCATGAGCATCTGATGATGTCAGGAAGATAAAACTAACTAGAAAAAAGAGCAAAATAATAAAAATGTACAAGCGTTCAGTAAGCACTCTAGTGAAATAAATAACTGCTTCCAGAAGAAGAAATAACTGAGGATCAGAAAACTCTAGATAGGGGCTATAGGCAAGTGCAACAACCTGAACTTGATGGAGGAATCATATTTTCATGGACAGAATGAAGCTGACGAGCATACCATATTTGGTAAATAAGGGATATTGCAAGAAAAGGGTATATGCAGGAAGAGGGGAGGAGAAAGCATCAGTGATTGTGCATAGAGCTAAATTCTGGGTTGGTGATTTTCCATCTGAAGACAGACTAAACTCTAAGAACAGACCCAGAATGCCCCTATCCTTTCTTTGTGGCAGAAAGCATGTTTGCAAAGTCATCGTGTTGTCTAATACATGAAAACTTTGAAAATACTTTAAAAATGCAGTCTTTTCTAGTCTGCATTTTGATACACATAGTCTATTTTAAAATCCTCCAGATTTCTAAGGAAAAATGTCTTGTCATTCTCAGCTGTTAATACTATTTCATGAAGAGGAGGTTTTATTCAAACCTGACAAAATGCAAAAGAACAAACAATAATGTTCTGCTTTCCATTGCATTTTCTTTCATCCGAAGTTCTTAAAGCCCTTTGAAAATACTAGTTATATCTCTAAATAGCTGTAATATAATATAACTGTACTATCATCTCTTTCTTTTTTAACCAATGAGAGTAAATCACAGAGCAGTATTATTATTGACTCAAGTAAATAAGGTCCCAGGATCCAAGTGAAGAACCATCACATCATTCTACAAACCTGGGCATACAAAGGAGAAGAAACTAAGGATATAGGTCTTGCAGATAAAAAGAGGTAGATTCTCTCCTTAGAACATAGAAAATACGTTTAACATTCATTATTTTCTTTATCTGCGAATAGGCATAATAACTTTGGATGACTGTGGGACCTGCGTACATCACTTGGCCACCTTGAGCGCATGCAGAAAAGGAATCTTTACTATTTTCCCAAATTATTTTTCTTTTGTTGACAAGCACTTTTACCAACACAACAAATTTTGGCAAGATTTATTTTTCCCAAATGAAAAGGAAATGAGCTGCATTTGCCTGAACTAGATATACAAATTATCTCTTTTGCCATTACTTCCATCTATAATTTTAAATCAGCTCATGCCTCTAATTTCCAGGAGTATTGATATGGGATGTTAACTCCTCTATGGAAAGATTTCCTTTGTTTTCTGAGTTCTGGAGCATTTTAATTCAAATTTGTTTACAGAGCTCTCTTGAATTTTCAGAACAGCCTTTCACAGTTAACAGCAGGCAGCAGGGTAGATAAACCTTGAGCTATAGCAACATTTTCTACCAGCAATTACAGTGTTAAATTATAAGGGAATAAGTTCTTTTTAAAATAAAGAACTCTGCAAAAGTGACCGCTTAATTAAGGGCATTCAAATCCCTTGATGCCTTGGCTAATTCACCTGCCCCTTTTTTTGACCTAAAATAAGCCATCTAATCCAAAACATGAGATTTTTTCCCTGGCCAATGAAGCCACAATTTGTCGCTCAGGTCATTTACTGCCACATATTGCCATCAGTCACCCTAATGTAGTGCAGAGTCATGGTTATGACATTTAGGGTTTCTGGGTAGCCGATTTTAACGAAGAATAAATAATTTCTCCTGTTTAGCTAATACCCGTTGGTGTAGAAAGGTAATCCAAATGTCACTGCTCCATCTCTTTATTGAGGAAAAAGAATAATGAGCAACATCTGCTTTGAATATGTTCCTGGGGAAAAAGGCTTGAGGTCTCTCTTTTAATCACAGAATGATCTGGGAGAGCTGAGAGTGTTCAGAGGCCTGTGTACCTCCAATGAGTACACTGTCACTAGGGAAAAAATAAATAAACAGGAAGCTCTAGGAGTAAAGACTGTGCCATCCTAAGTGCGTACATGTGTACACACTTCTGCCCAGAAAGATAGAAAAGTATCCAGAGTAGGAAACAGCACATAATAAATTTGTTTATTGCCTCTCTTTAATAAACAGTGGCAATAAGAGGAGCTTTTATGGATAGGTTTTGTTCCCTTCAGCGTTAGCTTTGTCCACAGAGCTGGTGGGAACCCCTGCAGGACACTTATAAATGGACAAATTTACAAGCCGGCCTCTGTAAAGTGCCCCAAGGCACATCTCATCCAAGTTGCCTTTGTGCTCTTTTCACCACCTGTAATGCCAAAGAATATGGGGTCAGAGCCTGATGTCCCCCCCAACACACACACACACACACACACACACACACACACACACACGCACGCACACACACACCCCAGCTTGCCTCTGGCCGGATCAGCCTTTTCCCATTTATCTGAATGCTGAAGGCTTCTTTTGATTTCTTGGCTTCTTGCTTTGCAGAGATGTCTGGATATTTATTTATTTTTTTCTCCTTTTGGAAGCATATGCCCAGACTTCTCTAGATTCCCAAACAGAAAAATAAACTCGGTTAGAGGATGAAGTAACGTAACATGATCCCCTTGGGGCCCTCGACATCTGCTTTTTCCTGTTATGTTTTTAATTTGGCCATTCACTCCTCTGCACAAATTTGTAATGGACCGATGTTCGAAGTAAACAAATAAAGATAGGGCCTTCTTTTAGATAGCAAGTCACCTACTGTAATACCCAGCTCTTTTTAGGAAAAAAATATGTATTTCATATACAAGCTTTGTTCTCTCCTCTTTACTTGGGTTCCATTATTCATTGAGGGCCTGTATTAGTCAGGTTGTCTAGGTTAATTTACATTAAAAAAATTAACTCTGAATGTCACAGGCTAAAAACATTAGTTTATTTACTTTTTGTTTAATTTTCTTTTTTATATCACGTTTGTGATTCAGATAGCTTTCCTGGGTGGCTCCCTGGGACACACAGCTGACTTCCTTACGCCTCTACTGTGAGGAAATCCCAAAAATACTTCCGTCAGTGGGGTGGTATAAGGACAGTCCTTGATGCCACCAGTTCCACACTCAACCTTTTCCTAGACAGTGATAGCTAAACAAAAAACTTTCCTTATAAAGCCATCAACTGAAAAAAATAAAACTAAAACAACTAAACTAATTTATCTTTCATAAAAACTAAATTTCAGAAATGATCTGGGAAGAGGTGGCAAAGGCCACTAATTACTTCATTAAAAATACTTTTTATTAATATTTTCTGATTATCTGTGAATCTATCATATGATATTTTATTTGTATATGGCCAGCACAAAACACCGACCACTCATTTGTGTCATATTGCAATTGGATCCTGCTAGTTTTTATTTTATTTTTTT
>NW_012136414.1:1744911-1786640 GCF_000956105.1 Propithecus coquereli
GTGTATTGAAATTGTTTCTTTTTTATTGACAAATAGAAATTATATGTATTTCTGATTTACAACATGAAATTTTGAAATATGTATACATTTTAGAATGGCCAAGTTGTGCTAATTAACATATTTATTATCACACATACTTAACCATTTTTTTGTGATGAGAACACTTAAAATCTGCTCTCAGTGATTTTCAAGAATTTAATACGTTTTTAACTATAGTCACCATGTTGTACAATTGACTCTTGAACTTACTCCTCCTGTCTAAAAATCATACTTTGCTTAAATAGCCTTAAATCCCATGGCCTCTTCTCATAAGTAATGCAAAATTTTCTTCTTTGAAAAAAAATAAGACTCTGATAAAATGAGCAGCATGGGAAAAAATGAAAATATGACTTCACTGCAGCCCCATCTTGAATTGGGTCTTAAACTCCACCCTCTGAGGAGTCCATGTGGAATGCCAATACCCAGTTTCAGAGGTGTCTTTTATATTTTGAAGTTCTCTGCTTGGCTGTTCTGAGAAGGGTCAGCAGATAAGAGCCTTTTCCCTTTACCATCACCTGGGCATCTCACAAACTCCCACAAAGTTAATCAACAGATGTTCCTTGTTTTTTGGTCAGTTTTGTTGGTTTTGTTTTCTCTCCTCATGAATGGCAACAGGCTATAATGGAAGAACATGGGTTCTGGGATAAGGCAGGCCAGACATCAAAACTCTGCCCCACCACTGAGATACAAGCCAGTTACTCGACCACTCAGATGGTTTCTTCATCCACAAAATAGGACTACATATTGCAATTCAGAGGTGCAATCAAGGATCTTATGAATCTTAAACAGAAGTCTTATTATTGAACTTTAAGAACATCCTCATATATTTTCTGGAGCCCAAGCCCAAATATTTCTGTACCAACTGAGGCAGAGCTTTCTCTACACCAGTCTGAAAAAATGTATTTTCAGGAGCTTAATTGTGGAGATCCTGGGAACATTAAAGACAGCCGTGAAATGTTAGACAACGGGTGGGAAACTCTGAGAAGCCTTTGAGACAATAAAAGATGGCCAGAGACTGACATGTTTTACCCTACATTTATTTTCCTTTAATTAGAAACCAATTGCCTTCGGAAGAGGAAGATCTTTGACTGATTTCCAGGTAGAAGGGGAACATTCCACTTACCCAGATTTTAATCTATTCCAACCCAACCTGGCCCTACAATATTCATACTGACATCTTTACACCTAAGTAGGAACTGTCCTGAAAGAAGATGACTCGAATGTAAGTATGAGTATGATTTCTGTCCCTAAATCTACTTCTCCAGAAAGTTTCCAAAATGAGGTGGGCTATCCCATCACAGAATGATAATCAAGGTTGCAGTGCATGGAGGAAGTTTGAGTAAATACAGGATGGTGCACTCCTCAGTTCATAGGACTGAGACCAGCATAAAAGTTTAGTACAAGCTGATGTAAATGGTCTTTCCTCTTTAACAATTGTATAGTAACTTCCCCATATTTTTTGAATCAAACTTACTATTGTTGGCATGAGTCTCCAACAGTAGAATTTTACAATTGTTTAGCCTCAGTGAATGTTAACCAGGGAAAACAGGTGAGGACTGCACGCAGGTGACTGAAATCCTGAACCAGAGGTGCCAGGTGTTTAAATTGTACAGCGAGCCTAACCCATTCACAGACTCAGGTGCCAAACTTTTTGAATCTAACTACCCCATGAAACAACATTAAAAACCCTATACATAGCCCATGGAGACTAGCATTCTAATATCATCCTTAGCTAACCCAGATAGTCAAAGTTGACCAACATCCCAGGGATACCACCTTGATGAGTTTTATTTTGCAACTCTTCATACATACACAAACCTCCAATACCCAGCTCAACACAGTTGACCTCTACTCCCTTTTTCCTCACCTTCACTCTTCTCCATGAATTAGTCAAGATAAATGATAAGATGCTCCATGAGCTTGCCATGGAACATCTTGTCATATTGGTCATATTTCATAATAATTTACTGTTAGCATCCTAATGATGGAGATTTTAAAGGGATAACTTTCACCAGACACACATGGGAATAGGGCTTCCTCTACACACAGCTAGTACTAAAAGGCCAGGGCCACTCCCACGAAGAAGTCCTGCATGTATCTCTCCTCTTCCTTTCTCATGATTCTTCTGTGCTGTCTATAGAATAATGAGACTTATTTCAGCTTTCTTGTCTATCATCTGGAGACCAACCCATTGACCAAACCATTTTCCCAACCTAGGAAAGATCTGGGTCTGGCACAACAGGCCAGCTCTACTCATTAGGGAAGACATGCCCTCCATTTCCTTCACTATTCTTCCTAGGAATCTACTGGATGTACTTTACATTGACCTTTTCTTGTATAGATAAGAAATCAGATTTGACATTGCACTGGAAATACATTTACAAGAACTGTTCTAAATGAAAGCCATTTGAACCAATCTCATGTAGTCTTTCATGAGGTATATGTAGCTCATTGTAGTTTTGCATTAAAGTTGTGGCAAAAAACCACACAGCAAATAGTTAAATATTAGTTTGCCTTGCTTTGCTAGTCATTCTTACGTCTGTGTTTGTGTGTGTTTGTGCGTGTGTGTGTGTGTGTGTGTATGTAAAGTTGATTAATAGAGGCCAGTATTACCCTTATAGCAAAACCAGACAAACACACTACCAGAAAAGAAAACTATATACCCCAATATCTCTTAGGACTAAGGACACAAAAATCTTCCATAAAATACTAAGAAGCCAAATATAGCAACATACAAAAAAATTATACACTATGACCAAGTGGGAATTATACCAGGATTACAAGATTGGTTCAATGTCTGAAAATCAATTCATGTAGTATTTAATATCTCATTCAACAGAATGAAAAACAAAAACCACATGATCATCTCAATAAATGCAAAAAAAAAAAAAATTTAACAAAACCCGATGCCTTATCATGATGAAAACATTTAACAAACTAGGAGTAGAATGGAACTTCCTCAATCCGGTGAATGGTATCTATGAAAAAACCCAAATCTAACACCATATGTAATGGTGAAAGACTGGATGTTTCGCCCTAAGATCAGAGTGATCTGATCACTCTGTGAAGGATGTTCACTCTTTTCACTAATCCAGAGGTTTTAACCAGAGTAATCTGGCAGAAAAAAAAGGTGGTAAAAGGATCCAGATTAGAAAGAAAGAAGTAAAACCATCTCCATTTGCAGATGACATGATCTTTATGTAGGAAAATCCTAAGAAATTCACTAAAATACTATTAGAACTAATAAATGAGTTCAGCAAGTTTTCAGGACACAAGATCAATATACAAAAATCAATTGTGTTTCTATATACTAGCAATTAACAATCTAAAAATGAAATTAAAAAACAATTCCATTTAAAATAGTATCAAAAGAAATAAAATACTTAAGAAAAAATTTAACAAAAGAAGTGCAAAAACTTATACTTGGAAGACTATAAAATATTGTTGAAAAAAATTTTAAAAGATCTAACTAAATGAAAAAATACTCCATGATCATGACTCAGACTTAATATTATAAAGATGGCAATGCTACCCAAGTTCATCTACAGGTTAAAAGCAACCTCTATCAGAATCACAGCTGGCTTTTCCTGTATAGATTGACAAGCTGCCTGTAAAATTATATGGAATTGCAAGGTACCCAAAATAGCTAAAAAAATTTTTTAAAAAAGTTTTAAAACAGAAGAATGAAGTTGGAGGGCTCAAACTTCTCAATGTCCAGACTTACTCCAAATCAATAATAATCAAGACATTGTGGTACTGGCATAAGGAAAAATATAGATCAATGGAATAGAATCGAGAATCCAGAAATCAACCCATGTGTCTATGGTCAACTGATTTTTAACAAGAGTTCCAAGACCATCCAATGGGGAAAATATAGTCTTTTCAACAGCTAGCATCGGGACAAGATAACCACATGCCAAAGAATAAACTTGGACCTATACCTCATACCAGATATAGAAATTAACTCAATGTAGATCAAACACCTAAATATATGAATGAAAACAATAAAACTCTTAGAAGAAAACATAGGAGCAAATCTTTATGACCTTGAATTTGGGAATGAATTCCTAGATAGGATACCAAAAGCATGAGCAGAAAAAGAAAAAAATAATCTAAAAAACAGACCTCATCAGAATTAAAGGCTTTGTGCTTCAAAAATGATACTATCAAGAAAGTAAAAAGACAATCCACAAAATGGGAGAAAAATTTGAAATCATATATCTGACGAGGGACTTGTACCTAGAATATATTCATATAAAGAGCCCTTACAGTTAAATAATAAAAAATAATAGTAGCTGAAATTTTTAAAAAATGGGCAAAGGGTCTGAATAGATATTTCTCCAGAGAAGATATTCAAATGATTCAAATAACCAATAAACGTATAAAAAATACTTGATGTTATTAGTCATCAGAGAAATGAAAATCAAAACCACAACATGATGCCACTTCACACCCACTAGGATGTCTAGAATCAAAAACTTAGATAATAGCAAGTGTTGACAAAGATGTGGAAAAATCAGAATCCTTTTAGACTATTGGCGGGAATGTAAAATGGTGCATCTACTTTGAAAAACAGTCTGGCAGCTCCTCAGGAGGTTCAGCATAGAGTTACCATATGACCTAGCAATTTCACTCTAGATATCTACCAGGAAAAATGAAAACGTATCTATACAAAAACTCACAATGAATATTTATAGTAGCATTATTCATAATAGCCAAAAGGTAAAAGCAACTCAAATGTCCATCAACTGATGAAGGAATAAACAACATGTTACATATCCATGCAATGGAATACTATTTGGCCATAAAAAGGAAGTACTGCCACATGCTATGACACGGATGAACCTTGAAAACATTACGGGAAGTGAGAGAAGCCAATCACATAAGACCATATTATATAATTCCATTTGAGTGAAATACCCTGCATAGGCAAATCTATAGAGATAGAAGGCACATTAGTGTTTATTTAGGCCCGGGAGGGATGGAGGAACTGAGGGTAGTAGCTAAAGGATACAGGGCTTCTTTTTGAAGTGATGAAAATGTTCTAATACTGACTATGGTGATGGTTGCACATATCTGTGAATACAGTAAAATCTCTTGAATTGTGCACTTTAAATGGGTGATTATATACTATGTATACTGTATCTCAGTAAAGATGGTATTTTAAAATCCTCTTTACAAAAGTAAAGAGCCCCGTAGCCATTCCATTTCTGATCTACATTTGTTCTAATTCCCATTCTGACTCCTCCCTCCCATTGATTTGATGCTTGGTTTCATTTCCCAGATCTAAATTTCTGGTTCAGTATTCTGGTTTTGAGTCTTCCTGTGAACCCTTTCAGTTTGATGACCCCCCCAGACTTTTTCACCCTAAACTTCATTGTGTTTACCGGCATTTCAGGTTTTGCCACCCTTGGTCCTCCAGGTCAGGTACAGCCTCTGTCAATCCTCACTACTAAGGGACCTCATCCAGAGAACAATGAGGGGAAGAGTCCAGAGAAAAACACGAGCAAACTTTGCAGAGTCATTTTTGCTTATCCATATCAAACCACTATCCTTGAAATTTACACTTGCATCTCACATATTTTATCCACTAGAATAAGTTATTTTCCGGGAAATTTCTCAGTTCCTAACACAAACAGCCATGGGTCTAACCTCTCCCAACTTCAGATGTGTCTCGATTCTAGGAGTTACCAATGCTTTAATTCTTAAAACATTGCCACACTAGAAGAAAAAATTATTTTTTCCTTGGGGCTATGGTGTTTTATCACTAAAATAGAATAAAAACTTTGAAAACAAACAATCCTTTCTAATTTAATGAAAAATGTGTTATTTTTTATTGTTTTCTATGCATGAGTTATATGCAACTTGAAAAATAGTTCTCATGGCTCCCAGGGCGAAGAGATGTGTGAGCTACATATGCTTCACAAGGCCCCGGGCTCAAAACTAGCATGAGTTAAATGCAACTCACATGGCAGTTAAGGTGTTAAACTGGAACTCATTACACATTAAACTGAAACAACAAATGAATTCATTTATTCATTCATTCAACAAACACTTACTGAGCAACAAATATTTACTACGTGCCTAGGTACTGGGGATCCAAAAGTCTCTGACTATACAGAACAGGCTTCTGCTTTAGAATGCGTAGTGAGGGAGGATCTCTTTGTGGAAATGACATTTCAGTTGAATGAGAAGAAGCCAGTCATGCAAAGAGCTGGGAGAAGAACACCCCAGACAGAGGCAACCTCATGAATAAATGCCTGCATGCATGAACTAGAGATCTGAGGGGCACAGTATTCCAGAGAAAAGGGCAATCACATAAGACTAGGAACTGGAAACTTTGAAAGTCTATACTAAGTAGGTAAAACTTGAGCAGCACATTGGAAAAAAAGGACCAGCCTCAAACTAATGAGAGAAAGGAAAGGCTTTCCAGGCAAGAAAATGGAAAAGAACAAATCTGGACTATATTACATGAAACAGGTCAGGCAAAGCCCCGGCCGGGTCTTAGAGGATTGTTTCATATTAATAGTTGTGACCAGCTCTGGGTTCGGCTTTATCTGTTCGGAATTCCAATAGGACATCCTAACATGGCAAGAATCCTCAGTTGTGCCTACAGTTGGGATGCTGTTTCTGCGTGGCCAGCACTCATGCCTTATCACCTGCAAGAAATAACACTTATTTTAGTTTTTCAGAGGCAAAATGGATAATACTTTCCATTTGGCTCTCTGGGTTGTAAAGAAACCAATTCTCCCCACTTCAGCATTAGTACACGTGAAGTGTAGGCAGCTTAAGGTATAGCTTAAGTCTTTCTGAGGGCAAAAGAAAGAACCCAGCTCGTTATTTCCCTGGTAAAGTTAACAAAGTTCTAATCACCAATAAGAAAAATTCCCTACTTTCAGAATTGTGGCCTTCGCCTCCTTTTTAGCCTCAGGAAAACTTTATCTTTCTAAAAACAGAGTACAGAGCAATACCTTCTTACAGTCACCAGCCCCTCCGCTGAGAGCCTGCACTAGAAAAGTCACTTGTTTTGATCAGAGAAAGAACTCTTTCTTCTGCTGTTAACCGTGGTGATTTAGCACTCTATTTAAACATAATATTGTTTTTAACACATGACATGTAGGAAATAAGATATAAAGAAAAATTAAATCCTCCAGCGAGGCAGAAAGTGATTTTTACTTAAAACTCTCAATATTCATGCCACTTTTCCTGGGAGAATTTCATTTCAAATGCTACTTAGTTATTTTCCAAGGCAGAAAATGACAAAGCCTGTCTGAGGGAGAAAAGGAGAACAAATTAATACATTAATATATCACTCCTCAATTCACACACACACACACACACACACACAAACACACACATACCTGTCTTCACCCTTCTGGCCGCCTTCTTCCAACAAGTGTATCTTTGCCCGGAAGCTAAGAGGTGACAAGGGCATTTGTGGCCAAAAGACACTCTTACAGTTGGCAGTAAGCATTCTTTGCATTCTCTACATTTCTAAATACAGCAGGGTCAGGAGGAAGACCAGAGAAAGAGCTGCCCTTTTATTATAGGAGGTAATAACGGACAAACATAAAAACAAGGAGGATTTCCATATCATTTTCTTACCTCTCTTCTCCGTGGGGAGGTCGAGCCCGGTCTGATAACCTGTGCAGAGGGCGGAAGTTATCCCTGAGAAAGAAGACAAGTGAATCAAGAGCATCCGCAGTTCAAAATGCTCTCAAATCAATTGGCAAGCCTTGGAGAAATGGCTGGAAGTTTCAAGACTCCACCACTTAGTAGAGACTTTGTTAGACGCTCTTAAGTCAAGCACCATTAAATCACTGTCAAGACACCCCTTGGCTTCTTTAAAACATCATCAAATAATCTAAAAAGAAAAATCTAAAAAGAGCAAAATAATAGACCAAGAGAGTGGTCTTGAACCCCACTCTCTAGAGCCTCCAGGAAGTAGAAAATGATAGAAATATTTTGGCCCCAGAAAGTCCCTAGCCTAAGTCTTGTAAATAGTGTCTTAGTACCACATTTTATGATGACGGGGAACTGCTGTGGGTGAGTCAATAGTGCCCTAAATCTGGGTGGGCGTGGGGAAGGCAGACTGATGGGATTCTGCTCACACTCAGCAGATCCCTTCCTTCCTTTTATTCCAAGTTTCGATGTGCGAGCACTGTTACAGCAGGCTGATTCCTAAGCTTCCCAATACCATAGCTGGTGCTTCCAACTAATTCTCCAGGAATTGCTTCATCTCCCATCATCCCCAAGCCATCAGCCCAGGTGAGCAGGCCACCACCCAGGAGCCAAAAGCACATTGAATGATGCCTTTGCAGACTCTAAGGACACTGCTGGTCCAGGCCTTTGAGGACAGAGGGTTGAGGAGACAGAGAAGCAAACTCTCTCTCAGATCATGGGAGGTGAGTTCCTAGGTGCTAGGGGATGAGATGAGGGGAGGACAGGGGATCACTTGAGCTTCCCTAACCCAAGATGGGCAGAACAGCTGGTAAGACGTGGCAGTCAAGAGCTCAGACTCAAGACAGACCCCTCTGGGTTTGAATCTCTGCTGTGCAGATACTAAGATCAGTGACCTCAGCCCTGTATCCAGCTTTTCTTCATCATAGTCCCTCATCTGCAAAATGGCAGTAACAACAGAACACACTTCACACAGTTGTCTTGAGGACTGAATGAGACACTGTACACGAAAAGCACAGCACACAGCGTGGCGCTTAGAAGATGCTCATTCACTGTTATCATCATATCCCACTACATGGAGGAGATTATTAAAAACAAAAAAATTCCCAGCCCTTCGTGCTCTAAATCCTCCCTCCTGGAGCACATTCTGGTTTTGAATAGTTTTAATATACAAGGTACATCCTTGTATATTAAAACTATTCAAAAGGCAAGCTTGCTTTCTGTGTTATGCAGACAGGACCCTGAGATTCAGTGAGAGGAAAAGCCAGGTTTCAAACCCTTTTCTATCCAGGACTTTTCACCACACCAACTTGCCTCCCTGTTATACTGGGCATGCTTAGTCTGTTTCTAGCATTTTCATGACCTTTTTCTTATAAAGTGAGGAGATTAGAATAAATCACCTCGAAGTCACTTCCCACCTCTGTAATTTATTAAAAGAAAGGACATTCCTGCAAGGCAGAGGCCTGAGGGTAACAGGATTCTTTCAACGTTTGGAAACACCCTATCCCCTCACTAGGGGAGGGAGACAAAGCTGGGATCGCGGGGGAGCTGGTCATGGGCTGAGAAACCAGGCAAGTGTGAATTCTAATCCTGGTGCTGACATTGACTTCCTCTTAATCCTCCCAGTCACTTTGTTTCTGAGTTTCCATCTATGCAACAAGGTTAATAGGACTCATCAATCTCCCAGGAGGGTGTTCACGTCGACTCAGCATTTGTAAGGAGCTAAAGCCTCCTTTCTGAGGGCTCGTAGTGGTTTCACATGCCAGTACCTTAAGAAACAAAAACCATGAATGCTCTAAGGTAGTCCATTGAAAACTGCATTAAAAAATAATAATAGTATGTGTTCCCCAAAACCTGCTTGATGATCTTGAATATAAAACTCATGTTGAAATGCAGTGGTTCATTATTTGTTCAGATATTTTAGGGAAAGTTATGAGGCTAAAGACCTATCAGAAGGCACACAGTAATAAAGGCTCTAGAATAAAACCAGACATTTTGGAATTCAACAACCTCACAAAAGCAGTGTAATCTGATTTCTTTCTTTCTTTTTTTTAATGTTATCTTTACCAACAGAATGATAGACTGAATTTAGAATACAGGCCAGTTCTTTGTATCTTCATTGAAACGGTCAGAATTTTTTTACCCTGAAATATAGTCAGAATTTTTTACCCTAAAGAAATATTCTGGAAGAAATAGAATCAACCAGAACTTGCAAATGCGCTCCGATTTTGAACGGGTGGAAATAGCCAAGCAAGCAGGAAATCTCTAGTTCTTACACTTATTTGTGAGATTAAGCAATCTGTCGGGTAAGCTTCATGTTTATGTGCCTTTTTGTAGATGATTTGTATACTATATTATATATCATGTATAAATATATAGGGCATGTATATTTATATATTCATATATATTTAATATACGTATCTACAGTATACATATATTAATATATTAAATGCACTCCCAGATTTTACAGCTTTAAGCATCACATGTTTTTTCCTTGCCTACGTGATGAGGGTGACTTGGAGAGGCAGGGCGGGAAGGGACTGGGTGATCCAGCTGTGTACCTGCATCTGGATTTCCTCCATCCTGCACGTAATGGGAAGAGAATTTCTGATACTGCATTCATATTTTATTATCACCAGAGACCGATCACTTCCGCACTCCCCCTGAGAAGCCATGAGTCAGATCACTTTTAATTTGTGTCAGTCTTCCATGTGATGTTTTTTTCCAATGCTTAGCTGAATTTCCGACTGCCTTTCTCAGACTGTGATAAATCAGGGACTTCTCTTTCCCACTCTAGACTCTATTATGACATCATAGTAGCTATACACACCACAGAGTGAAGCAAACAAAAGAATTTTTCATTTTCTCTTTCATTCAATAAGGCCGCATTTTCTGTCACACTACAACCTTTTGACCTGTGTCCTAATGGCGCTGGTCACTCAAGGGCAGAAGTTCAGCGATAGGTTAAGCCTGTGTGTGTTTATGGTGAGGAGAGGGTTTGTGTGTGTTCACTTCCTGTTGTCCGCGCTTGCACAAAGCAGTTGCTCTCCCATAGCCCTGAGATCCTGCCTGCTGCGTGAGCTCCTTCGCCTGAAAGGTTAAAAAAAAAAACAGGTTGCTTTCCCCTTCTCCTTCCCCCAGTCACCAAACCCTTTTGTCATTGCTGCAGCTGAGCTGACATTAGCCCAGTCTCACCCAGAGAAGGCTGAGGGCATCTGCACTATATAATACTGGCTATTCCACTTGGATGCAACGATTTCCCAGTTTGGCATTTCCTAACACTTCTTGGTCTATAAATCCTAAGAGTTGCATTAAAATGTGCTTTGAGTTGCTGTTTTAAAATGTTCAAAGCTAGTGGAAAACCATGTATTAAATAATCAAAGCACCATGGAAAAGCAGAATACATGGGGAAACTTCTATTCTAAATAAGAAAGTCACACAATTTCCCCATAGGGTCTTTTTTTCTCTTTTACATGTCTCCTCTCCCACCTCACCTGCTACTGTCCTACTCCACCATCCTCCCAACATTGCTTCCAGGAAATTAACACTCTAACTGCACTGGGATTTGTGCTGAACAGCTGGCTGATTATGGGAGGTGTTGCTGCATATAAGTGTTCATTCATTCATTCATTCATTCATGCATGCATTCACTACACCCACCCAACTACCCATTAGACCATAAGTCTCTTCCTCTTCCAGACAGGCCCAAACTCCAAGGAGTAGATAAATGCGAACCACTATAATTAGTTTGATATGTCTTCAGCATAGGGTGGGGAAAAGGGTGGGTGAAAACTGCTAAGAAAGAGCATAACGTCCATCAAGCATCAAGCATCGTAATGGTTGGACATGCTCATGGCTTTACTTCCTACCTCCCCAAGGCCTTCTCTGTACTCTCTGTGCCGCCTGAGCAGTCATTGTGTTCATATCAGTGCCCTCAGGGGCCCCATTCTCTCCCATTCAACTGGCTTCTGATATTTAAGTTGGTATCTCTCCAGAAACACTGATTTACACTCCCTGCTGGTTCTCTTTCCCCTCCCTGTCTGTGTGACAGACTCAGACCTAGCAATGGGCATGTAATTAACTATTTAACCTCTCCTCAGCTATGTGGACAGATGATATGCAATGCTTCCTTCCTTCTTTTCCGTTTTTGCCAGGATCCCAAGTTATGTGTGTCCCTCTGTTGCTTAATCTCTTGTTTCATCTTTCCCCATATGGTGTGACAGATCGCTACAACAGACTATCATGGATGGGGCCCCATGTGGGAAGGTGCCCTACTGAGGCAGATGAACGATTACCCTGGAATAGTGCCACATTCTGTTTTTCAGGGGCCAAATCTGGATGCTACTGAGGAAGATATAAAAAACTCAATAGGCACTTAATTGTGCAATGTTATACTTCCCAATGCCAGCTGGTCATCAAATTATGAGATGAAACAAGAGGATTTATAATCCTTGAAATTTCATCTGAGCCTGTGTTGTCACAGAGGCACTCCTTACCATATGGCCTGTCTTTTTTGCAAAGTTCCAAGAAACCCACCAGGGCATTGAGTCCCAAGCATTAATTTCATTTTGTCTATTTACTTCCTATTATAGCAAGAGATAAGATGCAATTAAATACTCCCGTTGCATTCATTATTTTTTCTCTGAATCTATGTCCTCTTCAAATATAAGTGCTTCTTTCCCTAAAATATATGATTCTTCTTCCCAAAATGGTTTAGTATTTCTTACTATAAATTTTTATTCATACAGCTGTTCCTTATTTTTTACCTAAACTATCATATTTTCCTTGCCTGAGATTACTGTCATTATCTCATTCTAGTTTACTATAAGCTTTTCCATAATTTTCACGGTGACAATGTTTTTCCCATCTCTAACTCAAGGATCTTTGCCAAAATACAAATATATGAGACATAGTTCTCTATATATAGCTTACCCCAATGTCGGTAGAAAAATAATTGTGTTATATACCTCTCCTCCAAGGCTCTTCTGTACCTGTGTACATAGCCATGTAAATGGTAGATTTCAGGCGTTTAGAAGATGTTGTAAAAAAAAATCAATGAGTTAAATTTTAAATACAAATGGTCATCATGAATCTCTGAAAGGAGATATTGAAAAGGAAGATAATGGTCAGCTGGGAGAAGAGTAAAATATTAATAGCTTCAACTGGATTTCATGGTATGTGTTGCCCAAAGGTGTAGCAGTGCAGAGTTACAGAGTATTGTTTTAATAAACAAAGAGATTTGAGGGAGGAGGGAAAAGATGGGAAATTTAAGGTCAAAGGCATAACAGTGGCCCGAATAATTCATAAGACTAAAAGTGGAAAGTGATAGTACTATTTTTAATGTGATTTAAATAAGTTGATTTAATTATTTGAAAACTAAGTTTAGCATATAAGGGACTATATTCAGTCCCAAAAGGACATAGGAGAAAAAAAAGTTTATTTCTTCAGAAATCCAAAGAGGTACTCCATCTAAAATAAACAGGTAGAAATAGAATTAACTATACCCCATTGACCATCCCCCAGTGACAGTCTCAGAGGAAAGGAGGCATCCGGGTTATACATCCCAATGAAAAGCACACACCGAAGCCAGACGAGACAGGATTCAAATCCTGGCTCTGCCCTTTACTACCTTGGTTATTTGGACAAGTTACCAAACCTCCCCATGTCTCTGTTTTCTCATCTGTAAAATGAGAGTAATAATGTATTTACTCCAAAAATTGATTATGAGAGCTAAAGGGAAAAAAATATTTGTGTGTCTATATATGTGTGTGTGTGGATATATTATAAACAGTTCCTGACATATGGTAAGCACTACATAAGAATTTGTTGTTGTTGTTTTTGTTACTATTGGACAGGACCAAGAAGCAAGAAGAAACTTCTACTATTTGGACCTTTGTAAAGCCACCCAGTGTAGGGACAGCACTAGAACTCTGAACAACTTTCACTGTATTTAGGGGATGAACAAAGGGAGAAGGAGCCAAAGGCAGAAAGGAAGAATAGGGATGTCTTAAAAATAATTTCTACACAGTTTAAAATGTTTCCAGGGCCGAGTCAACCAGACCTTTCTCCCATGTCCTTAGTGCCTTAACTCCCTGGAAAGGGAGCTATAAATGCATCTCACTGCACATATTCAAGGACATATTTCTTCTACCCTTCTGAAAATCGCCTGGGATATTTGCTGTTCATAACAAACTCTTTTTAAAACAGATTAGGTCCGCCTTTTCTAGCCTCTTTTGAATTTACCCCTAATCTCACTAAGAGGCAGACAAGATTTTGAAAAGTAGAAGTAGCTTGAAAAGATTATCAATGTGAAGGGAACAGCTCATTCAGAAAAAAAGGAAACACGAGGATAAATTCAGATAACATATGGACTGGAACACAAGTACATGTAAGAAAGGTGAAGGAGAAAAGAGAGATGGGAGTGGGCAGGTATAATGAATGCCCAGGTGACAGCCCTGTCCTTCACATGGAAAACAATGCAGGAGGACAGGGGACCTGTGGAGGAGAATATCTGATCGTGTTCACAGTGTAGAAGCAGAACATTTAGGAGTCAGAAGACCTGTTCTCTAACTAGATAAGCTTGTTTATGTCACTTAACTTCTCTAACCCTCAGTTTTCTTAATGTTTCAATATTTAAAATATGTGTGAAACTTTTGCTATGTGCCAAGCACCATGAGAGGCACTCTAAGGGATTCAAAATTGAATAACAGCATCTGTGCAGTTGAGAAGTCAGACCAAGAGCCCTGTTCTGTATGTCCGAACTCTAATGCCATGATACTGTGATCAGGATCCGGCCAACTGGATTCCCAATCCAGTGAATGAAGGACAGCCGAAAATGATCACTAAACGTTGTTGCACCGAGTCTGTAGATTATTGAACTCTGAAGAATTTTGTTAAGATCCACTACCACTGGCCTAGCGATCATTTTACTTTTTCTAGGTGAATAAACAGGTGAAGAAAAGTTGATAAAGAGTGATTGATTCCCTATACTGCCTGAGAAATTAATTGCATATGAGAATGAAAAAAAATGGAAGTGCAATATATAACAAAAATCAGGAGGTACATTATCTTGTCTAATTTTAACCAACTCTTGACTTATATAAATAGAGATTTAACCGGTTGGTTAACTCTTTTTCAGTTTGTGTGTTTTTAAGTGATTTGTGATTTTTTTAAATGTCTTTCTCCTTTTCTTTTAAGAATCCCTGGCAAGTTGACATACATATGGTGAACATATGGCCTTCCTCTAATTGATTTAATTCAAAAGAGGACCCAGGGGGAAGCTCTGAGCACTATCAGTTTGAGAGCTTTGGGGAATGTTTATTTCAGAGTGAAGGGTCTAAGTGCAATACCATCAGAGCAATGCAATTGAAACAGGCCGGGCATTACCCACACATGGTGGGAAGTATCCGTGGTATAAATCATTAGGATAATTTTAACTCAAAGTCTGTGAATTGGCAGAACAATTTTAAAAAAAATCGTGATGTTTATTTCGAGAATTTTTTTTTTAAATCGCTTGCACTGAATTTCTCCCACTAGTAAAGCTGTCACTTTCCAAGTGAAATTGCATTGCCTAATTCACCAGCACCACCCATTTAGAGATCAATTCGCCTACATTCCAGAATGAGCCCATGTTTGCTTAATGCATCCTCCACCTGACAGAGATAATTCTGCAGCTAAACTACTGAGGAAGAGATGGCGCAATCGACTGCATTCCTTCCCTACAGACTGCTATAAATAAAGCCATGTGTCTATTGTCTGTTTGTTAAATGGCTCCTAGATGATAGTAATCCAGCTGCGACAAAACCAAAATCAAATTGAGTTCACTCTCTTTATTGTCTTTTCTGGTTTAGCTCTAACAATAAAGTCCAAGTACCTGTCATTAGCTGATGATGACCTTATTCGTTGGGAGCTTATTTGAATCCTTAATATTGGGTCACAGGACTAAATTACAACAATGTGCCATCTGGCCATGACCCTATCAGTGTCTTTGTACCTTACACCCAAACTCATTTTGCTGTGTGACAAAAATAAAGGAAGTACCAAATACATCAGTCCTTCTGAGTCAGGCATAAAAAACTTATTTAATATAATTATTTTTATATTCATAGTTAATACAGTATCTGGATATATATATGCATATATCTTTATATATATATATATATATATATATAAAATATGTGTGCATGTGTTGCATTTCTTGCTTCTTTAGCCCTTAGCCAGACACGTCTCCAATAATTTTTTGTTGAATGAATGAATGGGTAAGAATTCTCATCGTTTACATAAATAGCCATGCAGAGGATAATCTTATAGTGGTAATAGTACTAGTACTAGCAGTAATAATACTACTGATAATATACTGATAATATATTATCATTTATTCAACATTTACAAAGTCAAGGCACTAATGTAAATGTGTTTTGAACTAAGTACTTTGCCTCATTTAATCCTGATAATAGTCTATGAGAGATATCTTGTTATTTCTCAGATTATAGAACAGGGAATTGAGGTGTGAGGACCTTAAATAATGTGCTCGAGGAAAAAGAGGTAATAATACAGAATCCAAACAATCTGCTTTCAACCACCAAACCATTTCAACTTACTTCAGGGGGTACATTGTCATTTCAATGAGGTTCATTGGAAGGCTCAACACTATTTTTGTTTGAGCGTTATGATTTCACTTACATGCTCTCTCCTCTTCTACCTCCCTTCTCTTCTGGGAGTTAATTCAATCATATTAAATTGCTCTGACAAATTATTAATGAGTGTATTCATAGACTTGAAAATAGAAGGGATGGGGAAGGAAGCCCTTGATTCTGGAAATGGATTGCAGTCAAAAACAGAGTGAGACAAGAGCCAGAAAGTATTCCTAAAGTGCCCTTGTCCACTTCCAAGGGCCTGAGCATTTCTCAGAAAAATTATTATTGCTGCTAATTACCAACTTTTGGGTCATCCTCACATCCCTTGCAATGGTGTGGAGTATCACTGCTTCAGTTCCACAAAATATTTAGGAATTTTCCATTAGAAATTCGTCCTAGGGAAGAAGCCTTTCAGATCTCATCTGTAGATGTCATCTCAGAGTACACTGATGCATTCTGATGTCTTGTAAAGTGTGCCGTGGAAAACAGCACTACCCATAGTGGTCATGAATCAAAGTCCCCTTCCTGAGGCTCATACAGCCATAGAACCAAGAGAAAAAAATGACCTGATATATTTCTTTCTTTGTTCTACCCAGTATACTTTGTTCTACCCAGTGGGACCCAAGAAGGGAGAATGAGTCCAAATATTATTTTAGAGCCAATTATTAGCTTATGTATATATTTTACCCAATAGCGTTATGAACACCTCAAATGTCATTCCTTAATAAACTGGAACTTGAGTCTCTATAGTTCCTACATCAATTGCATAATTTGAACACTAAATGTACACCTAAAATTTCCACATTGCCATGGCTGTAGACACACACTAGAGGTCTATTCCGGTACCATGGGTGTCACCTTTATTTGAGAATAGAAGCAGAATTGGAATCCATAATTTTTTTAAAAATCTTTTTAGAGAATTTCTTTTAAAGCAATCTTAGTTTTCTCCCTTGAGCATTTTTTTAGCCACATAGTCAAGGTGATAATTCATTGCAGAATTTTCCGGACAGTATAGTTTAAATATTCTTTTTCGGAGGCTACCTCAGCATACTCAGGCTAATTAGACTGTGTGTCCCGATTTGAGGTGTGAAAACATGACCTCATGACCTCATTCGAGGTGTGAAAACATGACTACAGGACACATACATAAAAATTGAGCAGCATTTATTGAACATGGTGCCATCTCAATCATGATATTACACAGTATTTTGAAGGGATCAGAACAAGAATGATCAGATTACAAGGGAATTCATGCCATAGAAGCTAGTGATCCTGCTTAAAATGCTTCCCTTGCTAAGGAAAGACAATTCAGGTAAATATTTGCATGGTGAACAATTTGCATTCTTCCTTTCCCATAAATGGCTTTACCTTTCATCAAAGATCCACTTGTCACCTGCACAAATTGCAGGTGTTGAAGCCAGATCTGTGACCCCGAAGAGCATCTTTGCCATTTCCGAGTGACCTGTGCATCTAAAAATGTGCCCTACATCTACAAACAGTCGAGCTTCTGAAATTTTCTCTAAGAAACACAGAGCATATGTCATGCAGCTGGCTCACACAGCACCCTTAGTGTCATACAACTGCTCTCTGAAGTGCTTTGGTTTTCTGATCAGGAGACACCTGTCATGCTGGTCACACAGAGGGGAAAGCATGGAGCTGGGATGCCAGTGATTGGGGTCTGGGCCTGACTTGGCCACCAGGATATGTGGGTGCAGCCTAGTTCCATTGTTTCTAGCCCTCTGCTTCCTCACTTGAAAGGTGAAGGCATTTGATCATGTGAGCTTTAACATTCTTACTCAATTCAAAACACCTTGTGATTAGGTAATTTTTCAATCAATCAGGATAATAGTAACTTACTCTAATCTACTCTCAGAGCTTCTTGTTGAAATTCTACTGATTATTAGATATCTTAGATAATATTTCTTTGCAGAAAATCATTGTTGGTAATTTTTTGCTTAGAAAATTGAGCACATACCCACCCTCTAACCAATCAGTGATACATTATGAACATGGTAAACTACTATGTACCTTTTACATATCTAAGCCCTCCATTGGCCAGTAACCAGGGTTTTGCATTCAATTTTGCAAATTTGGTTCAGCAGATCCATAACAGATATAAGCTAGTGAAAGGAGATCAGTGGGAACTTATTTTATAGTAACAAAGAATTGGAGAAAGATAAAAAATGACTATTTTGTTTGCTTGGAACCTTTTATCTGAGTGAATGGGATTCATTACCCAATCATGGCAAGTGGTGAGATATAGAGCTACCTAGTAAGCTCAAAGAAAATTTCCTGGAGTCTTTCAGAACCATCTTGGGTCAAGGTGATTTACTACCTTAGCCAAAAAATGATCTCTTTGGAGTCAAGCTGCCCCCTGCCTGAGAAGCAGCTTAGTTTAAAAACTACCACCCAAACAATTGAATGCCCCTGTTGAGTCACTGGATACCACAACATTCCTAAATCATAGGAAAAACAACAATATAAGAATTAATATTTTCATGACAATTTACACTTAAAGCAATTTCACCTTCCCAATTCGAACTTCACCAAATAAAACTCGGAAGACATTTCATACAGAGCCAGTGTTTTGTTTTGCTTTATTTTTATAATTTTCTCAGAACAGGAAATATTAAAGGCACACAGCAGACTTTGAAATCCAATTTTATCCAAAATCACAGAGCCTGACAAGCTGGAAGCTTTAAAAATGTTTTCCGATTTCAGTAACGACGAGAAGCTATACAACCTGCACCTGTAAATTTATGGCATGAAATGGAAACAGGCAGCCATTCATCTGCATTCCATTCGGAGCTATAAAACTGTCCTAGGACATGCTTAGGAGGAGCTTCACAATGTTTCAGAGGAAAAACTAGAAAATACCTTCTAACATGAGAAAAATGTAGTGGTATAGGGTTGAGGAATAGCCAGGTTTAATCCCTCAAAAGCAAATAGCATTTCATGGGTAGAAGCATTTAAATATACCATAACTCTAGTGCCATTTGCCTTCCTTAGAACCATTTATCCCTAACCTAGGCTTTTTAGTCCAGTTCAAACACCTCCTGGTTACCCAGGTCTTTCTACTCAGAATGGACTCTGTAGGCAACCCCTCCCTGTGCTAGTATCTTTCCTCCTAATCCGTCCCTAGTTTCCTCCTTGTCAATCACCAACCTATAGAGCCTCTACAGGCTACCTTTTCTCTCTAAGGGGTCAACGCAACCCAGTTGGTTTGGGAATATCCTGGTGTAGCTTGGTGTTCTGGCATAATTATTAATAGCAATGCCTTTTACTCTCAAAAGTGCCCCATTTTGGAGGATATATTGTGTGATCACCCTTTCTGTGTCTTCCCTTCTTCCTTCTATAATATCTATTTCTGCAACGTCAAAATACCAACTCAGTATGAATGTCTATCAAATTACTCCTCTAGCCTTCCAAGCTCTTCTTTCCAAGCTCCAGTCATACAGTTCCATTTCAGTGATTCATGTGTCTATTTGAGAGTTCTTCTAGAGCCATAGACTCAACAAATAATAAATCAAGTCATCTGCCCCTCTTTCTCAGCCAGACTAGTTACTCTCAAGCATTATTTTTGTTAAAGACAACCAATAAAGCTTAATGTCTTAAAGTCATCTTTGTCCACAGAATCATGTGTCATTTTTCATAAGTTCTTCTGGGTCAAAATATTGCAAACCCATGTTTTACTTTCTTCTCCACTAGAAACACTTTCAGCACCTAATCTCTCTTCCAGACTGTTACAAAATGTTTGCTCACAGATGCTTAAAAATTAACAGTGATTTCAAAGAACAACGAAAGTAATTTAAACCTCTTAGCCTGGCTTTCAAGGCCTTGCATACTATGACTTCACGTCAACTTGTTAATCTGAAAAAGATCTAATAGTCCTTGGCTTTATGATTCTATATATACTTCCTTATTTCTCAATAGTAATCAACCTTGTATTCTAGGCTTCACAAGAACTTCTCCATCTATAAGACACACTGTATTTTGAGAATTATCTAGAATTCTTTGCACTTGTGGCATCATCTGTACCATTTCTCCAACCTGAAATAGCCTCACCTCCATTCCTACTTTTGAAGTCTAGACATTCTTCAAGGACCTAGTCAAGTATCACTTCCTCAAGAAGCCTTTTATCTCCACTCTCTCCCAAATAAGTACTGCTATTCTATAATCTACATCTTCACCACCATTACCATCAGTCAGTATTTTCAGAACTCTATATTACAATGACCTCTGAAGACTCCACTTCCATTCAATCACAGCCGTCTCCAAATGCATATCATATTGCTGCCAGATGGATCTTTCCAGGCATGAACCTCATCGTAGCATTTCCTAGCTTGAAAGTTTTTAATGATTCTTTCTTTCTCATAGACTACAGAAAAAGCCGTTCTCCTTCCTGTCTACCTAGATAGTTCTACCTATACTCAGCTCTGACGATAATTCCCCTGTGACATTGTTTTTGATTGTATCATTTTCTCTGTCCTCTCCACTCCAAACAAAATTAACTACTTTCTTCTCCAGGTACTACCAAATTGTATTTGTATTATTTCAGTTATCATTATATATTTCTTTCTTAGATTTTTTTTTTTTTTGCTAGATTATGAGTGCTCTAAGAGTAGGACTTATGTAGTAGTTAAGAGCATGGACTCTGGAGGTAGAATGAAGGTTCAAATCCTATCTTTGCTGCTTACTGGTAGAGTGATCTTGTATATCAGTTAGCTATCACTACAATAATGATGCCTAACAAGCAACCACAAATTCTCAGTGACATGTAACAATCAACATTTTTTTGCTCATTAGTTTACAGGTTGATGGGTAGTTCTGCTGATTTGGGTCAAGATTTGCTGATTTGGGCTGGGCTTGTTTATGCATTTTTGGTCAGTGCTTGTTGGGCTGAATCTGGCCAGTTTGGGGTGGCCTCGGCTAGGATAACTCATTCTGGAACTAGTTCTCTCATCTTCCAACAGGCTTGCCCAGACTAGTCTTCACGGTGGAGGCAAAGTTTCGTGAACATTGCAGAGGTATACATGGTCTCTCGAGACCTAGACTGGGTACTAGCATACTATGACTTCATAGCATAATGTATTTACCACAATCTATTGGCCAAAGCAAATACAACCCAAATTTAGAGGGTGGGGAAATAAGCTGCAATTCAATGAGAGGATCTGCAAAGACACATTGCAAAGGGTTTGGATAAAGGGAAACCATTAATGTGGGCCACTTTTGCAATCAATTTACCACATCTTGAGCAGCTGCAACTTTAATGATTTATTTTTTTTTAGACCTATTGAGGTATAATTGACAAATAAAAGTTGTATATATTTTAGGTATACAACGTGATGTTTTGACACATATATACATTGTTAAATGATCACCACAACCAAGGTAATTAACATATCCATCATCTCACATAGTTACTTCTTTTTGTGTGAGATGAGAACACTTAAGATCTACCCTCTCAGTAAATTTCAGGTATACTATACAATATTTTAACTATAGCTGCTGTGCTGTACATCAGATCTCCAGAACTTATTCATCTTGCATATTGAAACTTTGTACCCAGGACTAATATGGTTACTGCTGAAAATAGACTGCAGGAAGCAATGGGCAGAAGAAGGAAGATCAAGAGTAGATGACAGCAAGATGGCAGAATAGGACTTTCCAGTACTTGTTCCCCTGCAGAAATATCAATTTGAACAACTATCCATGCACAAACACACCTTCCTTCACAAGAGCTAACTAAACCAGGTGAAAGATTACAGCAAGTGGGTATAGCACAGAATAAGAAAAAAAAAACATTGAAGAAGGTAGGAAGAACAGTTTTACACTTCCTGTGTCACCCCTTCCCCAACCCCAGGTAGCACAGTGTGGAGAAGGATGCCCTCCATGTGTGGGAAGGAAAGGGAAGTAAGCATCAAATTTGGCCTTGTACACCAATACAAGGCCCAACCCAGTAAAACCCAGTGCCAAGGCAGGCCTCCATGGCCCCAGACTTCAGGCTAATATTCATAGCTTGAGCCTCTTGGCCTATTCCAGTGCCAGGCTGACCCCAGTGGGCCTAGATTCTAGACTGCCCTTGGCACCAGGCCAATCCCAGTGGCCCCAGCCCTTGAGTCCATCCTAGGGTCCAGCTGACTCCAGCAGCCCCAAACTCTGGACCACCTCTAGCATCAAAATGGCTCGGACAGCCCCAGACTTTAGGTCTGTTCCAACAGCAGACTAGCTTCTGTATCCCTAATTATTGGGCCAGCACAATGCTCCAACTCCTACAGATAAAGGCTCTCAGCCAGCCTCAGAATTCAGAACAGCCCAGAGACAGGTTTTTCCACATATCCCCAGGTTTTAGGCCCTCCCCAATACCAGGATAGCACATCTGGCCTCAGGTACCAGGCTGGATCCTAAAGACACAGACTTTAGGCCTGCCCAGTGCCAACTGGACCCTGAAGCCCCACTCTCCAGGCTAATCCTTATGGCCCCATACTCCAGCAGACTCACAGTCCAGATTTGCTCCAGCAGACCTAGGATTCAGGCTCATCCCAGTAGACCCCAGTACTGGACCAACGCTCATAGACTTAAGTTCCAGGCTAGTCCTCACAGCAATCCTACCTGCACACGACATGAGACAACCTGCCTATAATCTCTGGAAGGGCTGACTAATGATGAGCTTTCCCAGACAAACTCATTCTACAAAGACTGAAATAAGTCCCTACTTCTTAAAATGTGCAGACACACCAATGTAAGGTAACAAGAAATATGGAAAACCAAGAAGACATAAAACTACCAAAATAACACAATAATCTTCTAGTAGCTGACCCTGAAGTAATGGAAATATATGAATGGCCTGACAAAGAATTCACAATACTTGTTTTAAGAAAGTTCAGTGAACTTTAGAAAAATACAGAGAAATAATTTGGTGAAATCAGATAAACAATAAATGACCAAAATGAGAAGTTTAACAGAGAGACTGAAATTTTTTTTTAAGTTAAATTCTGGAGCTGAAAAATGAATGAAATAAACAATGCAACAGAGAGCATAAACACCAGAATTAATCAAGCAATCCCTATTAAAATTACAATACATTTTTCATAGAAATAGAAAAATAATCCTGCAATTGGTATGTAACAAAAAAATGTCCCTGAAAAGCCAAAGCAATCTTGAGCAAAAAGAACAAAGCTGGAGGCATCACACTACCTGACTTCAAAATACACTACAAAGCTATTGGAATCAAAACAGCATGATACTGGCATAAAAATAGAAACATAAACCAAAGGAACAAGATAGAGAGCCCAGACATAAATCCATGAATTTATAGTCAACTGATTTTGGACAAAGGTGCCAAAACTGCACAATGCAGAAAAAAAACAGTCTTTTCAATAAATAGTATTGGGACAACTGTATATCCACATGCAGAAGAATGAAAGTAGACCTTTATTTCACACCATATACAAAAATTAACTCAAAATAAATTAAAGACTTAAATATAAGACCTGAAACTGTAAAAGAAGAAAACAGAGGGGAATAGCTCCATGACATTGGCTTGGGCCATTATTTTTAAATATAAACCCAAAAGCACAGGCAACAAAAGCAAAAATAGACCAATGGATTATATCAAATGAAAAAGCTTCTGCACAGCCAAGGAAACAATTAACAGAATGAAGAAGTAGCCTATGGAATGGGAGAAAATATTTGCAAACTATACATCTGATAAGGGGTTAATATCCAAAATATATAAGGAACTTCATTTAATAGCAAGAAAACAAATAGCCCAATTAAAAAATGGGCAAAGGATCTGAATAGACATTTCTCAAAAGAAGACATACAAATAACCAACACGTATAAGAAAAAATGCTCAAAATCTCTAATCATCATAGAAATGCAAATTAATACTATGACGAAATATAACCTCGCACCTGTTAAAATGGCTATGATGAAAAAGATGAAAGGTAACAAATGCTGGCAACAATATGGAGAAAAGGGAACCCTTACACACTGTTGGTGGGAATGTAAATTAGCACAGCTACTATAGAAAACAGTACGGAGGTTCCAAAAAAACTAAAAATAGAACTACCATATGATCCAGCAATCCCACTATTGGGTATATATACAAAGGAAATGCAATCAGTATGTTGAAGAAATATCTGTACTCTCAAGTTCATTGCAGCATTATTCATAATAGCCAAGATACAGAGTCAACCTAAGTGTCTATCAATGGATGAATGGATAAAGAAAATGTGACATATATGCGTAACGAACTACTATTAACCTTACAAAAGGAAATTCTGTCATTTGAGACAACATGCATAAACCTGGAGCACATTGTGTTAAGAGAAATAAGCCAGGCACAGAAAGACAAAACCTGCATGGTCTCACCTACATGTAGAATCTAAAAAAGTTGAACTTATAGAAGTAGAGAGTAGAATGGTGGTTACCAGGGCCTGGGGTGGCTGAGGGTGGTTGGGTGGGATGTTGGTCAAAGGATACAAAGTTTCAATTAGGCAGGAGTAATATTAATAATTCCAAGAGATCTATTGTATAACCTGGTGACCACAGTTAATAACAATATATTATATACTTGAAAATCACTAAGAGAGCAGATTTTAAGTGTTTTCTACACAAAAAAGAAGTATCTGAGGCCAGGCGCAGTGGCTCATGTCTGTAATCCTAGCACTCTGGGAGGCTGAGGCAGAAGGATCACTTGAGCCCAGGAGTTTGAGGTTGCTGTGAGCTAGGATAATGCCACTGCACTCTAGCTGGGGTAACAGAGGAAGCCTCTGCTTCAAAAAAAAAAAAAAAAGAAGTATGTGAAGTAACAGATATTTTTGTTAACTCGATTTAACTAACTAAAATTTAGCCATTCCACAATGTATGCATATTTTAAAGCATCATGTTGTACATGATAAATATACACAATTTTTGTCAATTTAAAACATTAATTTGTTTTAAAAAATAGACCTTATATTCTCCAGATCCAAAATGTTCCTGCAAAGCTAGTACAACCCAGTTCTCCTCTCCTTCCTGCTCTTTTTATAGGAGTGACATAACATATGTCCTGTGTCTAATGCATTCTGTCAGCTGCTACCCCAGGGTGAGTGTCTTACTTGCCACTTGTTTTCTTAAAGGAGCTGGCTCCTTTGGAACAGTTTTTAAAAACATATCTCTGAAATATAAATAATCAAAATGAACTTGACTTCTTTGTTAAGACTGGCCTCGGCCTCCATACCGTCATCTTAAAAGTGGAGATAGAAATACTCATCTTGATGGACTGGGCCAAGGATTAAATAAGAGAGTATATGTAATCCCGGAACAGTGTTGAGCATGTATGATAATTTCCTTCTCTTTCCAAAATGAGTGATTTGGGGCTTGAGACTCTATTTATGAGTGAAGTTATAAAATGATAGAATTTAAGTCAATTAATGCTAAGGTGGGGAGAATTCTTTCGTATATCACTGAGTCTTAGTGAAGCTGAACTGATGATGGGCATCAGATTGATGCTCATCATAGTGCTTTTTGGGTGTCTTGGAAAATTTTCAACTCTGAAAAATCAGATTTCCCTAAGATAACCTACAGTTTATCTCTGCTCTAGGCAGACTAGAGCCCATCATTTGCAGAAGTTGAGACATCACTTTCAGGCCTCAATGAGGTTAAGGACCAGAGATAAGCCTCCATGTGTCCCCAGGAGCTTCTACTTTATCCGCATGTATCAGCTACATTTTCTCTCTTCCTCATGGATATTTCCAACTACCTTCTCCAAATCAGCTCATCTGCAAGGTAAACTCCAAGGCAGATCAGAGTATTATAAGCTCCCCACTTCCTTCATATCCTCCAAATAAAAGTATGAACAACAATGCAAAAATAACAAAACAACAAGCATGCCAAAATTACCATAATTCCACAAGTGCATAGGGTGCAGCTCAAAAAAAATTAGTATAGAAGGTCTGGGATGGTTCTTGAAACATCTTAAAATTTGGTCCACCCAAATCTATCTTGATTGGATGTTAGATGCTCTTCTTTTATCAATATAGTTTTCCCTATCTCCAACCACCTCCCCACTCCGGCACACACACTCCAATTAACTACCAGGAAAAAAATTTAACCAAAAATAAAAATTCAACTTACAAAAACTCCAAACACTACTTTAAAAATCATGTCAATTTTAATTAAGAACATTGTATATTATACAGGACTTAATATATGAGCCCTAACATAAACAACTTATTCTTTGAATAGGATTATAATGATTGCTAAATAGAAAGAAGATATACAAATGGCCAAAAAATATATGAAAAGATGCTCAACATCACCAATCATCAGGGAAATGCAAATTAAAACCACAATGAGGCACCACCTTAACCTAGTCAGACTGGCCATTATTAAAAAGTCAAAAAACAAAAGATGTTGGTGTGGGTATGTTGAGAAAGAAACACTTACACACTGTTGGTGGGAATGTAAAAAGTACAACCTCTATGGAAACAGTATGGAGATTCTTCAAAGAACTATTAATAAAGGCAGATCTACCATTCAATCCAGCAATCCCACTACTGGAAAAGTCATCATATGAAAAAGACACCTGCAGTTGTATGCTTATCGCAGCACTATTCACAGTTGCAAAGATATGGAATCAATCCAAGTGCCCATCAACTGAGGAGCAGATAAAATGTGGTGTCTATAAACCAGGGAATATTACTCAGCCATAAAAAAGATTGAAATAATGTCTTTTGCAGCCCCTTGGGTGGAACTGGAAGCCATTATCCTAAGTGAAATAACACAGGAATAAAAAATAAGACACCACATTCTCACTTACAAGTGGAAGCTAAGTTACAGATACGCAGGAGCATACACAGTGGTACCATGAACACTGGAGACTCAGAAGAGAGAAGGGTGGAAGGTGAATGAGAGAAGAAAAACTACCTATTGGGTACAATGTATTAATTACACTATTTGAGTGACAGGCACACTAAAAACCCAGACATCACCACTATACAATTCATCCATGTAACTAAAAACCACTGGTACCTCTAAATCTATTAAAGTAAATAAATATTATAATGATAGTTAAATAGGACAAGAATTACAAATTATCAGTCTAATAGAATCAGTTAATTATGCGGCAATATTATCAAGGTAATATTTGCCAGGGCACTGGTGTCAATTTTATAATATTGATAAATGTAAATATGTATTAAAATAATATTATTCCTGTCCCTAGAATTGTATATATTGGGTATTTCCCATTAAGGTATTAATTTATTAAAACTCATCCTTGGTCATTTTTTGTCTCTGAGCCTAGATCTATTATAAATTCACTCATTCAGCGTCTGACATTCAACAGATCTATTGAGCTGCTAATATGTACAAATACTATATCAGGCTCAAGGGAATTAATGGAAAATGAGACAGATAAAGTCCATGATTTCGTAACGCTTATATTCATGTGTGTGTATGTGTATGCGTGTCTTATGGAAGGAAAGACAGGGAAAGGGTTTTATCATAAAATTAAAAAGTCAACAACATATACATATGACAATATAAACTGGAATAAGTTCTATGGAAATATAAAGCAGTATAGAGGGACAGAGTATGATATGGTAGGGAAAGAGATTGGTGTTAATAATAATGATAGTGAACATTTATTGAGTGCTTAGTGATAGGCACTGTTTGAGTGTATGTGTATGCATATCCACCTAATCCTTACAAGACCCTATGAATTCTATGAATTCAGTACCACTAATCTTACCCCTATTTAGCAGACTGAGAGTCTGGGGCACAGAAAACTTAAATCACTTATTCAAGATTTGCCTTGCTGGTAGGTAGCAGAATTGGGACTTGCTTCCAAGCTGTCTATTTGCAGAGGCTGGCATCTTCCTGCCTCTCAGACATGAATGCAACCCAATATGACTGGGATGGAAAAACCAAAGTCAAATGCAAATACCTCAATTGCCCTCAGGAGGATGTTCCTATCTCTACTTTATTGTCAAAAAACATAAATTTCCAGTGGTGGCTAGTATAGTCCTTTTTTGCCCTAGAGCATAAAATGTGAAGGGAAAACACATGTATGAAGGTAGAGTTGGAAAATTCATTGCACCCAAGAAACATTTCTGATCCCCCAAAAAGAGTCAAGCTGCAATAATTTTAAATACATACACATGTTTTTAATGAATTATTTTAGAGTATGATGTGAATAAATTAGGAGAGTTTTTTATAATAGGCAAATGCTCATAAATCTGAATTATTGAAAAGAATTAAAGTAATAGTATACTTCAATGTGATACTCACTAATTGTCTATTATACAGATTATGACAGAAAAATAATTCACCGCTCTTTGAATGGCAGTCCACTAACTTCACTTGTAACAAAATGCATTAGCATCTTTTTTAATTTGGCTTTTTTTCTTCCCCTATTATGGAGTGACCTCTTTTTCCTGTTTTGAAAAGGTTTATATTCTTTATGGGTAAAAAACTTTGATTTTGAACAGTTGCTTACCTAGCCACTAAAAATGCTTTTATAGGCTTGAAAATGGACACGCAAGATTTGGAAAAATACTTGCTCCAAACATTATATGAGACAGTCTGTACCGTGAGCTCCTCTGGTAAGTGTAGAAACAGCATTTAGAAGTAAGCAGATTTTAGGAGTATGGTATTGAAAAGCCTACAATTCAATAAATAGCAAATAAATATTATTAAAATAGGTATTGAAAGTTATTATAATGAATAATAATATATATGAAATATCCCACTTAATTTTACAAGCTGTGTTTACACATGGAAATGATGTTTCTATTCTTAAATATTCTACAAAAAACCATCACAATTTAATTCTTTTAAACGAAAGGTTTTTAGAGTGATCTTACATATTTATATAATAGTTTTACAGGTTGACTTGTTTTTGAAAAATAATATGATGACATAAAAAATGTGTAAACATTCAAGCCTATATTGTTTTATTGTATATATTGCTTCTACCAGAGTGAATATGTGTATCAAGTACAAGGCCTCTAGTAAACATTCTTATGTGCATAAATAAGAACTTACATTGTGAGGAGAATAAGATTTTTGAAACCTAAGGATCCTCATTGTAAGATGAAAAAATCATTCTGGGGTTGTCAGCAAGTTCAGAGTCTGAAACACACTGATAGCAACCCTGATATGCCATAAATATAGTAAATAGATGTTGGATTCCGACCCACAGGCACACACTGATAGCCAGACCAACGTGGATATAGGCAACCCTTTATGTCTGCGCTGACTTTGGCTTTTGCAGCTGCTGTTTTCTCAGTGTTGTCTCCGGGGCAGTTTCCTGTTGCCATAGCTGATGGCCTGCCCACGCCTGCCTGGGCCTTTCAAGTGTCAACACTGCCAGGCCGGCTGCAGTGGTCAAATGCTTGTTAATGAGATATAGCAGCTGGGGAGGGGTGAACCACTGAGACGGATAAAGGAATGCCGCTGGTGCAGGAAGCGATGCCTTTTGAATCTTTTCAGCAGGGTGAAAGCTTTCAAATCAAAGAGGGTATGTTGTATTCATTAATAAACCCAAGTTCCCATGCAGTCACATTAAAGCCAGCAGTTTAACTTTGCATCAGACAGGTGAATTTCCCCCAGATTTTACCCTGAAAGACAATGAACAAGAAAACAAGGCTTTAGCTTGGAACAAAGCAGCACTTCCTCATCTGTGGGGCTGACCGGACTGCTAAACCAAGCAAGGGTTGCTGCATTCTTTTTCAATTTATCCTTTTGTCCATGTATTTGTGTGTGTGCACGCACGCTCGTGTGCATGTTTCAAAGCTCATAGCAACCACTCCTGCTCCCTTCTCTTGGGTCTTTTAGCCTGAGCACTTCTTTCTTTGCCTTTCTTTAAAAACCTGACTATCAAAAACAGAATTAACAACTTAACAACTACTTGTGAAGAAAAAATTCATGGGCATGGATGCTGGCCCGTATGGCCTCTGTCTCAGATGGAATATGGCTGCATACCCTCATCTCCTACCCCCATCGCAACCTGTAGCTGAGATGGTTTCTCCAGGGGGCTGTAGAAGTTGGCAGCAGCATGAGAGAGCTCCAACAGCTGGGAGAAGCCAGAAGAAAGAAAAAAAATAGTTATCAAAAGCATCTAACTGGCAGGAAGTCCCAAAGATAGTGTTGAGGAAAGTATTATTATTTTTAAGTGCATTTGCTAGAAAATTGGACCCAGAAGGAATGAAATAGGCCAATATATAACATTAGAGATGGATTGCCTATTTTAGGGGTGTTTGAGAGAATTCAGAAAGAATGGTGTAATTTTAGGAGCAGGGATATATACCTTCAACCAACTGAGATATAGAGATATTCTTACATCTCACAGTCTCCATGTTTTCAACAATCTTATGAATTAGCTAATAATTCCCCAGGCCTATCTAATCACCAAAAAATCAAAGGCAGCATCTACATATTATCCTGATGAAATTTTTAACTGCAAAGAAGACTAGCTATCCAAGGAAATTAAGAGTGGGAGAAACGCATTCTTCAAATTACTTTGGTTTTTTAAATATTCATAAATTGATTTATTTTAGGCACCACGTCTCATAAAAAGGCCTTTAAACTATATGGAAAGAAAAATGGGGATGCCATTGATTGGATTCATATAGTGTGTCGGGCATGGAGACTGAAACTTAAAAAAAGAACAGATAAAAAAATACATACACACACACAAACATTAAGACAGTGTTGTACAGTAATTCTATGAAGACTTTTTTGCTAATCAGTTGTAGAGACTTTATATCAACTTCCCAAGGTCATAACTGATAGTTAGATTTTAAAAGTAAGAACACTTTTTACTCTGCCTGCATTTTTTATTTTGTCGTATTGTCTCTTTAGCTGGGCTGATTTTGTCTTCATCACCCTGACCTATCAGGTACAGTCTGATAAAAAAAAATGAACAAGTTACACTAACCCAGAATATTCAGTGCTATATATGTGTGTATGTGTGTGTTGCATGTGTGTGCATCTATTTGGGCTGGGGTAAGGGGAGATGCATTGTTACTAAACAATCCAGAAATCTGAAGAAAAACTCTATAGTAGGCTTCCATGTAGACTGTATTTCCATTAGATTTAACTGGAGGTGGCTTAGAGTATGTTATATTTATGTTCCATAATTTAAATGGCATCCCAGGGATATGTACCTTTATAGCACACCAGGAGGGGATTAGGGTGGGTGGAACATGGAAGAGGAGAAAGAGCCAGGTCTGCAAAAGTTCTTGGTTAGAATCTGTAGGCAGCATCTCCCTTCCCGCCAAATCTGACCTCTCCTCTGCGGAGATAAGAAAAGCCTACATCATAGTGGAGACCTAAGGAGATTCTGCCCAGAAAAATTCTGCCAATGTGTGACAATTGCTATCTACTTAAAAGCCACTGACAAATGGTTATTCTTTGAAAACCTCATCTCTTTCTTCCTTCACCCCAAGTGCTAAACACCTCCAAGGAGCTGCTGAGTCTTGTCTTTCCAGCAGGGAGGTAACAGCAGCAATAACAGTCTGGTCCATCTGAAACCACTGCCTGTACCCTGGCACCCAGAAATTTGTCTGTCTTCTTAATAGCATCCGGTCCAACACCATGATATGGCAAAACTGGGCATCCACCATTCGTAGCCTGTGGCACTTCTCCCCACCAAAGGGGAATCAGAGAAGCACATCTCTGAGCCTTGTGAGCAGCTCAGACCTGCCCTCTTGCTCACATTTCTCTGTCTTTCAATTCACCAGATCTTAGTAGTCATTGAGAAAAATCCCTAAGCAGTGCAAAATCATCACGGTTTCTGTGTAAAATAAAACAGAAACCTCGTTCCCCAGAGCACATGTGCACTTAATGTAAGTTTAACATTTGATACACTTCTGCATTTTGTTCTTTTCTTTCCTGCCTCGCCCACACTGTCTCCCCTTTACACCACATTCCCTCCTTTCTTTTGCTATTTTTTTTTTATTGCTGAGAAGCTTTTCACTTAAAACTGAAAATATTCCAAGTGACAAGTAAGTAGCCCCTTCTCAAATAGAACCTGCAATAACATGCCTGGATTACATTAAGGAATGCTGGAGGGGACCCCAAAACCAGTGTTTGAACAGTCAACCTGACAGAATCCGAGGACACCATTGAAAGGGCTCCTGTTACCTAACTGACTTACAGCTAATCAGTGTAATCCGCATGACAATGCATTGTCTGACTCCAGGAACCTGCTGCAACAGCCAGCGGGAGGGAGGAGCAGGGCAGCGCAGTGGGAGGGGCCATGCCTTTGCCACCGCCACCAGCATACTGCATGAACTGCCTGTTCCTCTGGGTCTGCTTTTGAGCAGTGTGGACCAAGACGTTTCGTAGAATGAGATAACTTAGGTTTATTTATGAGGGAAAGTGAGCTGAACCTGGAGACAAAAACAGAGAGGAAACCACAGAAAGAGATCAATAGCTAATGCCCAAATCCCAGGAAACAGAACAGTAGTGAGAGTAAGTTTCTTGGCAGGAAAACCAGATTGGTCTAGAAAGGAAAATGGGAAAATGGGAAAATGTTTGAACCAGTCTCACCAGAATGAAAATGTTTCTAAAAGAGCCCTTTGACTGGTTTTCTCCTGGACAATGTGAAGACCAAACGAAGGAAGAATAGAGGTAGGATGGTTAAATCTTTTAAAGGTAATTTAAATTTTTCCTGTGACTAGTTAGCCCATTTCTGAGAGTTTACCTCAAGAGTGTTCAAAGCCTAAGAACGCAAGAATTGACTCTGAAAGCCCTGAGTTTGCCACCTCCCAAATCTGGGTTGAATGAGTAAGTGGCACAATACCTGTCTCAGCACCAACGACTGTGAATTTTTGTCAAATCTCCTTCCTACTCAGTAAAAAAATCTCCCAATGTTTGCAATCAACATTTTTTCAAAAGAACACTTCTGTTGTCAGATTCTTGTTTGAAACTGTTTAATCAGAAAGAAAGGTACATACAGTTACACTCTGACTCTATTTCAGGCAGTATCGCCCATGAAAGGGAAGGTTGACACAGAATGCCATTCATGTTTATATTTATGTTATACAGACAAGACATAGGGTACTAAAAGGAAGGAGAAGGATATAGAGACGTTGAGCATTAGAAGGTACACTTTATGGCTTCTACATAATTTTGAGTTAGTTTTTATGTTGGTTGGACAACCAGATGGAAAATAATCTTTAATGGCTTGAATAGCAAGATGATCCTACTGACTATCAGCACAGGCTAGATATAGTCAGATTACTATTTCTTATCTTTTGTTCAAAGCTCTACATCAAAGGACTATTATCAACTGTCCAAGTGGACAGCAAAGCCTTGCAATATCTTAGAGCACTCAAGAGTGAGGAAAATTAGAAAGCATTCTTTCTTGGGGTAAAGGTAGGTTTGCTATGTGTTGAAGAGAAGAGAAAATAACTGTTGTTCTAGTTACAGTACAAAAGTACTGATAAGGAAGTAGGGACAAAATAAGTCTCTGGTAAATTAAGGTGTTTAATGAGAAGTCAAAGTACCAGAGTATCTGTATAAAACTGAGTTTCGTTCTAAACTGGAAAAAGCTAGGTATTGTATCACAGCAAGACCATTAAATTTGCTCCAATGATTTTCTCAGTGATTCATTTATTCAACATTTATTGAACAACTATTATGTGTCAAGCTCTGTTAAAACATTGGCAAAACTGGAAAGAACAAAACAGGTGAGAATTCTGCCATCATAGAGATTATATCCCAGAGATTATTATCATTTTGTTATATAATCAATACAGCTATGCTGAGAATGCAAAGATTGGCCTTACTCAATCTGGCCATTTTTCTCTAATAATGTCATGTAACATATAATGCTAAAGCTTTATGATTAATTTAATCTATGGAGAAAAGAGATCTCTTATGTGATGCAGTACATAGCTTAATTTGACGGTGTTTATGGGCGTGTGTGTGTGTGTGTGTGTGTGTGTGTGTGTGTGTGTGTGCGCGCGTGTGTGTGTTTATCTTTGGGTGGAAAAGAGAGGCATTTTAAGATGTGGAATTCAAAAAATATCACAGAGAAAGAATTATTTTGAGGAGAAGGGGTTGGTCTTCTTGGAGGCACTCTATATTTTTTCCTCTAAAATCACAGAGTTATCTAAAGGAAATAATTTATTTTCTAAAACCCCCTGGGACATTTCCTTCAGGGCCAAGTGGGTGCAGTTCAGTCAACTCCAGGACAAAGAAGAATAGCATCATGAAGACCAAGTCCAAGGATATAAGAGGGGCTGTTACAAAGGAGACAATGAATCTGGAATTTGACCATTTATTAGGCCTTAATTCTGCTAAATATTGTTTGGTTAATAGAAATAGACAAAGTATTACCTAATAATAATGAAACTGAATTCAAAAAGTAGAAAGGTAGTATCCTTTAAAAAATATAATCTGTGACTTGTTACATTTTATAGAAGTTTGGAGCAATAATAAAATAATCATTGGGCCAAATCCTTATCTTTAAAGATAAGAATTTAAATATTAAATACAGTATACAGTATTTTCAAGTACAAGGACAACAAGGAAGTTGTCTGTAGAAAATGCTTATCTGTTTGAAGCACTTTCTTTCATTTTTTCACCTTTGCCATATATTGGGCTCTTCCCTCTGCATTAACCTAAAAGTTATGTGATATTTTGTTTTCCAATGCATTCTCTTGAGGTGCCTAATAACTTTTGCAAAGTAATACAGATTATAGCTAATTCAATTATACATATTTGCTTTTGTAGGTCAATGTCTGTGTATCTGTTCTATATCCTCCTCCCTTCATACAACGCACTCAAAAAAAATAAATAAATAAAACCAAACAAACCAACAACAGCAACAACAAACCTAACAGATCAACTACAGACTAATCCCAAAGGAGGACATCAACTCTTTGATTTCAATCTTAGGTAAATCCCAGTGAAAACAATGCCAGTTGCTCATGCTCAATTTCAATTTTGGCCATTTTATTTCAAAATCAGAATTTATGAATTATTACCAAGGTTATAACAAGAAAAAGCTACCACTCACTTTTCTAAAATTCTTTAACAGCATCTATAGAATAGATGCATCTATTCCAAACTATTTTTTAACCATCTATACTGATTCAATGAGTCTTGTAGTTCGCATGCATTGAAACTTTGGTTCCAAAAGTGATGCCATTTTTTTTTCAAACTGGGGTCAATGTTATAAAGGGAAATGACACTTTCTTCACGTGATAGGAATAGCCCAACTAAATAATGCACATAAAAATTCTCTTTGGAAATTATTAAATCAAATAAGCTTGTTTTTGCAGAATGGTCAAAGGTCTCTATTAGAAGAAGCTAGTCTTCTACTCTATATGGTGTTATAGGGGGTTTATAAAGGTCTAGTGAATAGAGTATCATCATTTTTAAGTAATCCTCAGAATGAAGAAACACAAAGGTCGGGGCCAGTTGACTGAAATGTGGCTGATGCAATTCACTGTCTCCCCAGTGGATTGAGCCACAAGGAATATAAACCATGAAGATGATTGATGTGATTAGATTAGTCATGCGAAAGTGTAGTTTAGCAATCACCTATAGACAGCCAGCTGAAGTTCTTATTGTCTCAGTTCTCTCAGAACCTAATAGATTCTTGGAAGGTATTATTGAATACAGGCATCCCTCATCTAGGAAAACAGATAATCAAAATTCCAAACTCTCAAAAAAAGTTACTATGAAATAATTCAAACTATAGTAGGATTTTCTCTGCAAGTTACCCTTTAAGTATAAGCTACTTTATGCAAGTAAGCATTTTGATTTGCAAAAAACTGAAATTGTTAAACATTTCTATGGCACATTCATTGTGTAAAACAGATGGTACATGAACTAAAATCCCAACTTTTACTGAATGTTAAGCACAGAGGGATTGATTGATTTATTCTAGGTTATTCTAGGTTCAAAAACCCGTTTTACACAAAATAATGGAGAGCAAAGGATAACCACTCTGACCACAGCAGTCACAAATCTTCAGAGCTGAACCCAACCATCAACACATCACAAACTTCTAAAATACAGAATGTTTAAGCCCCTACACTATTTTTTAATCTATATAATGTTGACTATAGTGTATGAATCATTCAACAGTCACAATTCAAGTTTGACCTTTCTTATCTAGAGAAAATTTTATTTTCAAGTATCCAAGAATATTTAAACTATTCAAAGTATTTCAAGAGAACTTTTGGCACTTGGCACCCAGCTCAATAGCTAACAGTTGCTGCCACCTATAGGCTCAATCTCAAGAGAAAGGGCTGGGACAGGAACAGAGGTTTACAAGTTTCAATGGCACAGTTCAACAAAGCAGGGTTTTTTCTCATTAAAAAAAAAAAAAATTGGTACACATAGACTGTTGATGCAACTCTCTGAAAAAGTGAAATTAGATACGACAAACTTCACTGGCTTCATCAACAACAATCTCTTTAAACCACCTCATAAGAGGCAGGAATTTTAAAGCAGTAGCCTTTCTACTCACAAAGCAACCAAATGAAACAAAATGAAGCAAGTTAGTTAGGTCTTCAGTCCCATCCAATTGTGACTTCCATGGCTATATGATCAATATGAAAATAAGTGACAAGGAGATAATGTCTTTTGCTCCCACTAGCATGTATCACATGTGAGAGTCTGAATTTCTTTAGATAGATCCTTTCCCATCTGGAGATTTTATGAACTCTTTCTTGTGTCAAATCAAGTAAAAAGAGAAGGAAAAAATTGAATCCATAAAAAAATTCAGAATTATATCTCACCCTCAGAACTTTTTTATCAGTAAAATAGAGATAATAATGACTATCTCTGAATGTCATTTAAAAATATTATATATATGCGTATCTATGTATGTGTATATATATGTGTTTATATACACATATAACTGTACTTATATTCCTTGAATACATATATTCAATGGATAGCATACAGCAGGTCATAAAAATGTTAGTCCTGTTACACCCACTAATTTTATAATATCCCACAAGTCATTTCATAATTGGATGTTTGCTTTTTCATTTGTAAAATGAGGAGCTTAGACTAAGTAATTTCTAGATTCCTTCTAGGCTGAGTATTCTCACATATGGCATTTGAATTTGGCATTCTCTCTACCCATTTCTGTATTTGGGGTACCCTTATGGTGGATAAATGGTTGAGGATCAATTCCCTCCAGCTATGTGTTCCCTCTATATTCCAAGACACTTGAAAACCAGGAAAGAAGGAATGTCACCATGGCTCATGTCCATTTCACTATTCCTTAAGTACAATTGTTCCCTTATTGTGGACTGGCTATGCCCTCCAAAATTTGTGTGTTGAAGTTCTAACTCTCAGTACTCAGAATGTGAATGCCTTGGAGATACCTTGATCTTGGACTTCAAGTCTCCAGAACTGAGAGAAAATAAATTTCTGTTGTTTAAGCTACCTAGGCTACGGTGTTTTGTCAGAGCAGCCCTAGCAAATTAATACACCCCTCCAACTAACTCTGAGACTTGAACAAGTTACAATTGACCATTGAACAACATGGGTTTGAACTGCATGGACCCACTTCTACACAGATTTTTTTCAGTAAAAGTTACACAGTGTGTCTGTCTCTGCTGCCTCCCCTTTCACCTCTCCACCTCTTCTCCCTCTGCCTCCCTGATACAGCAAGACCAGCCCCTCCTCTTCCTCCTCAGCCTACTCAATGTGAAGACAACAAGGAAGAAGACCTTTACCATGATCCACTTCCACTTAATGAATAGTAAATATATTTTCTCTTCCTTATAATTTTCTTAATAACATTTTCTTTTCTCTAGCTTACTTTATTGTAAGAATACAGTATATGATACATATAACATACAAAATACGCGTTAATCACTGTTTATGTTATCAGCGAGGGTTCCATTAGTAAAGTTTTGGGGGAGTCAAAAGTTATATGCAGATTTTCAACTGATGGGGATCAGTGCCCCTAACTTCTATGTTGTTCAAGGATCAACTGTATTTATGTTCTCAGATTTCTTATATTTAAAATATAGATAACAATACTTTCTTTGAAAATTATGAGATTAAAAATGATTTATATAAATAGCCTACTATGCATCCAACACAAAATGGTTCAAACATTAATTCTTTCCCTTACTTAATCCTGCCTCTGCTGTCAAGTAAATGAGTAATCTTTGGAGTGTAATTCCACCTAGTTTTTTTTCTCTTCCAGTAGTCATCTGGTCTGTGTGTACAAATAATTTGACAAAATATTTTTATAAATATTAACATATAATATCTTTTGTGAAACTATATACATTAAATATAGTTTTTTATGTTGTTAAAAATATAACTAACTACAAAATATACTGCTGAAAATGAATATATATGAAATCAAAACCATCCTAATCAATCTGGACCATACAGGTGCCATCCCTGGGTGAATGCTAAGGTTTGTTCTACAAAGCTTGACGGATTTTACCATGTTAACATTACAAAGTTGAAATGTTCATTAGAATCTTACCTTTGGCATACATGTCTTCAGAACTTCCAAAAACCTAACATATGATCAAGATAATCTTAATATATCTCTTTTTCTCTTCCTACCTTCTAGCAAAGGCCCAAACAAAAAACTCAGAGATGCTTCTCTTATACTCACAACCTCTCTCCTCCTCACACTCCACTTTCCATTACATCCTGGTCTCTGCCTTGTCATGTCAGTGTAGGATTAATTCAGTGTCTTCTTAATACATTTTTTAAAATTTGCTTCTGAAGATTTTATGAACTAATAGAGCTTGGGGCTAATAAAAACAAAATAACCATACTTGTAAAACTATACTAATTCAAGGAGGGAAAACTTTCAATAAGAAAACATTACCTTTCTTATTCTATTGGCCCAATTCTATAATCCTTTTATTTTTCCCTCCGCCCTTTTCCTCCACTCCAAACTCAAAGCAGAATCTTCCCAAAAGCCCATGAAGAAAGAAAAATAATGAAAACAAATGTAAGTTAAACTTTCTGCAAACCTTGAAAAATGAGCTGTTCTGGTTCAGTTCAAGTTTTTTGGCAAAGATCCAGGATCAAATAAGAACAAGATCACATATCCACGGTGAAGAGTGAAAAGTGTATATAATCTAAAAGTAAGTGGAGAACTGATCAGTTATCCATCTAATTAAAGAGGAAGCTACCTTTGATCATCAGGTAAAACCAGCAATTTTTCTCAAATACGACTCAGGATATCATGACTATCATAATCACACCATCTAAAATAGTGGAGTAATATAGTAAAGTTTTCAAACTGACAAATGCTTGAATAGATAATAAAACTTCAGACAACTTTAGTATAAATGGTAAATACAGGAAAAGAAATATAATTTGAAATTAAAAAGGACAGTCATAAGCTTATCCATTTGGTCCTTTAGTTACAAATAGTACAAAATATGGTCAGTTATTTGAGAAGTAGTAGAATAAAAGAGACAATTAAAAGAACAGGACACTTTTTAACAAGTCAGTATCTTTGGTGGCCACTGTTGGTTAGAAGACTGGACTCCATTCACAATTCCTCCTGAAACACCTTCCAGTTATTGATCTAGTATAGATGCATATGACCCAATTCTGGACAGTAATATGTAAGCAGAAGTCACTGGAGAGGGCTTTCAGGAAAGTTTTAAATATATATAGAGAGAGATAGATATCTTTAGATATAGAAAAGATAGATTAAATTAAGTCTTTTGCCTTTATCTCTTCTTTTTTGGAACCTGACGTGATGACTGAAAGTGCACTAACTCTCTTGTGACCATGAAGGCATAAGCATTAGGAAAGAAGGCCACTTACTAAAGATGGCAGACCTCAAAAATTCAGAGACCCTTTTTATCACACCAACTCCAATTGGCTTATCCCTAGACTCCTGCTGCAAGAGACAAATAAACGCTTTTGTTTATTAAGCTATTATAATTTGATTTTCTATTACACATGGCCAAACACACTTACAACTGACACAATATCCTGAAAAATATTCATAAGCTAGTTCATCCATAAAACAAGAACCATTTGGTATGAAAAAGGAACAGGCAGAGAACTTGAAAGAATCCTTGTGATTTCAACATAAGATCAGCAAGTTAAAAAATACAATAATAGAAGGGCTAAAATATAGACTGAAATCAATTTCTCTCATTATGAAGCAAAAAGCAGAGACATAAAATATGGAAAGAAAGTTCAGATAAATGGCAGATAAATGCAGGGCATGAAATTTGGTCCAACAATATCTTCAGAGAGAAAAGAAGAAACAAATGTGAGAATATAATCAAAAAAATTAAGAGAATGATTTTGCTTCTCTGAAGTAAAGCATATATATCAAACTGAAAGGAACTACCAAATGTTTAACAAAACAAATATAAAATAATATCTATACCTTGGCTTATCATAGGAAAGTTTCAGAATCTAAACATACTGAATAGATTTAATAAGCTTCTAAGAAGAAAATGTAAGGATTTTATCTGTAAAGAAATTTTCATCAGAGTTTCATCAACAGAAGATGCTATTTGAAAATTAGCAATGTATTTCAAGTTTTGTAGACAAACGATTTTCAATGTTAAGTTGTACGTTCAGCCAAACTATCATTCGAGAATATAATAGAATCTCTCTCCATTCTTGATGTTTCAATGCTGCCAGTTTTCGATCTCCACTCCTCTCTCTTCCCCTCAAGCCCACATCTAGGCATGTGGCATGTACTCCCTCCTTAGGCACTAGGGGGAACTTCAAACCCTCATCTTGGCCTCACCCTTAACCACAACAAAAGCCAAAGCCACTTATCTGTCCCATCACTCAAGTCATTTCTAACTGGCTTGGGGTACCTGCCCTGCTATCCTCAGAAAGCCTCATTATATGAGTAATATAAACATTTTCACACCATCTTGGGTAATGTAGAGCATCATCAGTCTCAGCATTTAAACCAATTTTGGGTGAGGAATTGATCCTGCTTACCAAGAGACAACCAAAAGACGGAGGCCAAATAAATATATTTCCTAATATACAATGCTTCCGAAACTTAATTTTCCATGTAATCTTTCTGAGAAAAAAAGATCTGTGACGATATTCCCCAGAAAAGTGTAAAATGTTCCCAAGATGACATCCATCTAAAAAAAGAAATGTGATTCAAGACATAGAGGATTTAATCCAGGAGTGTGATGAAAATAATTTCTGAGATGTCTATGGCAGGTCCAGAAATGAGTCAGACCAAATTAGAATGGAAAGTAAGAACTCCAAGAAGTCAGGATTTCTTAGAACTTCAAGACAAATGACATAATTAAGAAGTTTAAACTTCTTGGTGATATATGAACATAGTTATATAAATACATTTCTTATGCCAACAAAAATAAAGAGAGACAACTGAAAATTTCAGAGGAAAAATCTCAATTAAAAATT
>NW_012136414.1:1786770-1793052 GCF_000956105.1 Propithecus coquereli
TCTTTAACATGAAATGCAAAATGCAGCCTAGAAATTATTGAGTGTGTATGTTATAAAAAAAAAAACAAAACTACTGGCCACTCCACAATTCTTATATAATAGACAAAAATCTAAAACTGACAGTATCATGGGCAGACATAGAAAGGCACATAAACATCTTCTTCTAGGACCTCTGGCTTTAGTAAACTGAACTGTAAGCCCAAACTATGATACTTTGGATAGTGTTTTATTGACAACATATTTTTGCAAATATATTCAAAAATAATTTAGTTAATATCTTTTATCTCCTCAATTTCAGAATCTAGCACTTAGCACTTACTATTAGAAAACCAAATCATAGGTTTATTTGAAGTAATTCTTCCACATAATATAGTCAATTCATTGAATACTGTATTTATTCTAATCTTTTTAGCAATTTTTTTCTAAGACTGAACTGACTTAGAAGTTTACAAATAAATAATAGAAGATGAAAATAGCTGGAGGCACCTGTGCAATTGCTCATTTGCATTGTTCATGAGCCTGTTCACCTGTCGTTATTCTAAGTGAATGCCCTGTCCTCTTGCTGACGATAGTCTCACTGTTTATTAATACTAGTCTATACCTTCAATGGGATTGTTTGGTCTTTCAAATCAGAGACTTTGTCTCTTCATCTTGTATAAACAGGACCTAGTACAGGTACCTGGCACATAAGCATTCAACAAACAGTTGGAGATAAATGAACTTCCCACAACCATAAGGCTCTGGAATCAGGTGATTTGTCTACAAATCCTGCCTCTTGGGCAAGTTACTTAAGCTCTCCAATCCTCACTTGCCTCATTTGTAAGTCAGAGACAATCAATACCATAAGATCGTGGTGAGGGTTAAAGAAATAGAGGAAAAATTCCTAGAATATCTTAAGTAGTCAATAAATGCTAGTTCCTATCAAACATCTTACTGAACGGGTTTATCTTGACTTCTACTGCCCTTCCATTCTCAAACACTGAATACTTAGAAGGTGTTGAACAATTGTTTAACGAACATATGAATAGAATAAAGCAATGGTATAATGGTATAATGAAGTCAGAATGAATAGAATTTAGAGTCAGAAGACCTGGCTTTGAGTTTCCACTCCAAATATTTACCAAATCACTTAATCTTTTGAATTCTGTTTCCTTACCTATAAAATGAAAATAATATTACTCCACTGAGAGTTAATTTAGAAAATATTTATAAAACACAACATACAAAATGAAGCAATTATCATCATTTTTATTATTCTGTTTACCTCATATTAAAATAACCCATTTAAGCAGTAATCAACCAAAGAAATTCGGATGACAGGTATAAAGACATAATGAAACATGGCCTATTTCAGATTTCATCTTCCAGCTAGATGTGTTATCATCCCATAAGGACAGAAGGCTAGAAAGAGTAAGAGAAAAAGAGAAAAAAAAGTAGTAATGTGGACAGAAAAGATTTATTTGATCATCTGAATAAATTTAAGCCAGTGCAGGGAACACAGCCTGTAATAACTAATTTTTACTAGTATCAACTCTTTACTCCATCAAGACAACATCACTATTTTCTAAAAGAAGATTGTCTTCCGATCTCATAGGAAATATTTTGTAGACCTAAAGTTAGAGAGATAGAAACAAAAGCTTCTGATTTTTTCAGCTTTAGAAAGACCTCTTCTTTATTAGTATATATTTATCATTTTCATCTGCAAAAGTACATGGATGATTGAACCAAAAATAACACCTCAGTTCAAAATATGTGTGTAAAATACAAATAAAATAATACTACAATATAAAAATAATATTCACCAAACATTATATAGCACTAAATATGAATTTTAGATTGTTGCCAAATAAAATAATTTTAAGGCTTGTCATTAGTTTTGACTCCAAAGCTGACAACATTTTATAAAGTAAATTTTGTATTATTTACAGTATTGGACATTATTATACATTCCCTTGGAAATTCCTCAGAGTTCAGGAGATTTCTTGGCACCTATGCTGCTTAAGTATATTATTGGAGGTCATTAAAAGTGTGATGAATAGATGTCTAAATGAGGTGTGGTCAGTTGCTACAAGGCAGCCATGAACCTGAACTTGACCCCAAAGTGGCTTGCCTATCTTGATTTCAAGAATTTTGCAGGGAAAATAACCCAAAGTGAAATCTATTTTTAATCTCAATCAACAATAACTAAAAGTTGTAAAAAAGAAAAAATCATCAGAGAAACACATTATTTATATTTTAACATCTAATTTACATCACAGAATTTATCTCTGAACCTTACTGTTCCTTAGTGGCTTTATAAAATCATGTACACAGAATTACATTATGTAATGGAGAGTTTTAGCTGAAACTATACTCCCAACTTTTTGTTTCCTTAGAAAGTCTTTTTTTCTGAAATTGCTGAATAAGCTCTCATTTTAAAGGGCTTCTTTCTCTTGAAGTAGAGCCTTAAATACGTTTTTTGGAAAAACAGAGCTTCCTTTCTTCTTTCTTCCTTTTCTTTCTTTCTTTCTTTCCTTCTTTTCTTCTTTCTTTCTCTTTCTTTCTCTGTGAGAAATGAATCTTCAGATTATTCAACATGAAAGCCAAGGTCTCATCTAGAATTGCAAGACCTTAGAAGACGGAGGAGTTAGGATATGAAGAAAAAAGTTTTCTTGTGGCTGGAGCTACATCTCTGCAGATAAGGATTCTTTTAGTAAAATACCTTCTTTCCTGGACCTGGTGGTGTGCGGATAGGAGAGACATGATATAGGACATTCTCCTTATGGAAGAAGTGAGTTGGCCCCAACCAGTCCAAAGCAAGGAGAAGGTTACCTCTATAAAGGCAAAGCCAGCCAGGCTCTCAGCAGATATTTGCTTACAGGAAGGCCATTGAAGGCATCTGGGTCATTGAAGAGCAGGGCCATCCAAAGATATCTCTGGGCACAAGAGACAACCAGGATAGATTTCAGGGGGCTTGGAAGCATTCTCTAAATATTACCAGGGAACTCTGATGAGGGGAACCAGGAAAATTTAGACTGTTTGTGGGCAAGCAAGATATGAAGATTCTACCATTACACCTGGGATATTGAAGCATGAATGACCTTATTTTGTCATCAGTGCCTGATGAGTCGGATTCCCTGGGTACTGCCTTTCTTAAACTTGAATTTCCCTGTATCTTTTGGGAGGACTTTCTAAAAGTACTGTGTGCCCTTTTTTGGGGTGGGGGCTTTATAAAAAAGATTTTCTTTTACCCTCCATCATTTATTTTCAATACTCAACTGCATGGAATCACTTTGGGCATAGAAGAAAGATTTCCTTTTACATTTTCTCACAAATAATTCTTTATTTGGAGGCTAATTTTTGAGATTTTACTCTTGTAGTTCTAGTCCATTATCCTACGCAGTACTTCTCCCAAAATTTTCCTATCATGGCACCCCTTATATTTGTGTGGTATGCTGGGGTAAACAGAGTAGACTGATTATGAGTCAGGTGATTGGCTCCAACTGCCTGAGTCCCAACACAGCTACCCTAAGAGTTGAGGGAACCAAAATGTTAGTCAACAGTGGGGAAGTTCTAGGCCAGCAGTGTCCAATACAGTAGCCACTAGCCTTATGTGGCTATTAAGTATTTGAAATGTATTAATAGCTAGTCAAAACTGAAAAGTGCTGTAAGTATAAACTACCCACTAGATTTTGAAGACTTAGTTAAAAAAAAAACCAATATCTCATTGATAATTTTTATATAGATTACATGTTAAAAATGATAATATTTTGGATTTTCTGGGTTAAATAAAATATATTATTAAAATTAATTTTAGCTTTTCCTTGTTTAATGTGACTAAAAGAAACTGTTAAATTATATATGTGGCTCCTATTATATTTTTTATTGGACTACACTGCTCTGAATTAAAATAACATTCTCTATTAAAATGCAAATGCCTCCTATCTGAGTATAGCAGTCCACTTTACTCTTCAAGGCCAATCTGTCAATCTTTGGAATATTTTCCATTTTGCTTTCTTTATTATTCTCTCACCTTTCCTCTGACTCTTTCCTTTCAAGTTACTCCAATCTTGAAAACAATGCTTTCCCTTGACCGTGTTCCCTCCTAACCTTGGTCTCCACCTACTTTCTCTCATCCAGTCACTGAAATCTGACCACTAGTCCCGTTGGTCCACTAGAAATGGCTTTCTGTTTGGCCTTGCTGTCTTCCTTTTCCTTTAAACTCTTTCCTTGTTGATTTCTTCTCCCAACCTCTTCGGTCCATCATAGACTGAAACATTTAATTTAAACTTTTTGGTCATCTCTCCTGGCTCTTATCCTCAGGTGGTACCAAAGTCTTGGGCCACAGGACCTGCCCCACATTTGGCCCCTTCCTACTTTGGACTCTCCCAGTTCCTCATTTGCCGACTCCTTCTCCTCTCCTGTCCTCAGCTCACACTGGGCAACTGAGAAACACTCTTATATTCCCTTTGGGTTATCTTCTTGACAACTATTCTCTTCCTCCATTCTTGAAATAACTTCTCAGATTGCTTCAGAATTCAACAATCCAATTATCTGTCTCCTCCCCCCACACCTTCTACATCTGAATATTTCATCATAGGTTATGTTGTCACCCCCTCCGCAAACCCCAGCCTCACAGAAAGACATCAGACGATTCCTTCTCCGTCTCTCCTTCCCTGAGATCCTGCGCAGTCCTTCAAGACTGATGTTTTCCAGTCTTTTCTTCTTAATCTCTAATCTCTTTCTAGACAACTTAATCTACTTCTGTGATTTTAATCACCATTTACAGGATAGTTATGTCATACATAAAATTCTAACCCAGACCTCTCTCCTAATATCCAATCTGTATATCCAGCTGCCTATTAGACATTGTCACCTAGATAGATCGTCAACACCTCAAAAGTAGTTTTTCCAAAACTGAAAGCATGTTTTTGCCCCCACCCAAACTTGTCACTTCCTCAACTGTCACATTTAACCAGTCACCAAGTAGGCCTTGGGGCATTCTCACAGGTAAATTTGCATGGTCTACAATGCTTCCCTATGATCATCACTTGCTTTGCAGCTGGCTAACTCAGATGCCAGTTGAGAAGGCGCTTCTCTGGGGAGGTTCCATCAGCTGTACTCTACTGATGCCTCCATAGCCCCCAAGACACATGCTCTTCCTTCATAAGAACTGCAATTAAATAATTATTTTCTTAATTCTTTGTTTGATTTCGCCTACCCTAATGGATTTTATGTTCCATGAGGGCAGGAACTGTATTTGACTTATTCCCTAGCAGAGTCTCTGACTGTAACACTTTTTCCAAAGACTTCGGTAGATACATTTATGAAGTCCAAGGATGTGCCTGGCCTGCTGAGATAAGCCAGGCTGCATTTTGGGTACAGACCGAGGCAGGTTAGAGTAGAAGAGAAGGGAGGGGGCCAAGCAGGGAGGATGACTGTTACCTTTCAACGTTCCATACAGTTAGTTGCTACGTATCTCCAGTTTGAAGATGGAAACAATGACTCAGATTATGACCTGTCTTCAAAATAAATTCCTGTTATAATCTTCAATTAGCTAACATGGGCAGCTACTTATTCCCTAGGTAAGGCATTATAGTTCACAATTTCAATAAGATAGTCATGAATCACTTTAAAAATGAATCAACTTAGTGTTCTTTGATGTAGGCCAAAGTTAGCTAAGATGTACAAAACAAAACCCCTTAGTAGTTAAAGAAAAACTCTAATTAACTCATCAGGAATCAATTTAGTTTTAAAACCTTTTATTTCAACTTCACTTTCTGAGAATCAAATGGGGTATTTGATAGTAGGTCCAGGTCTTCCTTAAAAATAAAAAAAGTCATAACAATTAACATGCATATAGCCTCAGAATTCTAGCTTCTCATGAGAGTTAACCAATTCCTCTCTACCCACATAAAATTATGCTATCATTAATGTCTCTTCTTGGTTATGAGAAGCAGAGCATCTGTCCCAAAGGTCTCTGAGGGTAATTGGGAGATCAGGCCTCACAATAATGGAGCTACTTTTAGTATTCTTTTTGTTACACATCCATTCTTCTACATTTCAGCTTGGTTTCTTTGACATTCAGCATCCTCACATGGATACCAGCCATCCCACTCAGGTTTCCTTAGCTCAAGATGAACCTTCCTAAATCTCATATTTCTTTTCCTTTCCTGTGTTACTCATATGCTATTTTATAGCTTTTTTCTTTTTTTTTTTTAGTTATTGGTGCTTATGTATCATCTTACATACTGTTCTTGAAACAGAAAGCTTTCCTTCAACTATTCTTGAAGGAAAGTCTTG
>NW_012136414.1:1795617-1820065 GCF_000956105.1 Propithecus coquereli
CTGTGAGCTAGGCTGACGCCATGGCACTCACTCTAGCCAGGGCAACAAAAGTGAGACTCTGTCTCAAAAAAAAAAAAAAAAATGCTCCTCTTCTTCCTCTTTTTCCCAAAAATCCTCTCCCTGGATACCAGATGTGGAGGAAAGGTTCTTGGTGAAAATAAAACAACATCCAAAACAATCAGAATATGATTTAAGAGACCAGAATTTCTGTTGTCCTCCTTGGGAAAGCCCTCTAGCCCTCTCTGCCTGTCAAACTCCTACTCATCCTCTAAATACACTCTTTTGGCAAGACATTTCTGACTTTGACTCCCAGTGTCCCCAAGTATGACGTGAGTGGGGAAGACTCAGGTCTCTAAGTCCTCCTCCAGTTCTGAGGTGCTATGTCTTTGTAATCTCCCAAGTATGCAATGATTTTCCAACTCTGATATTCCAGGAGTATTCTTCTGTGCCATTCATTTGGTACTTAACATTTACTCACTTTTGCTAGTTCAAGTCCCAGTTTTATCACATGCTAGCTGTGAGACCTTGAGCAAGTTACTGAATCTCTAAGCCTCAGTTTCTTATTCCATAAAATGAGGCTCATAATGGTATGTGGCATTCATTATAGAGTTATTTTGAGGATTACAGGACAGAACACATATAAAAGGCTCATTGCAGTGGCTGGCAATTAGTAAGTGCTCAATAAATATTAGCCAGAGCCACTTCTAGCTATTTTTTCTTGCATAAGTTCTCTGTCATCCCAAACATGGTCATAAGCTCTTGAGGTTGAAAATGCATAATATGTTTACTTGTATCCCCCACCTTGCTTATTACAATGTCCTAAAAATAGTAAGAATTCGACAGTGTTTTGCTGATTACTTGATTGTTATAGGTTTATGTCTGCTTTTCAGTCATTAACCATTCTGTACCTAGTTTTTCTATGAAGATATGACTTCTGCCAATTCAACTCTTAAAACCGTATGGAGATAATGATCCATGACTGTCTTAGTTTGTTTAGCATTGGTGTAAAGAAATCCCTAAGGTTGAGTAATTTATAAAGAAAAGAGGCTTAATTGGCTCTTTGTCCTGCGAACTATACAAGAAGCATAGAGTGAACATCTGCTCAGCTTCTGGTGAAGGCCTCAAGCTGCTTCCACTCATGGCAGAAGGTGGAAGGGAGCTGGCTTGTGCAGAGATCGCATGGTGAGAGAGGAAACAAGAGAGACAGTGGGAAGGTGTCAGATGTTTTTTAACAACCAGCTTTCCCAGGAACTAATAGAGAGAGAGCTCACTCACCCCTTCCACGGGGGTAATAATCTATTCATGAAGGACTTGCCCCATGATCCAGACATCTCCCAAGAGGCCCCACCTCCAACATTGGGATCAAATTTCAACATGAGGTTTGGGGAACAAATATCCAAACTATAGCATTCCACCCCTGCCCTCCCCAAAACTCATGTCTTTCTCACGCTGCAAAGTACAATCATCCCTTCTCAATGGTCCCCAAAAGTCTTAACTTGTTCTAGCATCAACTCAACAGTTCCAAGTCTCATCTGAGACTCAAGGCAGGTCCCTTCCAGCTATGAGCCTGTAAAATCAAAAACAAGTTATTTACCTCTAAGATATAGCAATTGTACAGGTGTTGGGTAAACATTCCCATTTCAAAAGGGAAAAATTGGCCAAAAGAAAGGGGCATCAGGTTCCATGCAAGTCTGAAACCCTGCAGGGAAGACATTAGATCTTAAAGCTCCAAAATAATCTCCTTTGACTTCATGTCTCACATCTTGGGCACTGGTGTAAGCAGTGGGCTCCCAAGGCTTTGGGAAGTCTCACCCTGATGTCATTGCTGGGTGCAGCCTGTATACATGGCTGCTCTCATGGGTTGGAATCTGGTGCCTATGGCTTTTTCAGGCTAAGGGAGCACACTGTTGGTGGCTCTATAATTCTGCAGTCCAGATGGTGGCAGCCCTGCTCCCAGAGATCCACTAGGCACTGCAGCAGTGGGGACTCTCTGTGGTGGCTCTGCCCCTGTGGCAGCCATCTGCCTGGGCACTCAGGCTTTCTGATACATCCTCTGAAATCTAGATGTGAGCTGCTAAGCCTCCACCTCTCTTGCATTCTGCATGCCTGCAGACTTAACACCACATGGAAGCTAACAAGACTTATAGTTTATGCTCTACAAAGCTGTGGCCTGAGCAGTACCTGGGGCCACTTGAACCCCAGCTAGAGCCAGAGCTGCTGGGATGTGGGGTGCAGGGCAGTAGTCTCAGAACCTGTTCAAGGAACCATTATGTCCTCCTAGGCCTCTGGGCTTGTGAAGGGAGGGGCAGCCTGAAGATTTCCGAAATGCCTTCAGGGCCTTTTTCTCATTGTTTTGCGTATTAGTATCTGGTTTCCTTTTAGTCATGCTAATCTCTCTAACAAGTGGTTTCTTTGCAGCACCCTATGAGTCCCCTTCTAAAAATGCTCTTTCCTTCCAGAGTAAGAAACAACCAACTCTGGCAGGAACTAAGAGTGAGAACTCACACTATCCGCCTCCCACCCCAAACAGGGAGATTAATCTCTTCTTGAGGGATCTACTCCCATGACCCAGATACCTCCCATTAGGCCCCACTTCCAATACTGGGTATCAAATTTCAACATGAGGCTGGGGGCGGGGGGACAAACCTAAAAACAATAGCAATAGCAATATTCTAAATTGTTTGCAATTCCATTGCTATATAAATAATTTTAGAAGAGCAGCCCAAAAGCAAGAATTAACTGGAAATGGGACCTGCCTTGCTTGGGTTGCACCCAAAAAACGCTGAACTAAACATAAGTTAAGAGAGCCCTCATGTTTCTCCAGTACACCGAACATTCCAGTGGATAGGAGTGTATTTGTGTGTTCATTTGCTTGCTGTTAAGAGAGGGAAGGAGGAAGGGATGGAAAGAGAACGGGAAGAAACTAGACATAAGGGAAGAAAGACAGAAAAGAGGAGGGAAAAAACAAAAAAGGAGAACAGAGAAAACGAAGATGGAGGGGAGAGTAATCCGGAAGGGATAGGGTAAAAGAGAAGGCCTTATGAGGAAGGAATGGGGAGATATATAGAGAAAAGGCTGATACAGAGGGAAAGGTCGTGTTCTAAGCTGTGGAAAGAAGTTCCATCTCCAAGTCTCAATGTGCGGCCTGCCACCTTGACCTCAAAACATTAACAGGAGGCACAGGAATAACTTACACTCTGAAGCTGAAATCTGGCCAGTAATATCTTTAGATTACTATTATTTGATGGAGATTTCTGTTGTGGAGCATATGGTAAATTCTCAGACCAAAGGAACTGAATTAAATCATAATTTCTAGTTTGCCTTTTTTGTAGGGGCTTTTCACAATTTTGAGGAGAAGGTGTGTGAAACAGACATATGTTTTTTAAAGACTTTTTCCTATCAAGGATGTTTCTCCCACCTCCACACATCAGAAATTTCTAAAATTTCAAGTACTTTGGAGGAAAAAGACAGGGCTACAATGACTTCCTGCCTGGCCAGCTGGCTGGCCAAGCTTCCAGAAGAACCAGTATTATTTCACAAGGAACTTTCAACAATCTACACTGACATCTGACATCTTCTGGGTTGCTGAATAATTTGCCTTTTGGTTGACTAAAGAATACAGTCTTCTTAACCAAACCACGGCCCCATTAGGGAAACCAACCAGATACCAGGTTGAAAACCCAAAAGTAACATGAATGGCCTTCTGTGAATTTGAGGTGAAGGGTGGTGTTGTTAAGAATTACCCAACCTTCCAGGCAGATCTGGGTATGTAGAAATTGATTAACACACAGAAGTCCAATTCCACCTACAGTTTTGGGAAAACATGCTACTTTGCATGTGCATAGCCGGCTTATCTCTGTGGCTACAGGGATTTTCAGTAAAGATTAAATCTGTTTTGTAGGGAGACATTAGCAAAGATCCCTGAAAGATATAATTTTCAAAGTAAGAACTATTACCAGTGAGCTTTTTTTGGTTTTAACTGCAAATGTAATCAGCAAGCCTACTGGCGGCTGCTTCTCTAACAGGCGCTCAGATTTACTGGAATGCTTTAGCTCCCACAAGGGAAGAAATCATTTCCTGTGAATTCCAAGTCCTGCAGGTTACTGAAATGTAGCCATTTCCTCTTCTTGCTGAGCACCCTCCCTGACTATCTCTGCAAGGGCCACATTCCTCTGCTGTGTAGCTGTGGACATCCCTGGCCCGTTTCCATGGAAGCACATAGTCGGAGACTCTTGTGCCTGGGTACTGGGCCAAGAACTTTTCACTCTTAGAAAACATATTGGCCTCTAGAATTTCAGTGCTATTTGAAAACAGATACTTCAGTTTTTAAGGAGTTCTCTTGTGAAACGTGCAGCTATGTTATGATTTAAGTCATGCTCTATCACAAGATGGAAAAACAGAAATCTGCAAGGGTTAGAAAGGTGGAATTTATGTAAACCTTCCCATATGTGTTTTCCTTGCCTGACTGTGGAACTCTTCGACATTCTGAAACCAGGGCTATGTGAGACACCATGGTGTCATGGAGTCAGATGGCTTCAGTTTAAATCACAACCCCACCACTTCTAGTTGTGTAGAACTTGGGCAAGTTTCTTGACTTTTCTGAGTCTCAATTTCTTCATTTGTAGAATAGAGATTAAAAAAAAAAAAAAAAAAAGGCTGGGTGCGGTGGCTCACGCCTGTAATCCTAACACTCTGGGAGGCCGAGGAGGGTGGATCGCTCAAGGTCAGGAGTTCAACCTGAAAGAAATGATCTGGACAACTAAAAATATATGTATGTATAAAAATTAGCCGGGCATGGTGGCGCATGCCTGTGGTCCCGGCTACTCGGGAGGCTGAGGCAGAAGGATTGCTTGAGCCCAGGAGTTTGAGGTTGCTGTGATCTAGGCTGACGCCATGGCACTCTAGCCCGGGCAAAAGAGAAAAACTTTGTTTAAAAAAAAAAAAAAAAAAGAAAAGAAAATCCTACTCCCAGGGTAATTATGATAGCTAAATGATATAATGTATAGAAGAGGCCCAGCATAGAGGAAGTAATCAATAAATAATAGTCTCCCCTGATGTAAGGTCAAGATGGCTAACAGATTTGATATCAAAAGACAGTTGTTGGCCGGGCGCGGTGGCTCACGCCTGTAATCCTAGCACTCTGGGAGGCCGAGGTGGATTGTTTGAGCTCAGAAGTTCGAGACCAGCCTGAGCAAGAGCGAGACCCTGTCTCTACTAAAAATAGAAAGAAATTAATCAGAAAACTAAAAATATATAGAAAAAATTAGCTGGGCATGGTGGCGCATGCCTGTAGTCCCAGCTACTCGGGAGGCTGAGGCAGTAGAATTGCTTGAGCCCAGGAGTTTGAGGTTGCTGTGAGCTAGGCTGACGCCACGGCACTCTAGCCCGGGTGACAGAACGAGACTCTGTCTCAAAAAAAAAAAAAAAAAAAGTTGTATGGGACTAAAATTCATGTTTCCTAACTTGTTTAGTGACCTGTTAAACTAAATCACCTCTCTAACAAGTGACTCTTTTTCTCTAAAGATTTCTAAAAACGTTAATTCTCATTCATGTTACAGTCAGTCAGTTGGCTAAAGAATGTAATTTTTTCCCTAGGACAGGAGAATTCTGATTCACATTTGTTAACTTGCCAAAGATCATGCTTATTAAGAAAAAACAGTATTTATGTGCCATCATCCTGCCCATGTTTGCTCCATGAGCCCCCCATCCTGTCCTAACAGGCCCTGGCTATCCAGGTGCCCACAGAATTCTGCCCTGACTCTGCTCAGGCCTTACTCCTCCTTCAGAGTTCAGATTGACATCTTTATAGCACATTCCTAATTGATTCCACCCTCTCTGTTTCCTCCAAAATGAATAGAATTTATGTCCTGTAAGAAACAATTTTATACTTAATTATATCATATCCCATTATTCTTATTAATTCATGTATTAATTGTATCTCCAACTAAATAATAAGTTTGTTGAGTGCAAAGACTATTTCCTGTATGCTCCCATAATGTTCAACTAGCATTCAGCTCATAGTAGGTGCTCAATAAATACTTCTTTTTATTAAATTGATAATTGATATGGTTTCACCACAATCATCATTTACCTTTATATCAACCACCTAAACAGAGGGTCCACATCTGGAGCTTCAGCCATGGCAACGTTTTGTCTGAGCCCGTCTCCCTCAGCTCTACCTTTGACCTGCAGTCACTGTCATTGCCATCCTAGCATGACCAACAATGGCACTCAAGTGTGTCTCCAGTTCCCCAGAGTTGAATTGGTGTTTTCTTCAGCTCAGTCCTCATCGGAAAGATACATGACATCCAGACACTTAAACATATAATTTTTATTGTGAGAAATAAAAAAAGCCAAAGCAGAACATGTGGTTAAGGCCCCATATAGATGCGTTGGAGCTCAACTTCAAATAATATAATGCATCTGTACAATTAATAGAAGCAAGAAGCATGAGTAGGCCAACCCAAGATATAAACTAAGTATGAGGTGGGGTGAATGTGGGGGGTGCATTCATACTGAAGGAAAGTGAACCAGGTTGTAGCCCATGCAGTGAAGACCATGAGCAAAAAAAAAAAGGAAAATTAAAGATAATGGCAGTTAACACTTTGTATGAATGCTTCCAGTTTTGTTTCTAGGTAAACAGATGTATTTCTCTTTTGTAAAAATTAGGATTAAAACATATGTAATGCATTTATGAAATAACAGATTTAATATTTAAATTAATTATCTATCATGATTATTTTTGTGGTTCTACATTTTTCTATAAGATTACTTTTAATTGCTACACAGTATTCCATTGAGTAGATAAATTTTTATAAGATTTCCATCTTATACTATTATTAAGCAATTCTGAGATACAAATTTGTGGCTAAAACTTTTGTGTATCAATTATTATATCATTAGGAGAAATTCCTAGTAGTGGGATTTCTGGTAACATCCATTCTTGCTCTCTTAACTGTGCATGTTTCCTCCATTCACTGCTCCATTTCAGATCTCTGTGCTGGGTATCTTCCATTTAACACTCCAGACCCATTCCCTGCATTTCTTCTGTGTCTCAGGGGATGAATCTGCATGGACTTCTTCAACAAGCTCCTTGGCCTCTTGTTTTTGGTTGAGCTCAGCCAGCAAGGTATGACAGCAAAAGTTGGAGGGATGAGGAAAGGAGAGTGAAGCTGGGACATATTCCCTTGACTCCCTCCTCCAGGTTTGCCATGGGCTGGTTGCCACCCTCCACTGAGCACCACAGGCCCTGCCAGACAGCCCTCTGCACTAGCTCATCTCCCTTCTGTCTCCTGGTTCCAGTAACAGCTCTTTCCTCTCACTCACCAGGCCTAAGGTAGCAACGGAGCCTACAGGTAGGTAGGCCCAGGGTCGTGCACTTTCCTTTGTGGGTTCTCTATTCCCTGTCCAAACCTTTGTACGTAGTCCCTTTATTAAAACGCAAAATTATCTAATTCGTGCCATCAGGTCATGGCCATGCCGCAGACTGAGCCATCCCCTCTACAGAAGAACTCCCATATTGACTCACATCACTTACTGTCACTTTCTCTCTTCTTTTGTTATCTTGAAAAACTCCAGTCATGCTTTTGTCCACCACAGTCACAAAACAGCAATGCACCCCACATTGCCAAATCCAAAGTAGCAACTCCAGTCTTCATCTTCTTCAGCCTATCAGCAACAGTCGGCCAAGGAATCAGCTCTTCCTTCCTAAAACACTTTGGTTACTTCACTTGGAGAACTTCATTTGTATAATAGTTCTCCACGCTGTTGCTGACTCTTCCTTGCCTTCCTAACCAGCTGTAAGTGATCTAGTCTCCAGACCTCTTCTCTTCTGTATCCTTATTTTTGGGGATTTCCTTTCTCACCATGGCTTTAACTATCATCTCTATACCAGCTACTTTCAAATTTATATATCCAGTTAATACCTCTTCCCTAAACTCCAAATTCATATATCCAACTGCTTATTCAACATCTCAACCACAAGTTATCTCTTCTTTCACATATAAAAACCCTAACACTCGTTTTATTTTATTTTTTTGCCTGCAAACATGTAAATGCAAATGGCAACTCCATTTGTATGGTTTCTCAGGTCAAAACTTTTGGAGCCATCTTTCTTCCATATTATATATCCAGTCTTTCAGGAAAACCTGTTGACTCTGACATTAAAATGAACAGAAGTCTAATGGCGTCTCAACAACTTTCTCCGCTGTCATTTCTCACCTAGATGAGAGAAAGGCCTCTGAACTAGTCTCCCGATGCTCTTGCTTGCCTCCTCCTCCCACAGACTCTTCTTAGAGCAGCCAGATTATGTCAGGCATCTGTTCCAAATGCTAGTGGCTTCTCATCTCCTTCAGAATAATGCCAATGTCTTTCCAGTGACTTTCCAGACCTTGGCTCTGGGAATCTCTCTATTCTTGTTTCATACCCCTCTTCCCTTCACAGATCGTCCTTTCTAGTCCTTAAACACACCGAGCATGGTCTCAGCTCGGGGCTTTTGCATTTATTGGTCCCTCTTTCTGGAATGTTTCTGGAAAGCTCTGCTGCTCCACATTCACAGAGATTGCTTCCTGAGGTTTTCTTAAGCCTCTGCTTAAATGTCATGCTACCAGAGAGGCTCGTCTTGAAAAGTACAAAACTAACCTCACCTGCCACTCCCTTAATCTGTTACTGTTTTATAGCAGTCATCACCACTTGATATATTTTATTTTTATTTTTTATGTTCTCATAGCTTTTTTCTTCCCCGAGAGTTAAGCTCATTGAAAGCAGAGACATGTTTGCTCCCCACTGAATCCCCAGCTCTTAGAACTGTGCCTAGCACACTCATAGGCACCAAACAAATGCATTTAATAAATAAATAAATGAAAACATATGTATTGTATATTTTTTCCCTTTTAATGTTCATTGTGAAAATTTTAAAACATACACAAATTAGAGGAACTTGTTTAATGTATTCTCATTTATTCACTAGTGAATTTTAACAGTTATTAATATATGGCCAATCTTGTTTTACTCATTCTACACTACTTCCTTCCACCCACATCCTACTAGATAGTTTTAAAGCAAATCCCAGATGTCGTGTCATCTGGAAATTATGTCTGTTTTTATTTGCCCCCTAAAATGTATGCAATTTATACTCACAACGAGCAGTAGTTAAGGTGTCCATTTTCCAACCCTCTACTTATATTAGTAGATATGATCATGTAAAAATAATCTTTGCCAATTTTATTGGTGAAAATTTATCTCCATTCATTTTTTGAATTAAAAAGAACAATGAAGAAAAAAGAAAGTTCTTGAAGTCCAAGATAATATCTTCTTCTTTACCTCTGTGACCTCTCACAATTCCAAGAAAATAATAGCCAAAAGGTTATAAAATTATATTCTATTTCTTTCTCTTCTTTAAAGTTTGTCTTATAGAATCATGCACATTAACTTGTATCATTATAAGATTAGAGCTCTATCTTAATCATCTCAGCACATACTACTAAAAGGAACATTAGAAACAACATAATTTTTTTAAAATCCTTTTTTGATTTTTAACTGGAGGGAATAGAGAAATTGCTGAGAAAAAATAAACTGCAGATTCTCAGCCAGTATTTTTCAACTGGTCACCTCAATAGATAACCTCATTAAAAAAAAAAAAAAAAAAAACCTTTCCAGAGACTTTGCTCAGTCTTTGAAGCCATCTTCCAATTCTGGAAGTGGAGAGCCAGCCCAAGGTGCCCCTGGGCTTCTACCACACCGTGGGACTGGAGTGAGATTCTGTATTAAAAAAAAAAAAAAAAAAACCTTTCCAGAGACTTTGCTCAGTCTTTGAAGCCATCTTCCAATTCTGGAAGTGGAGAGCCAGCCCAAGGTGCCCCTGGGCTTCTACCACACCGTGGGACTGGAGACAGATTGCATCCTGGCAGGGCTGGGCTTGGTCTGTGTTGGGAGGGTCCACGTTGGTGGTTCTGGCAGTTACACAGAACATCTCTGTAACTCTCTCTGGAGGAAGCCTTCTGTTCTCCTAAGTGTTAGCATATTAAGCATCTAGCCACATGGACTAGGATGGGGAGGGGTTTGGAAAAGAAAATGTGAAGACAAATGGGGATATTTAAAAGCAGAAAAGAAAATCTAACGCTCAGAACAGCATTCTTTAACTTCCTCTAGCTATAAATTTTCTCTCGTTGATTTCCTGCCTTGGAAAGAACCCATTAATGAAAGAAAGAAAAAAAGAGCGCAGGCTGGAAGCTCAACTGTGGCTTTTTTTCACAGTAAACCTGGTACCATTCATATCTGTGAAATGTGAAAGGAAGATTTGAAAACCTCATTTTGTCATTTTACCAAAAAGCTTGAGCAACCTATTTAAAAGACACAAAAATAGATTTCAAATCTGGGCGGAGGTGGCAGCAGTGCATCTCTTGCCTTTTTCCCCTACTTGCTTTACCGGTGGAGCTTGAAGCTTCTCAGTCTGTCGTCGTCACGTTTACCTCCATTCCTTCCCTGCCAAGAACCTGATGTCTGAGTTTCCAGTTATATTAGGAGTCGGACAAATCCCTGTGGTAATTTGCTTGAGACCCATCCAACTAGATTTCAGGATGGGAAATTTATTCCTTCTCCTCCTTGAGGGGTATAACAACAGGTCAACAATGTCTACACTCCATGTGGATGGACGTCCACTGGGCCACAGATGTGACCCCCTTATCAGTGCACGAATTACTTGGAGGAGAAAGATGGAAGTAGAGGCTGCCAGGAATGAGGCCTTCCCAGGCTGGCCCTTTCTGCAGCTCCCTGGGAGGGCTCCTGGTGTTTCCAAGCTGCTTCTCCAGGAAAGCAGGCTCCTGCCTTCCGCAGTTCTGAGGGGCAGACCCAAGCAGAGGGGGCTTTCCCTAAGTGTTCCAGAGGTCCTCAGAAACTTCCAGCCAGAGCTGCCACTCAAAGTTCATAGCCCAGCCTCCTGGGGTACCAGTCCAGAGCCTCGTAGGAGCATAAATCTGAATAACACTGTAAGTGATAGACTCCTACCCTTTCCTCAGCACCTTAGACAGGCAGGAGAGCTATTGCTCTACTAACTCTACCTTGACTAAGGATGAGCACTTACAATCCCCAGAGGAGACCTTTCCCAGGCAGGAGCAAGACATTCCAGCCATAGCACAGTGCATCGGCCTGCATATATATGAACTCAACATGGAAGGGAAAGAGAAAGAAGGATAGAAAACAGTAGAGGAAGGAAGGAAAAAGGAGAGGAAGAAAGGGGAGGGGAAGGGAGAGGAGGAGAGAACAGGACAGGGGAGGAGAGAGAGGGAAAAAGCAAGGAGTTTCCCGCTTTCATTACATCTGTTTCTTGCTATATTATTCCAGACACTGAAGAAGCCAACTAGTGGGAAATAGGGAGTTATCTAATTCTTTTGATAGAGGTAGAAAGATTTCAGTGTACCTCAACTTACATATAAGTTGTGGTCCTGGAAATCTTTCTTCCTCTTTTAATTTACATAATTTTATATTTCAAATATATCAGAAAATTCCCTACATAAAGGATTCATGTTAGAAATTCATTTTAAAAGTGAAAGTTCCTTTTGAGATAAGAAGAATCACCTATCATATTATTATTATGTTCTCTTAGTGAGATGTTCCCTTTCACAAGTTAGATAAAAATCAGAACAAAAAGGGTTATATTTAAACAGAACCTGACTCAGAAGTTAAAAGAGATAGTTCTATTCATTCTTTAAAACACCCTGATGAAGAAGTAATCTAATGAGTGACTCTGGAAAACAACACAGGTTTGCAAGTGGTTGGTGTCATGACTAGAACCTGGTTCTTGGAGGAAAAGGGAAAACTTGTAGCAATGACTCATTTAATAAATTATGTGGGAATAAAGTCTTTGATGAAGTCCCTATTTTAAAAAGAAATGAAAGTGCTTTTGAAAATAGCGGAGATGTGAAAGCATTGTATGAGGACTGTCTTCTGTTCCTCAGTCTCTCTTTCCCCTCCTTTATGTCAATCTCTCCCCATCCCACACTAGTTCTCTCTTCATTAAAATGAATGGCTTAATATCAGCTAATCATAGAAAATCTTAGTGTAACAGAGTTTCTGGGTATCATCCTACACAACAATGATCAAAATTTAAAAAAAAAAAAAGCTTTTTTTTCAATGTATTGAATTAAATCAGTTGCCTCCTACTAAGAAAACTTCTGATATTCAGATGTAAGAAAACAGATGATGATATAGATACAGAATTATTCCTAATCTCAAGGTCATTTTTCCATGGTGATAAAGTAAGAGAGAGAATTAGCCCAGGATACTCCTCATGTGCCTATACTTCATGTTCTACCTCAATGTCCCCTTTCTGGCATGTTTGCATTCTCTTACTCCTTTAAATCTCACCATCTTCAAAGCTGCTGCTTCTCACCTCCCAAAGACTCACATTTGATTTTGTTTCTAATATTATTAGTATTACTAACCTCTTTATCTCATGTACATTGGCAAAATGTAATTTTCCTAACTTAACAACATGACTCATACAAATATACAATGAACATGTTAAAAATTTATTCAACTCATCAATTAATAAGGGAATCAGACTGACCTCAGACTGTATGTAAAGTTGTTTCAAAAAAAAAGAAAAACTTTTTGAGGAACAATTTAAAGGCAATTTGAAAAATGATAATAATATTGGAAGATGATTGCTAGTTTAAACACAAAATTGGTTAATGTCCTACAAGGCAATAAACCATTGCGTATCTTTTCTACCAGACAGAGATTACTTATATCCCTACTGAACAAAAATTACTAGTCAACGTTACTCCACAGTGTCTGGGCACTAATTAATAGTAAACAGCAAAGCCAAACAATACTACATTGGCTTATAAAAATAAATAATTTGGGGGTGATACCATAAAATATAATATTAAAAGATAATGCAGCCATCCTCTGGGCCTTATTTACAGGTCTTAGATAATTTTTCTTTATAGTAGAAACACAAGTCCTACTGCTCTGCTATTATTTCAATACCATTTATAAAGTTTCTGACAATATTGAGACTATTTCATCAGAACACATTGGTCATTAGTTGAGATATCAGTACTTTTTAACAGAAAAGAAGAAGGAAAAAACTTTTATCTGAAAATATTTGCTAAAAGACACGTCCCTCATGCCAAGCAGTGGGACTGTCCAGCGAAGCCCTCAGGTAAGATCATTAAGACAGAAAAGCTGAGTAATCAGGAACCATGCCTGATATGGATCACACCTCAAGCCAGAGGCTAGGAAACTGATTTAAAAATTGGTATCAAGGAGCATGCAGGGTTGGAAGCCAGAAAGCAAAGCTTGAGGTTACAGCAAGTCAGATGTCAACAGCCAAGATTTTAATGAGCCAACAGTCTTCATAGGTCAGGAAAGATAAAGCAGGCAGACAGGCAGGGCCAGAGTACTCAGATAGCCAGTATCAAGGGCACAATCCCCAGAGAGCTTTGACCTCAGACTGTACCTGACACTCCTCATCCACTCACACTAGAAAGGCTGCTCAATCCTGAAGCAGAGAGCTCCATCCCGGGGTCAAGTATTGCCCAGCTATGTAGACTCTTCCACCAGCTCCATTACTTAGAAACTAAATCTATCTTTGACAGCAGAAAAAATAAGAGATACAAGAGTAATATTTGCATATTCCTAGGGTCCTAGTCCAACAATCTATTGCCCTCTCAAATTAAATTGCCTATAAAAGAGAAAACCGAAATGGGGCTAGATGCCTGCAGAAACTGGTTTCTAATTTCTGAATCATTCCTGAGTTTTTATTTCTTTGCCATTGGATCCCACCGATGTATCTTCCATCAGTCAGTGAAAGTATAATGATACTTTTGCCTGAGCAAAAATCCTAAATCTCTTTTGCACAGATTAAATGAAGGTAATTTGAAAAATAATCGGTGAAATTGATCAGGGTAGGAAGTTAGCGTGAGGAGCAGAAATCTTTTGGAATGAATACCCAGAACATAAGCATCTCTTTGAGAATTGTATCCCCTGCTCCATACATAAGAGTTGGCTCTGGCTGTCATGTTTATACTATATTTGCGTATCACTTTGACAAAGCAGATTGAACTAGGGCAAATACCTAAAAGAAGCTAGGCCAATCAATGTTTCTCTCTTGAGAATCTTGAATTGGAATTCAGGAAAGCAAACTCAGGCACAATCAGAGAGTCATTAATTATCATTTTGTTGCCTAATACGGTAGCCACTAGCCACATATGGCCATTTATATTTAAGTTTAAATTAACTAAAATTAAAAATTCAGACTCTTAGTCACTCCAGCCATAGGTAAATTGCTCAATAGCTACATGTGGCTAGTAACCTACCATACTGAACAGAGCAAATATAGAATATTTCCATCACTGTAGAAATTTGATGGACAGTATCAATCCATCATGTGCTAGGGAAAGTAGACAAAGCCTGTAAGTAGAGACAGGGAAAGAAAGCAGATGTGCAAATAGAAGTAGAACCCAGAGGCAAAGAAGGGTGCGATGTCACCTGGCTCTATTTTCTAGGCCCTTGTTCTAGTCTCTAGGAAGACTCAACTTTTTCTTGCCTTTAAACTCCATGATATATGTGTGTCTATATATCCCTACAATAAATTCTCCTTTCTGACTTAAGCTAGTTGGTTTAGAATTTGTTATTTGCAACTTGAAGATGCAAGTTATGAAAACCTGCAGCAGGTTAGGATGATTTGAATCCTTTTAGCTCTCCCTAGTCTTTTTTTCTCAAACACACAGTAGCACTGAATTGCTGTTTTGTTATTTTTCCCTTCCATTTGTCTACAATATGTGTGTGTGTTTTCTTACATTTATTTGCAGTGAAAATTCCCAAAATTTACTGAGCAGGAGGTATTAATTTTTAACTTTAAGTCTCTAAATAATGTAGTCTAACCTCACTCATACAAGCTATGGGTACAGGTTGGGTGGGTTAAAGTTGGGTCTTAGGGATAGAATTACTTAGAGGATGGCTTGTTTATTTCCTCTACCCAGAAATGTACTCAGGTGCCTCTCATGCAGTCAAGACGCACCATAAACCGCAAGCTTATAATGTACAAATTATCTCAGGAAAAGAGAGCAGAGAACCAAATTTATATGACTTAGGAGCTGCCTCAGCAATATTTTATTTTCACTAAATATCTTTTGCTAAAAGGTTTTGAGACAGAAAGCAGAAGCCTCGTATCTGCTAACATAACTTTAGGACTCCCAGGCTTGCAAAGCAAGAGCGATCTTGACCTGGGGCGGGGAGAATACCTTTGATCTTCACCAGCCACTGTAGCTGCCTCAGATTATCTCAAATCCTAAACAGGGGTGAAAGCATGCCTGAAGCTATTGGAACTCTACCACCTGCCATGTGCGATGATCCGATGATCCGTTACAGGGAAGGGGCTGCTGTGAGAAGTGATTAAAATCTATGTGTGGCAGAGAGAGGAATGTATATCACAGAAAGCAAGGGTTTGCCACCTGAAACTGCCTGCCGTCTAAGGGGGGTGAATGACCTTCATCATATGATAATGGGGTTGTGTTTGTAAGTTTAGGAGTCGGATCCAGAAATATAAAAGGAAGAAGAGCTAAAATTAGGAAGTCAGAGTAAAGAGGAGAATCTGAGTAGGAAAAAAAAGAGAATAAATATAAGGCTAGATTCTGGGAGAGGAATAGTCCAGAGAAAGAAAGGTAACAAACAAACAAATTTAGGCGAGAAGTGGCCCAGAAAAGATTTTAAGGAAAAGAAATATCTCATATTAAAAATTATTTCATGTGGGATGCTCAATGTAAATATTCACTCCAACTTCTCCCCTACAAAATTGTAATGACATCTGCCCTCCCAAATCACAAAGACCTCTCTTGTGGAAGGAGATGAATTAGCCTGGCACATTCATGAGAGGTGAGCCAAAGACAAAATCTCTCAGAATTCTATGTAATTCTTCTCATAATCAATGTTTCACTTTTTAAAATAAAATGGTGGCCTCAAGTAAACTTGTGAAACTATTTAAATCTGATAAAAAATTACATTTATGCCATCTGGTCTTAAGTTGAAACTTCAAATTTTTGCCCAGCCAAAGTTAGTTGCTACTCTGATTTAATATGAAGCAAGGAGAAAGGAGCAATGTAATAAAAACAATAATTATAGCTTCAATTTACTATTTATTATGTTCTTGGTACTGTACTGATCTATGTCTCTACTATCTGATCCGGTCTAGCTCTTACAGCAGAATATATTGCCTCCGTGTTATAGATGATGTAAGTGAAGCCAGGAAGTTTAAGTAACTCGCTTAAGGTTAGACTCCAAGTAATAGAAGCAGAATTCATATCCAGGTATTCTAATCGAGGCTGCAGTAAAAAATAGATGGCACCTGCAAATTGGCACTTAGGGAGTTTAATAAATGTACGAGGAAGGTGTAAGGAAGGATCCGCAAAGTACTTCCCTAGCTAATGCCAGTGGCAGCCATGACTATCCCTGGTCTACAGGGGCGGAGGAAGCGGTACGTATCAGCAAACTGTGTGATAAGAACCATCTTCCAGAAGCCATGACCTTTAGTCAGGAACATAGTCAGCCCATGGTGACCACAGAGAGAAAGCTGGTTTAATATGCTGACCACACACACACACACACACACACACACACACACACATACACACACACACATACCCACACACACACACACCCTTCCGCCTTTCTGTTTGCTCTTCCACCACCACCACCCATTGACAAAGCTCAAAGGGAACCAATGCTTTTTAGGAGCAGAATCTTTGGGGCTGTTGAGTTTCACATCTGAATCAGTGGGTACACAAACTGAGAATTCAGAACCCCAGAAAATAGGAGGCCTGCAAGATAACAAAGATATGGAAATCTTGGAGAGGCTTAGACTTCTCTAGGCTAAGAAACTTCTCCAGGCTATGAAATTAGTGGTTTAAGACTATTCTATCTATAATATGTCAAGAGTTATAAAATCTCCACTTAATGTCTGGTTTGCACAGAGGTAAAGAGTTTACTCAAGTTTGAAGTTATATCTACTGTTTGCTGAATTTGCCATTATTTATAAATAATGTATATGTACACATTTCTGCTGTACAGTTTGTTTTGAAAATACAAATTTGTTGCAGTATGAGTGCTATATTAGGGAAAAATTTGAGGATAACACAAATTTCTCATATTTGCTCATGCACAATTTTGTCCAAGGTAAAAACTAAGGTAAATGTAGAAAACTATACCCAGCATTGGAACACACAAAACACACACACACACACACCCCTCAAACATCTACCAACTGTTTCAGTTCATTGTGTGTGTTGTGAGACGCTCCCATTCACATCTGGTATTACGACATCCATTCCGATTGTACAATTTTTCATAGTATAGTGATTCTTAGCTTAACAGATGTCATACTGTAGCAGAACTAAGTGTACATATCTCTGATGGGCCAAATTCTTATCTCAACAATTGGTGCTCGATTCTACAAGAATCTTCCCAGCTTTCCCCAATAGATCCAGAAATGTGAGATATTCAAGTTATACCTTGGACACTCTTAAAGGCTCTCCTACATTTCCTTGCTTGTGTTTGAGCCCTTCCTCTTTCTAAATCTCTGAGGGATTTTCCCTCCACTTAATCAGTAGGAGATAACGGGGGAGACAGTCAAAACAAAATAGGGCCCATTTTCCCGACCAGCAAGGTAATGAGAGAAAACTTGGATTTAAACCCAAGTTTTCTGATTTGTCTAGGCTAGAGGTTCCTAATACCAGACAAACCATGAACTAGTGGTTGTCCTTAAGAGTCCTTAAGAAAATAACAAAAATAAAAATAATGTGATTTTTTTATTCAGAAGATGAGATATATTGAATTTTGAGGATTGTCCTTTGTTCTAATAATTTTTATGTGACATGGTTATTATTTTTGGTTTATTTTTCTTAATATCCTTACTTACCAAAATGAAATACTTTTAAAGTCTGTATACAATTTTTAAAAATATACCTGGATTATAAAGTCCCCAAATCTAGAAATCACTTTTCCAGATATGAAATTCTTGTTTGCCAACCCCTTAAGGACATGCTGGCCTCTACTGTACTCTCTACCATGACATTCTGGCACATGTGCTGTCAAGAAAGCAGACCCCGTAACTTCCCCCTGAAGATATAACCCAGATTCCCTTAGGGCCTCTATTAAAATAATAAAAATAAAAGCTTTAATATGTCTAAAAAGTGAATTTCCAATATTGCATCACTTTCCACGTTCAAATGTATAGGGACAACTGTCAATTCTAGACACAAAGAAAAGAGACCAGATGTGTAATATTTAAAAGCAGCGCCCAATTCTGCTCAGAGATTATGTTCCTTGCAACTCACCTTCCATGGCATCCTACACTGGCCCAGGAAGTGAGGGAATGAGATAAACCTGGGTGGGGGAACAATCCCAGGGTCAAATTAGGGGAGCCAGAGGAAATGATATTTGGTAGGAAGGGGAGTTGCCTCAGAAGCTACAGTGTGACTATTTCATTCTTATGTGAAAAGGACTACACCATCTAAAACTGAAATGAAAAATAACATAAACTGAATTAAATGTAATAAAATACTTGTTGGTAAGGATTTATTTCATCATGTCTAGTTCTACGCCCGACATCTCTTAAAGGATGCACAAGGAACTATCCTCAAAAAACTTAAAATATATTTTTAAAAAAACAAAAAGAAAGATTAAATAATGTAAGAAAATGTACTAGTTAAATGCTATAATAAAGACAAAAGCAAATTCAAAAAAAAAAAAATAAAGTCATGTGTGTTGGAATGATTAATTTCAGGAATTTCAGAAGGTAGACAGGAATTGTAAAGATGGCACATGTGGAAAAACAGCAGAGAAACCAGCATCTCTGGATGGAAGATCAGGATGGGGTGAAGGGATGGCACAGGAAATGAAATTAGATAAGGAGGTCTAAACTAGTTTATAGAATTTCGATGTAAGGCAAAAACTCTTTTTTATTAGTTCCTTTAGCATGTACTGATAATTCCAATCATCTCTCTCCCCCTAATTCCCTAATTCTACTGATCTTACTCCTTAATTAAAAAAAACAAACAAACATATCAGACTTTAAGCTCTGAACAGTCATACCACTCTGATGGATTGAATCTTGTTGTTCCAAAGAAGTAAAGCAGACACATTCTGCAGGCTGCAGGGCTGGCAGGGAACAGGGATCCCAGGAATTCTTTGGCCAAATGAACATTACAGGATTTATATTTGTCTTAGCAATTTTGGGGTTTCTATTATCTTTAATATGTTGAACCATAATTGGGATTCTAAAGGGGAATTTAGGTCATGTGTAGAAATTATCTTTATGGAATTCATTTGAACTAGGTATTTTGGGAGATTATGTTCCTTGCAACACACTTTCGATAAATTACAAGGCAACTAATACTTACCTTCAGTTTTACCTGTGAATTTTCATGAGACTTTCTCGGCATTTTAAAGCCCGTATAATCAAAAGGGATAGTGAATTATGAAGATCTAGTCTTATTTACTACTTTGCTGTCACTTTCATAATTATTTTTGGTTTCACAGTCTTCAATGTCTAGGATAATTGTTCAATAATTTCCCCCTTCTTTCTGGTATATTTAGAGTTCAATTTGAGTGCACACCATCCCCCTGCCCCTTTAAGGAATAACAAGAATGCTCATGTCTTGTTTTAACAAGTGGATGATCTGCCCCAACTTCAGAGTCAGAATTTCACACTATAAAAAGAAGACATTATGTTTAACTTTTTGCCCTGTGAGAAAAGCAGGATATGTCAAGCCTCTACTTAAGTCTTTTTCTTTTATCCTTATGAGTCCCTCTCATGAGCTAATTTCTTTCATAGACTATGTAAGCCCCTTAAAGAGCAGCACTGTTCCCTGACACACACACTGGCATGCAGTTAATCATTAATTTTGCATGGTCCACATATGCTGTCTGCCGGACTATATATTGTTTAAGAGACTTCCTCCCATTAGTGTAAACGCCATTGTGTGAAGGTCAGTGTTGGATTTTTATCTAACCTATTATCAGCAGCCCAGACAGAGCCTCAGAACCTCCCTTTTACAAGTCCAAGTTACAGAGTTCACAAAGCTTAAACCTACGTGAATACAGTAGTATTTTTTTTATAGCAAAACAACAGCTGCAGGGTCAGACTCAATAACACACCCTGGCTGGGTATGTGCAGATACTAAAAACAGGTGCATCTCATGACCGTTGTGTTGTGTGCCTTGAAAAAAGAAGAAAAACGCTCACTTCTTCATCACATTAAGGTTTCAATAAAGTATGTGTTGGAGGCACATAAAGGAATTCAGGAACATGGTCAGCTGAAATACTAAGGCTTTTAAAAAAGCAATAAAGGTATAACTTAAAATTATAACTGAGAGATTACTTTTACTGCTGGTCAATATACTAGTTTATGAAAATCCAAGGAACCAGCCATCTGCCTAATAAAAATGACTCTGAAATGTCAAGGAAGTGAAATTATAATATCTTTTTTCTCTTTCTGGGACGTGGTCTGGGGTTCCGGCTTTATACCACTTGGAGAAAAGTTGAAATTAAGCTTTTGTGTGGGTGGAGGAGAGGCAAATTTGAATGTGATCCTGTTCAAATAATCTTTTCCAGCCTTGCTCTAGGGTGGTACACGAAGACTGGAAAGTGTGAGCCTTCGACCCCCTGGCGTAGAGGCAACACCTTCTGTGGCCATGCTGCCAGGAAGGCTCGAGAGGGAGTGCCCAATAAATGTCAATGTTGTGTGGCTATTTCAACTTTAAAGTAATTTGCACGAGTTTACTTGAAAATTAACACTGCAGTCATACAGAAGGGGGAAGGGAGTGTGTGTTGTTTCCAGACATAATTGAGATTGAACTCTAACCAATTCAGAAACAAGCGTTACTTTCCGCAGCCCTGGAGAAGCCAGCTTTCCTCTGCCAGAGGGGAAGTATTGCAATCATCATGAACACAAAAGCATTCTGTATGCAGCTTTCAGAGAGAAGCAGCCCTGTCGTTCAGGCTGGCCATTCATCTTTGTGTGTCCTTATGGCAGAGGTAGTATGAGAAGGAGTTTCCTTCCCCTCAAACATGAGTGGTGCTTGTGGGGTCTACAGATTCTCCCACACCAGCTGTGTTTGAGGCATTACTGACAGAGGACAGGGCCCACAGATCACTTTTAACCTGCTACATAGTCTCAATAATGCTGGCCCACGCCCAGGAGCTCATTGACCTGCCTTATACAGAGCCTTACTTTTCTCCAGCATTCATAGTGAGGTCAGCAGTGGCCTATTGAGGAACTCAGAAACCACCTCAAGAGACATTATTCAGACCCACCAGAACTACTGACGTGAGAGAGCTCTCCTTGGAGGCCGGCCACAGAAGAAACAGCCTAGATTTGGAGACTGAGAATACTCAAGTTATGTAAAGGTTGAATAAAAATAACAATTCTGCTGCTACTTTTTTTATTATAGAAGTTTCACATTTCATCTCTTGCAACTAAACTCCTGAGATGTGAGGGCAGCTGTATTGCTGACTCACCGGCTTGTGCACATCTTGGGTTTCTGTTTTCGGTGGAGAGCCAGGTCTTTGACATGGGGTTAAATAAGAAATAACAAATGAATGGAGTAGTTTATAGAAATAATTTTGTTAAGCATAAGGGCAGCATTTTGAAACTATGACATGGTTAACTCATAGTTTTTTTGTTATGGAAAATTATGGCAGTTTCAAGCAAGGGATTGAAGAGTTTTGGTTATTTTAATAACCAAATACGGATCCTCCCTGCTCCAATTCCATTAGCAAGAGGAAAAACTGAAAGTTTACTCTTGAATGAAGTTGTCAAAAGCATAATTAACGCAAATTTGAATGTTCCGAATGTATTTAGCTAAGATGTATAAAAACCGATAAAACATTTGCAAATACAGATAGAGGTAGGTAGCAGCAGAAGCATGTTCATCTGCCAGAACAGAAGCAGCAAGAGGCCTGGGTTGGAGTGGACACATGAAACACTAAATCTTCCTCAGTTTACCCGAAGGAGAGGAGTTATCAGAAGTAATTCCACTCTCAGAAGGCTGAGAGGTCAGGAGTCCACGTAGCACAGTAACAAAGAACATGGACTTTTCTACCAGACTGATCCGCATTCAAACCTGGCTCTGCCACTGGGAACCCTGAGCACATTGTCTAAATTCTCTAAATCTCATTTCTTTTTTTTTCTTCATTTCATGTTTTTAATTGACAAATATATAAACAAAATACATATATGCAAACATATGCATATAATATCCATTTTTTCCAACATCATCTGCATAACAGATCAATTATTTTCCCCTTAAATATTATTTTCCAATTTATATCCACTAACCTACCAATTCACTGGAGTCCCCAGACTGTGGGTAGTTAAAAATCAGAATAACAGGAGTGTTACACTGGGTGTGCATCGCTTTCAGTAGTCCAAAAGTTTCTAGCCATTATCTATGGGACATATCTTTTCCTCTCTGAAGGTTTCTTTTCTCCTCTGTTTTTTGGGGGCTCCTTCCAAGGTACGTCACTGCACCCACAGACCACTACAGTATACTTCCTCACAGATGCACCTTTGCACTCCTATCACTTACCTCTGGGCTTCTCTATTGTGTGTCTTTAAAGCTACTGCCCCTGCCAAGCCCTGGCTTTCACCCAAGTCCCCCAGGAAGGCTTCCAACACCGCTTCTAATTCCCCTGTTCCTTCTGCCAGGGTTTCAACCTAGAATCTGAGATCTCCCTCTTAAAACTGCTCAAGGAATCTCCTCCACAACATTCCCCAGGGTGCTGCTTGCCACAGATCACCAGCAAACACTCTTGCTGCTGCAGGAATTCAGCGCTCACCTCATTAATCTGACACAACACCACTGTCCCTGCTTTTCTCATAGACCACTGGAAGTCACATCGTTGAGATTTAGGACACATACAAGCCTTCTTTTTCTCAACATGCCCATCCTGTGAGAGTGACTGGGACAAGACAAAACAAGCAATCGCCACAGATTATGCACAGAACTATTTATCATGTCGGGCTCTCAGCCCTGGTTCTGTGACTAGCTGATTTATTATGCCAGAATCTTTTATCCCTACGGAATTGTCACACAGCCATTCCGTAGACCTCACCCCCCACACCTTTCTTGGGCACACCACCAATGTAAACCCAGTGAGCCTGTCCTCATATGTGTAAACTTCAAATAGTCAGCTATTTGATATACATAATCTTAAATATTAAGATTTTTAAAAATAGTTCAAACTCACCAGTAAATTAAAACTATGAGATGATTGCTTTTTTTAAGTTTTAAAAAGATAATTCTCCATGATGGCATGATAAGAGTAATGCTCATAGCCCAATGAATTGTAATTTGTTAAACCATTTTTAGACAGTAGATTTACAATACATGGCAAGAAGCATACAAATATATTTCCTAACCATCTATCTAAGATAAAAAAAATTCATGCATTTATTTATACATAAAGACTTTCATCATTGTAGGTCCGTTAGGATTAGCTATCAATGTCATGAACAGTGTTTTAGGCATTTACAAACAGTTTCAGAAGAAAGGAAAAGTGAAACAGATCCAGACTCAAAGTAATTAGAGTCTTTGAAAGAGAATTTTTAAAAATTCCAGGAGTATGTCTTGGTACTTCTGGGGCGATGTTTGTCAAACTTTAAAGTGCCTAGGAATCACCTGGAGATCCTGTTAAAAGGCGGATGCCCATTCAATAGGTCTGGGCGGGGTCTGAGAGCAAGCTCCCAGGTGATGCTGACGCCGATGGTGCCGATTCCCCCTACATTTGGGTAGCAAGGTCTAGAGCACGCTTCATGGGGAGGGGTGTATATCTGAAATTTCTTGAATGCTGCCTTATTTGATTACAGCTAAATTAACGTCAACTTCCAACATGAAAAAGTTCCTCACCCCTGTTGCACAACTTTAGAGAATGTAGAACTTTGACATTGGCAGAGATTTTTCAGAAAAGGCAAGAAACCAGCAGTAAAAGACTCTACTATTTCACTTCATCACTTTTAAGAAGGCCTTTCACAAACCTTTGCATTAACAATAATATTGCATCTCTTTGCTCAAAGAAAATGATTGTCAATGAATCAAAATTGTAGTCAAAAACTAACAATTAATGTCAACATTATTATTAAACCAAGGACCTAAAATTAATTTGAATTAACATGTTGGTGTTTTTATGTTTTCAAAATATCCTTCAGTAAATATTGGCAACTTCTGTTTTTCTGTTTTAATTTAGTAACCAAAACAGTGAAGTTAGTGTTCTCCCACCACAACTAAAATGCTACATTAAAATCATTTTGCATAAAAACTATTATTAAGATTAAATTCGTAATGATGTATTTACTATGAATTTCACATAAATGACTATGCTGGTTTTCGTGGTCCTGTTGATTGTTTGTCTGCTAGACATTGTTCTCATAGGCAATAGAGGTTGATAT
>NW_012136414.1:1820115-1940067 GCF_000956105.1 Propithecus coquereli
AATACATATACTGTATAGTGATCAGATAAGGGTAATTAGTATTATATATCCATCATTTAAAACATTTATCATTTCTTTGTGTTGTAAACATTCAATATCCTCCTTCTAGCTATTTGAAATTATGTATTATTGTAGCTATAGTCATCCCACAGTGGTATAGAACTTATTCCATCTATCTAGCTGTAATTTTGTATCCTTTAACAAATCCCTTCCTATTCCTTCGTTCCCCCTACTGTGGGCATGTTGTACTAACTAAATGAAATGATGGATACCTGAAAGGTACTATCTGTTGTTAGGTATAAGCAAAAGTCTCAAAACCAGGAAGATGAAGCAAAGATGAGCAAATCATGCCCAGAAACAGGTCAACAACTAGGAACCAAGAAGTTGAGGAACTGTAGAAACAAAGAACAAGGTATAAGTTTCCAGAATAATATCCAAAGAGCTGGAAACCAAGAAGTGAACATAGTGATCAAGGCATGCAACGGTTCAAATCCCCGGAGATGGGGTAAAGAAAACCATCAAACCCAAGGCCAGAATGTCACAGTGAGCAAACCTTGGATCACCTCCATCCCAACAGGGCAGAAAACAATTTGAATTGAGAATTGAAGTGGAACCAAGTAGTCTAGATAAAGGGCAAAAAAAAAAAAAAAAAAAGCAGGGCACTGTGGAACACATTGGTCATTAAAACAACTCAGGTGAAGAATAAAGCATCCACGGGAAATAGAAGACGGTGAGACTCCCAAGATGACAGCTTTGCAACTGTCCCACCATTAGTGCGCAGAATAGTCTTACGGATACATGTCATCTACAGGAGAAGCTACCTGTACCTTCACTCATCGAGAATAGTCCTAGAAGAGGAAATGTAGAAACTTTTTAGTATAACCATTTTAAATTTGTACTTTTTAGGTATATTCTGTAATATTCTAAAGATATATATATATATATATATATATAGTGTGTGTGTGTGTGTGTGTGTGTATATATATATATATACATATAAAGTTGTCACTCACTCTCTAGGTGATGCTATCCAGTCTTATGGCTTCATATTAGTTTCTATTGCTGCTATAACAAATTACCACAAACTTGTTGGCTTAAATCAACACAAATTTATTATGTTACAGTTCTGGGGATCAGAAGACTCACGGGGATAAAATCAAGATATTAGCAGGGCTGGGTTCCTACTAGAGGCTCTAGAAGAGAAACTACTTTCTTGCCTTTCCTACCTTCTAGAGCCTGTCTGCATTCCTTGACTCATGGTCCCTTCCTCCATCTTCACAGCCAACAGTCAATCTCTCTCTTTCTCTCTCATCTCTCTCCCGCCCTTCACCCCTGACTCTGGCCCTCCTGCTTCCCTCTTATGAGGACTCTTGTGATTATATTGGACCCGCTGGGATAACTCAGGATAATGTCCCCATCTCACAATCTTTAACTTAATCACATCAGCAAAGTTTTTTTGCCATATAAAGTAACATAGTCACTGCTTTTGGGGGCCCAGAAGTGGGTATCTTTGAATAGTTATTATTCTGCCTACCACAACTTTAAATATTATGTATTTTGACAACTCTAAAATTCTTATCTCAAGCTTAGACCTCACCCTTGAACTTCAGACTCCGCCGTCCACAACTTATTCTACATCTCTACCTAGATTTCTAATTGGCATCCCAAATTCAGAATGTCCGAAGCCAAACTACTGAATTATACTCAATACCCTATCTAGAGCAAAACCTGTCATTCTTATAGATTTCTCGATCCATGGCAAGTACAGGAATGTGCCACATAATGACATTTCAGTCAACAGCAGACCACATTTACAACAGCGGTCTCATAAGATTACCATACCATAGTTAACTGTACCTTTTCTATGATTAGATATGCTTAGATACACAAATATTGACCATTGTGTTACAGTTGCCTACAGTGTCCAGCACAGTCACATGCTGTACAGGTTTGTAGCCTAGGAGCAATAGTCCGTACCATACAGCCTAGGTGTGTAGTAGGCTGCACCATCTAGGTTTGTGTGGGTACACACTATTATGTTAGCAGAACAACAAAATCTCCTAAAGACACATTTCTCGGAATGTATCCTTGTAGCTAAGTGATGCATGACTATAGACTGTTTTTGTTGCTCAGACCAAAAATCTTGAAGCCATTCTTAACTCCTCTCTTTTCTTCACATTCTACAACCAGGGTTGGGGTGGTGGATAGGGGCAGGTGGAAGGAATTGTAAAGAAGCACAAGGAAACTTTTGGAAGTGATGAATATGTTCATTGTCTTGATTATGATGGTAGTTTCACAGGTGCATATGTATATCAAAACTTAATTATATATACTTTAGATATGCACAATTTATTGTGTGTCAGTTATAGCTCAATAAAGCTGTTAAAATACATTCTTATCATTACTGAGAAAATATATATTGTTTTTGAAAATATGAGGTTGTCTTCTCATACATGGGAAAGTATTTATTAAACTAATTTGAAATTGTAATAACCACTGACACTTTGCCAAGCACGAAGCACGATTAAAACTGCTAAAATTGTCATGATTTCAAAGTTATTTGCTCTTCATTTCTTCTTCAGAAAATTCAGTTTTATTTCAAAGAAAAAGGCTATACTAAAATGATAATATTTTTTAAATTTTGAGTAGGAAAATTATTCTTTTAAAATTATAGTTTTTATGTAATTTTTAAAAAGTAAATTGTACACTTCACTTTCCTGAAAATGACAGAAAAGATAATCTGTAAGAAGATAAAAATGACAAACCTCCCATTACAAAACACCTAGAAATTCTGGCTCAAATACCACCTGCATCTGTTAAAACACAAAGCAAGCTTATAAGGAAATGAGGGACTCTTACATACCAAAAATGAAGACAGAAGTGAAAACCAAAGTGGTAACCATTCAAACTGAAACAGCAACTAATCCTATGGGGCTGTGTTTGTTGGGCTCAGTTATCAAGATTCTGAATTCTAAATCCCACTTCATGGATGGAGAGAGCAGAAACTTGTAAGAATCATATACTATCAGGACACTCGAAAGACTATAATCCCAGTAACAGAAAATAATAATCTATCCAATAACACAGGTAATAAGAAACCACATCTATCTCAGCCTAGATTTCAGGAGTAAAAATAATCTTCTCTGAGAATTCCTCATCACAGGGCAATAACTTCCATGGGCTTGTGATTTTAAATGATAATATTCATGTAGTCTGGGAAGCCTAGAATGACAAGAACGTTAAAAATTCCATAAAGTCAGTAATAAGCTTTGCTTTTGCTTGGCAAAAGCAAACTCGAAACTCCTCTAGCACAGTCCTTTAGAGGGATTCTCACAGATAAAGCCCTGCTTATGATGAATTTACAATCCAGAATTACAGAATGCATAAAAAACAATTCATATGAACAAGAGACAGCAAATACAGCAGTGTTATTAGAAACTCCATCCCCCCAAAATTAAAATGATAGCACTTTCTGATATAAGCTATGTAAACTTATGTATGTTGAAGTTGATTAAAGTCATAATAGAAGTACTCAAAACGTTAAAAAGAACAATATGTTATTATACTAAGAAAAAGAATAAGAAGACATGGCAAATTTTAAAAAGCACCAAATTGAACTTCAAAAAAAAATTTTAAATATATTTATTGAAATGTAAAACCAAATGAATGGGTCTTAAGTAGATGTAATACAGCTGGAGAGAAAATTATTGCAAGGAAAAATACAGCTAAAGAAATTATGCTTATTCAGCACAAAGAGTAAAGTAGATGGAACACATGAGAGATAAAGAGAGAAATAGTAGTAGACATGCGACACATGTCCAATGTTTTTTTCAAAACAAGAGAATCGAGATAGTGTCATAAAGGAAACACCTAAAGAAATAGAAATAGAATCTTTCAGAATTTATAAAAGACATGCATCATCAGATTTCAAAATCGTATTTAATCTCAAGCAGGATAAATATAAATAAATCCACTCCAGACATACTGCAGCAAAATTGCTCAAGACTGGAGGCAAATAGACTTAAAAGCAAACAAAGAGAGAAAAATAGATTACACAGATATAACAATCAAAATCCAGAAAACGACAAAAGTATAATATCTTCCAAATGTTAGTGTAAAATAAATCATAATAAAATATTAAAATACAATGAAACTGTATATAACTGGAATTTTTAAAAAATGAAATAGTAGTCTGGTTGAGTTGACATTTCAAGTAACTGAAACATCCCTTTAAATACTACAATAGGGCTAGGCATAATTCTAGCTCTCTGGGAGGCCCGGGTTTGAGCTGAGGAGTTTAAGACCAGCCAAAGCAAAAGTGAGACCCTGTCTCTACTAAAACTAAAAAAATTAGACAGCCATGGTGGCCTGTGCCTCTAGTTCCAGCTACTCAGGAGAATGAGGTAGCAGGATTGCTTGAGCCCAGAGTTTGAGGTTGCAGTGAGCTATGATGACACCACTGTAATCTAACCTGGGCGACAGAGTGAGATGTCTCAATAAATAAATAAATGAATAAATAAATAAACAAACACTATAATGGTTTACATTTTGGCTAAATTATAAATGAAATCCTTTTTAAAATATGTTACACCCATTTCTCAGTTATATTCAAAGCATAGTAAATATAAGGTATCTTTTTCTTAAACTCTGAAATAGTGTGCCATAATCGCCAATTTTAAAAATATGAGTAAAGGGGGTTTTGATTCAAGATAACAAACTGAGTATGGGAGTTAACTATTTTCTCAAAATACCAATGCAATGTCGGTAAAGGTGTATAAAAGGAAATAAATTTATAACATTATTGAGAGAGGGAGAGATTCCCATCATCACAGCAGAGACAGGACAAATTACCAGAACAAAGAAAGCATACGGAAATCTTATTTCCAGCTAGCCAGACTAGAGGAGCCCTCAGTCCAGGAAAAGACCACACAAATGTTGAAAGCTTTTTTCCTGTAAGTGCAGGTGTGGCAGGTTTAGAAAGCAGGAATGGGAGGCAACACACCAATCAAAATATTGATAAAAGGACTGTATATAAACAGTGGGGCCAGGTCACCTACCTACCTCTCCTCTCCATATATAGAAGTATGGTGTTTGCACTGGCACAAAATCAGAGATGAGTTCACCCTGGGGAATGCTAGTATGGAGGTCATCCCGCAGGAGGACGTTTCCCTCTTTTTTACATTTGAGATGGAATAGGAGCTCTGGTTTGTTGCTTTTTCACCAACAGCAAGTCAGCTAAAGCCAAGAGGTAGGTCTTCAGAAGGAAAGTCAATTCATTTAAATAATTAGTATGAAGAAGGTGAATTGTCTTAGTAATAGGGTAAAAGTATATTTCTTCTTTTAATAAGGAAAAAAACAGAGGCTCCAAAGGAGGGAAATAAATAGCTAAAATAAAAAAAGTATGTCCATACATAAGGCAAACTTAATTATGAAATGATTTTGAGCATCTAATGAAATATAAGAGAAGAGAATTCATTTGACATCAACTCTAATTCTCCTTTGAATGATACAAGTTTGGGGACAAATAATTCTATTTCTTTCTTTATATTAATAGTTTGGCTATTAATAACAATAGCAAGTATCTGTTGTTTTCCAATTCTAAAAGTAAACCTGTAGTCAAGGCACAAAAGACTAACACATACAGTCCAGAAAGCAAAATTTATAAACATCAGCAATGTAAAAAGATAAAGCTGAGAGATGTAAGGATCTGAAAAAGATAGGGTAAGATGTAAAAAAATGAACAAACTAATTGAAGTTGATAGATCGAGAAGTAGAAGTTTAAGAGATTATGTTGTTATAAAGGAAATATAATAAAATAAATTAATAGTATATCAGATGTAACAAAAATGGTGGAGAAGAAGTGGTAAGAGAAACAATAATCAGCTAAATTCTTCCTATTTCATAAATGGAATTAATTAAATACTGTCTAAAGTTGACACATCAAGAAATGGGGCCTATATGAGCACATTATTAAAAATATTGAGATACTCCCTGGAAGTACTGAGACTACAGTGATTATAAGTAGTTGTCATAGTATGTTTTGTGCTGCTATCACATCGTACCACAGAAGGGGTGATTTATAAAGAGAAGAGATTTGTTTGTCTCATGGTTCTGGAGGTTGGGAAGCCCTAGAGCATGGCGCCAGCATCTGTTGAGTGCCCCTCGTTGTGTCATAACATGGCAGAGGACATCACATGGTGAGAAGGCAAGAGCAAGGGAGCCAGAAAAAGCTCGCTTTTATATTAACAACAGAGCCACTCTTGCAACAATGAATGCACTCCCATGACAACATTATTAACCCAACCATGAGGGCAAAAGGATTAAGTTTTCAACACATAAATTTTTGAGGGACACGTTTGAACTATAGCAGGGGTTATCTCTAGAGAGTGATAGAATTTTTACTCTCTCTATATTGTTGTGCTGTTTTATTTTTTTATTCCATGCATGTATTGCTTTTGCAATTAAATGTATATAAATGATAATATTAGTAATAAAGTATACACTTCTATAGAAGATTAGAAATGTACAGTTTATGCCAAATATTCTAAAATATTTTTGGAATTTTATGTACAACCAAATGTGGAAATGTTGAACTCTGAAAAGTATATATATAAATGCAAGAAAAAAGAATTCAGAAAGCATATGGCACAGACTCCTTTTAAGATGAAATGACGCTTTAAGATTTAACTATAATTAATCAGACTTAAAAAATGTTAAGACATCATTTTGATTTTAAAAAACACATAATAAGCATCAAATTATATTCTGCATCTTTCATTTACTGTGTGCCTTTAAGTGACCTCTGAATTTCGATCTTCTCAAAATCCCATAAAATGAATCTAATATCTGAAAAGATCATTGATAGGATTAAATGACATAATTTCAATGAAATTGCTAGTCTTTGTTAGATGTTCAAAATTGCTAGATTATTAGCACCAGTATCTCCTCAATACCTGTCTATGAAAACACCCTCTCACACTGGCATAATGGAGATAATCACAGATGTTTTAAACAAAGGATTCAGTTCACATTCTCACTCTGAAAGCTTGTGAGTGTGTGACTTAGGAAAGGTAACTTCAGCTTTCCAAATCTCAAATTTTACATTTGAACATTGGGGGTGGTAATCTATCTCAGTGATGTTGTCAGAGAATATTAAAGTGTATGGGCTGCTGCTTTCACTTACGTGAGATGATCTCAGACAGATGAAATGTTGTAGCTATTCCTTTTTTTCTTCTACATTACTGTCTGTAGTGGACATCTACATGTGTAGTAGATGAATCTGGACTCTTTCACACGTTTGGGGAATACCCCACTTCATGAATCTTGGCTAAGATCCAAGATCAGCTCAGTCTATAGGAGCTGAATTTATTGGATACTTATTTCCTCAGCCTTCCTTGCACCTAAAATGAAGTATGCAACCTTGATTCTCCCAATCAGAGGGCCAGACTTAGATTCCAGAAATGGGACAAAAGAGAACAAAGGTCTGGGGAGTTCATATTCTCTCTCCCTGGCAGTGCCTACAGTAGCAAAGATTACAAGCTCAAATTCCTGATGCGGAGGTAGCTGCAGTGCAAACAGTCACTTCTGATACTTAGAGGGGGTAAGAGTAGAAGTTACTTGCAAATGGTTTTGTAGCTTGATTTTGGATCTTGTACCTGGAAATTTTGCCTTGAGCCTGATTCTCCAGCCCTTCCAATAACTCTCTAAGCTACCCAGTATATTTAATATACACTCCTTTGCTTGCAACTAATTACCGGAATGATATGCTGTGCAGTGTCATTTCTTAATATTGTTGATATCTCTCCTGGCAATGCTTGTTCCTGCCCAATACCAAATCTATGCCATGAAAAACCAAAGATGTCCAGAAGAAATTAGATAAGGTTTTTAAAACAACATGGTTTTATATGACATGAATTTGCCATTGTGATCACAGAATTGAGATTAGAATCAATATGAATCATACAGAATGAGAGAAGTATAAAACGACCAAAGTCAGGCAAATGACACAAAAATAAGAATAGGAGAGCTCCAGAAATTGCAGAAAAATGGACCTACCAAAGTTCAAGAAAGGAATACTGAAGTGAGCCTCTAGTATTTAACATAGTGCATGCCATATAACATAGTCCTAACTTCATCAGCTCTCAAGAAAAAAAAATAACATTCACTATAAGACAGCAAGAAGTCACCAATAAACCATGATAAGTTGATCTCATTTCCTTTTTTTATTATTTTCATCTAAATCAATTAAGCTGATAGATTACGGGAATACAATAGATACAGTGTGTGTGTGTGTTATTCCGGGGATGGATACCCTAAAAGCCCTGACTTCAACATTGTGCAATCCATCCATGTAACAAAATTATACTTGTACAAACTATAAATTTACACAAATAAAACAAAGATATGATATATTAATAGTTATACATGTATTCAGCAAGACATTGGACAGGGTTCTTTTTGATGTGCTACAAACAAGATCAAGAAATACGGCTAGTGTTTAGAAAATCTACAACCGATTAAAAGATTATTCCACAAAGAATTAGTTGATGGACTCATAGCCACTAAAGAGAAGTATCCCAAGGCTTTCCACTAGGCTTTATTCCATCGCTCATCCTGTTCAAGAGTTTTATCTCATATAGAAAAGGCGTTGAAGTCCTGCTGATAAGATTTCTAGACGATACACATTAGAGATCAGACACTATAACGATATGGCTTATAAACCACTCAGTCCCCATGGCATCCAGCTATAGACTGGATTAAGCAAGTAGTTTGCCCCAGTTGGCTACACTAACACAGTTCCTGCTTCCCTCTGCCTGGAACATTCTTCCCTCAGATGTCCAAAGTTTTTACTTCCTCTCCTTCCTCAAGTATTTACTCAGAGGTCAGCTTCTCAGTGACCGACATGATAAAAATGGAAACCTTCTCTCAATATTCCCCACCCCTTTTCTCTGCTTTTTTTCTCCATAGTACCATGTATTCCACCTATATGTCATATATTGTACTCATCTATTGTGTTCATTGTCTGCAACACAGATCCAAGTGGGCAGGAATTTCTGTCTCTTTTATTTGCTGCTCTAGCTGCAGATTCTAGAATATTGTAAGCATCTAATAAATATATGTTGAATCAATTAATTAATGAATCTAGTGAGGATATTAGTTTCAGCAGAGTTCAATGATTTATTAATTGCTCATGAGGACTGGGTCAGGAACAGTAAGAAAAGATCGAATTTTTAAAAATATCCCTGGTATCATCAAAAGCCAGATAAAATAACATCCTCATTTAAGATTAGTAATCATATGAGTAACAACCCCACCTCTACCACTTGCTGGTCATGTGATGAAAGGAAGATTACTTAATCTCCCTGTATCTGAGATTTTTTTCATCTCTGTGTGTGATAGCTCTTGGATTACTGATACAGTGGAATGCAATATGCATATCAATTGCTTAGCACCATGTATGAAACATAATTAGTCTCACTGATTTGTAACCATCATCGTCACTATTATAACCACAAGATTAGTATACTAAGAAAATGGATAGGTTGATCTTTTGGGCTTTTTTGTCCTTCTTTATGTACCTGAACCAGTTAGCCCAAATGTGTTTGTTCAAAGCACTGAATTTCTTTTGATTTACACATTAAAAAATGCCTGTAATCCCAGCACTTTGGGAAGTCAAGACAGGAGGATCACTTGAGGCCAGAAATTCAAGACCAGCCTGGGCAACATAGTGAGACCCCATGTCTACAAAAAAATTTTTAAAAATTAGCCAGGCATGGTGGCACATGCCTGTAGTCCTAGCTACTCAGGAGGCTGAGGTGGGAGGATCACTTCAACTCAGGAGTTCAAGGCTACAGTGAGCTATGATCATGCCACTGCACCCAACCCTGGGTGACAGAGCAAGATCTTGTCAATAAATAAATAAATAAAAGAGGGTAGTGGTTCTGTTCTATATCTTGATTGTGATAGTTGTTACATGATTATGTGCTTTTGTCAAAACTCACAGAACTATACAATGAAAAGAATGAATTTTACCACATGTAAGTTACGCCTTATTTCAAAATAATAAATTGGAGAATTATTGCAGATGTGTGGAACTAATCATATTAGTCAGAATTAATTACTTGCTTCCCCTGCAATGAGGAGCAAAAACCACAAGTGAAAATGTAACGACATTGGAGACACGGACTATCCCCCCTCAACGCATAGGAGGTACAAAATGGTTAAGCTTGTCTGATTTCAGATAAAAACAGTTATTTCAAAACAAAATAAAACAAAACAAAGGTATGTGCTGCCATTGCAAAACTATGGACCGACTCTCTTGTCTCTCTCTTACAGTGCTAAGGGAAAAGTGGCAATTACAAGCCTTTATCCAAACATATGACATAGCTTTATTTCATGTACAATTTTATAGTTCCTAATGCTTTCGAAGCAAAGTAAATTAATTAAAAATTATTATTCAGTGTAATAGCACTCAGATATTTTGATGGTTATATGCTGAAGTAACATTTCCAAATTTTTACTATTCTTTTGTAAATTAACTAGCAATCCACAGTTAACAGAAAATGTCTAGACTTTAATGATATTGCCAGGTCTAATGAAATTTACACAAATACGTATCAATGAATAGGACAGAAAAAAAAAATTTTAAATAAATTTTCATAGTTCAAATGACCCCGTTTCCTCCAACATAAAAGCTATAGTTTCCAATGTGGCAACATACAATGTGGTCAATAGGGAGAAGGGAAATCCAAACTTCTATTTTTAAGAGAGATTATATTTCAAGATAAACTTCCATTTACATTCATTTTTTATGAATTTTTCCCTAAATGTTTGGCAAAGCTGACTGGCTGCTATACAGAGAAGAACAAATAAAAAACAAACGAAAATTATTTGCTTAAAGCTAATAACCAAACTTGTGTAGAAAATTTCTCATTAGTATGTACCTTAAAAGAAAAAAAAAATCAACAATTGGTGTTTTCTAATCCCTGTTTAAGGACTCAAGCCAAGATTACTCAAAGACTTAGCTAGACATGCTAAATAAATATGGGAGAAACAGGCCCATTTGAATGGAATTTGAACAGCTGTCTGTGGTGTCTAGACCATAAATGATACTGTATTTCAAAAACAAAATGCTAAATGGCTAAGTATTTCCAGGGCCTACATTAGAAACATAAAGTTAACTCATTTCTTTGTGAGCTGTTGGAGTTTCCCAGATATTTCTAAGCACCTATGTTTAACTGGTAAAAAGATTCAGATCAAGGAACAAGGTCACTCTGACATGGGCTTGAATTCCTAAACCAACATGTATAGGAGGGCAATTGGCAAGGATAGAATTTTCTTCCTGGAGAGCATAGTTCAAATGCAAGTTAATAAAAGGCAGATGGCAAATTGGGGGCGGGGAAAATGGTTAGAATTATGGAATATATGCAGTTCATTTTTTGTTGTTAAAATTATTTGTAAACACCAGATCAAGTGTAATTTTAAAATTTCGTACCACAGAGATGAATACAAAGCAGGGTAGTTTATGGACACTCCTGCTCCTTCACCTTGGTACTGACAAGCTCCACCGCCAGTGTCATACAGAGCTCAAGGCAGGTTGGAATCTGCGATGGTGTGGGCATGGTTTACAACAGTTACCAAGCAGACATAACAAATAAACATAGAAGTAGAATCAGGGTCCTCAGAGCCCCTGTGGGATCTTACTTTATGCAGCACGGCACAGCCACCTAACAGTTAAGTGTCACGTGCACATTTCTGGTTTCCACAAATTACAAGGGATGTGGTGAATTTGCACAAAGTTCAAAGAAAATCAATACGGATAAAGAGTTGGAAAACAAGGCCTATGGGCAAAGGTGAAAGGAACTGAAACCACCTTCTTTAGTTCCTTCAGGACAGGGCTTAGGCATCCCCTCTCTTTTGCATCCTCTCAGGACCCTGAGTACGATATACTAGGTGAAGTGAGTCCTTGGTAAAAGCCTGTTAGTTGGCCTAGGGGGAAAAGTGAGAAGAATGACATGATAACATCCTTCAGGTAAGTGAAGAGTTATTACTTTTAAAAATGGTAACCAGCTGTCTCTGCCTCCACCCAATTTGGAACAAAGACGGTAAAAACTAATCAGGAAAGGTTAGGGCTCATTTTTAGTATGACCAACTTGTCCTCGTTTGCTCAGGACTTTCCTGGTTTTAGCAATGAAACTTCTACCCTGGGAAACTCCTGGGTCAGCAGGACAATAGGTCATCGACATTGCAGATGTTTAAAGTAGGAGAGATTTATATCTAACTGGCTGAAATTAGGTGGATCTTACCTTTGGCCCACTTTTTAATGGAGTTGTTTGGTTTTTTCTTAGTGATTTGTTTGAGGTTTTTGTAGATGCTGGATACCAGCCCTTTGTCAAATGTATAGTTTGTGAATATTTTCTCTGATTCATAGGTTGTCTATATACTCTGCTGATTTTTTCCTTTGCCCTGCAGAAGCTTTTTAATTTAATGAAATCCCATTTATTTATTTTTGCTATTGTTGTTTTTGCCTTTGGGGTCTTAGTCATAAATACTTTGACTAGGCCACTGTTTAGAAAAGTTTTTCTTATGTTTTCTTCTAGAATTTTTATGGTTTCATGCCTTACATTTAAGTCTTTTACCCATTTTGAATTAATGTTTTATATGGAAAGAGATAGCAGTCCTGTTTCATTCTTCTGCATGTGGCTATCCAGTTTTCCCAGCACCATTTATTGAATAGGGCTTCTTTTCCCCAGTGTATGTTATTTTTTTTTTTTATTTTTTATTCTTTATTATTATGGGTACATAATAGTTTCTTTATAGAGTACATGTGATGTTTTAACACAAGCATACAATGTGAATTAATCAAATCGGGGTGATTGGGGTATCCATCACCTCAGGCATTTAACATTTCTTTGTGTTAGGAACATTCCAATTCTACTTTTTTAGTTATTTAATATTTTAAAGAATACCTAACTTATTGTTGATTATAGTCACTTTGTTGTGCTATCAAATATTCTTCATTCTATCTAACTATATTTTTGCACCCATTGACCATCCCCACTTTATTCGCTCCCCACCCCAACTGCCTTTCCCAGCCTCTGGTAACTGTCATTCTACTCTCTGTCTCCATGAGATCAATTGTTTTTAATATTCAGCTCCCCCATATGAGTGAGAACATGTGAGATTTGTCTTTCTGTGCTTGGCTTATTTCACTTAACATAATATTTTCCAGTTCTATCCATGTTGTTTCAAATGGCAGGATTTCATTCATTTTTGTGGCTATATAGTATTACATTGTGTATCTGTATCACAATTTCTTTACTCATTCATCCATTGATGGACACTTAGCCAAATTTTGGCTATTGTGAATATTGCTGCAATAAACATGGGAGTTAAGATATCTTTTCAATATACTGATTTCCCCTCCTTTGGATATATACCCAGCAGTGGGATTGCTAGGCCATATGGTAGTTCTATTTTCAGTTTTTTGAGGAAACTTCATACTGTTTTCCATAGTAGTTGCACCAATTTACATTCCCACCAACAGTGTAGGAGGGTTCCCCTTTCTCCACATCTTCACCAGCATTCATTATTGCCTGTCTTTTGGATAAAAGCCATATTGTCTGCAAATAAGGATAATTTGACTTCCTCCTTTCCAATTTGGATGCCCTTTATTTCTTCCTCTTGTCTGATTGCTCTAGCTAAAACTTCCAGTACTATGCTGAATAACAGTGGTGAAAGTGGGCATCCTTGTCTTATTCTAGATCTTAGAGGAAAGGCAAAGAAATGAATCGTGATCACTACCTCACAACACACTTACACATTTATTTAGATTGATAACAGACCTAAAGACAATCAAAAAACTATAAAGATTCTAAAAGAAAATATTTCAGTTTTCAGAACCTTAACATAGGCTAACCTTTTTTAAGTAGAAGAAAAGGAAGCAGCCAGGAGCAGTGGCTCACACCTGTAATTCTAGCACTTTGGGAGGCCAAGACGGGAGGATCACTTGAGGCCAGGAGTTCGAGATCAGCCTGAGCAAGAGCAAGACCCCAGTCTTTACAAAAAATAGAAAAATTAGCCCAAAGTGGTGGCGGGTGCCTATAGTCCCAGCTACTTGAGAGGCTGAGGATGGAGGATCACTTGAGTCCAGGAGTTTGAGGTTGCAGTGAGCTATGATGATGTCACTGCACTGTAGCCAGGGCAACACAGTGAGATCCTATCTCAAATTTAAAAAAAAATAAAAGGAAACAATAACCATAAAACAAAATATCAGTATATTAAATGTCATCAAAGTTAAAAACCACTTACCAAAAGTCATCCTTAAGAAAATGATAGCCAAACACAGATTGAGAGAAAATATTTATAAAACACATATCTATACAAAAGACTTGTCAATAAAAATTGGCAAAGGACTGAAACAGACTCTTCACAAAGGAAGACATACAAGTGACCAATAACCACATGAAAAAGTGCTCAACATAATTTGTCATCAGGAAAATTCATATTAAATGGGATATTAAATATTAAATTGAGCACTGAGATAGCCATGACACACCAATTAAAATGACTAAAATTAAAAAGTGACAGCATCAAATGTTAAAGAGGATGTGAAGTATAAGAATTCTCATACATTGATGGGTGGAGTGTGAAATGGAGCAAGCAATTTGGAAAAGTGTTCAACAATTCCCCATAAGATTAAACACACATCTACCTATGACCCAGCCATGTCACTTCTAGATATTTACCCAAGAGAATGAAAACACATATCCACAAAATAAACAAGTACACAAATGTTCATAACAACTTTATTTATAAAAGCCAAAAACTGGAAACAACCCAAATATCTATCAACAGGAGAACAAACAATCTGTGGTATATTCATACAAAGAAATACTACTCTGCTAGAAAAAGGAATGAACTTCTAACATACAACCATATGGAAAAATCTCACACTCGATACCCTGAGTGAAAGAAACCAGACATGAAGGAGTTCAGTTGTCCCCCCACTATCCTTGGAGGATATGGCCAAAGATCCAAAACCTCAGATAGTACAGAAGCTAAATGCTATCACTAGGAACACATTTCTCTTTATGTCTTCCACTTACAAATTTAATGCCTTTTCCATCCTAACTATGCACTCACTGATCACATGCTGTGGTTCTAACTTTTTCAGTCTGAGGTGCAACAGCAAAATTAACATAAATTTCTTTTACCTTCTTCACACATTCATGGATAGAAGATTCTTTCTTACTGTAGGTCTTAACAAACTCGGCATCTGATTTTTTTTCTTTCCTTATTAAATCCAGAACTTCCACCTTTCACTTAAATGAAGCACTTTATGGCTTCTCTTTGGCATATGTGAATTGCCACCATCACTGCTCTTGCGCTCTGGGACCACTATCCAGTACAATTAGGGTGACTTGAACACAAGCACTATGATACCTTGATAGTCGATCTGATAACCCAAATAGCTACTAAGTGACTCATGGGTGGGGAGCACATGGATATGCCGGACAAAGGGACGATTCGTATCCCAGGCAGGAGGGTGCAGGGTGATGCAAGATTTCATCATCTTACTCAGATTGGCATGTAACTTAAAGCTTATGAATTGTTTATCTCTGGAATTTTCCATTTAATATTTTAAGGCCGCAGCTGACCACAGACAAATGAAAATGTGGAAAGCAAAAGCAAAAGCAAAATGTTCCCCCCTTAAATAAGGGGGAACTACTTTATGTGCTACATTTTTCCATATATAAGGATCTCCTATAAGCAAAACTATCCTATGGTGGGAAAAAAATTAGAAAAGTGGGGAAATTAATTGGGAAGTGTCACAAGGGAGCTCTCTGGGATGATGGAAAAGTCTGTAACTTGATGGGTTATGGGAGACACAGGCATGTATGTATTTGTCAAAACATATTAAAGTAGATACTTAATATTTTGTTAATTTTAGGTCAAAAAATGTAAACAAAAGATTTGTTTGGGGTTGTTTTTTTTTTTCCAGACTTTGCCTTTTTTATAACTTCTTCATTTATTCTCATTCTGAACTTAGAATTACTGAAACAAAACTACTCCTCCCTTCACGTGTATGTGGTCCAGCACACTGATTGGTCTTAGGCTGTGTGGTCTGGTATAACAAGGGCAAATGGGCTTCGCTTGAGAGTTAATTTTGGTTAGCGGGCAGAGGTTACCCAGAGTGGTACTCAGTGAAAGAATCTGTGGCTGTGTCCAACCCCTCTGTTATGAACTGAATGTTTATTTCTCCCCCAAAATTCATATGTTGAAGCTCTAATCCCCAGTGTGAGGTATTTGGTGGTAGGGCTTTTGGGAAGTACTTAGATTTAAATGAGGTCATGAGGGTGGAGCACCAGTGATGGAATCTGTGCCCTAATAAGAAGAGGAGGAGACACAGCTTCTCTTTCTATTAATATCATGTGAGAATTCAGGAAGAAGATGGCTGTCAGCAAACCAGAAATAAAGCCCTTACCAAAAACCAAATTTACTGGCACCTTGATGTCATACTTCCTAGCCTCCAGAACTATGAGAAATAAATGTCTGCTGTTTAAGCCATCTATATGGTCTATGGGGTTTTATTAGAGTAGCCAGAGCTAAGACACCCTCTGAGGGATAAACATTACCTGTCAGGCAAGTGGAGAGAAGTAATGAACGGTGGCCCCAGATCACTCACCATCTTCAACCCTATCTCATCAGTGACAAATCTTGGTCTATAGCATCTGAGAGGGTGCCTTTTGGATGTTCTTGCGACATAAATATCATTAGGTCAACATAAAACAACATCATGCATTGAGTTTCCTTCACACCGTGTTATAATAAACAAGTTGCAGAACAAACTGGAAGTTTTTTATCATAATTGAGTGTTGGGTTTGTCAAATGCATTTTCTGCATCAATTGACAGGATCTTATGATTTTCCTTCTTTAGCTTGTTGATATGGCAGATTGCACTGATTAATTTCCAAATATTGAGCCAGTCTTGCATACCTGGAATAAACCCCACTTGTTTACAATGTAAAACTCCTTTTATACAGTGGTGGATTATGTTTGCTAATATTTTGTTAAGTATGTTTGCATATAAATTAATGAAATATATTATTCTGTAGTTTTTTTTTCCTTTGTATCATCTTCATCTAATTTTGGTATCAAAGTAATACTAGCTACAGACTATGAGTGTGGAAGTGTTCCCTCTTCTATTTTCTGGAAGAGATTGTGCAAAATCGGCATTAATTTTTTTTTAAATGTTTGATAGTTTCTTCAATGAAACCATCTAGGCCTGAAGATTTCTTTTGTGGAAGCTTATTAATTATGAATCCAATTTATTTAAGGGGTATAGGAATGTTCAGATTGTCTTTTTTTTTTTTTCAGATTGTCTTTTTAAGCATGGCTTGGTTTTGATAGTTTGTGGGTTTTGAGCTATTGGTACATTTCCTGTAAGTTGTTAAATTTATGAGAGTAAAGTTGTTCATAGTATTCCCTTATTATCTTTTTAATCACTGTTGAACTTGTAGCGGTATCCCCTATTTCATTCCTGAAATTGGTGACTTATGTTTTCCCTCTTAATTTTTGCCAGTATTAGTAAAGTTTTATCAATTTTATTAATATTTTAAAACCAGTTTTTTAATATCATTGATTTTTTCCTACTGTTTTCCTATTTTCAATTTAATTTATTTATGGTGTTATCTTTATTATTTGATTTCTTCTGTTTCTTTGGTTATTTTACTCTTCTTTTTCCACTTTGTTGAGGTAGGAACTTACGTTGCTGATTTGAGATTTTTATTATTTCTAACATAAATATTTAATATTATAAATTTCCCTCACAGCACTGCTTTAGCTGCTTCCCACAAATTTTTATATATTCGATTTCATTTTCATGAAGTTCCATAATTTTTTTTAATTTCCTCTGAGACTTCCTCTTTGATTCATGGATTATTTAGAAGTGTGTTGTTTGTTTCTATGTGTTTAGTGATTTTCCTAAACTGTTCTTTTTCTATTATTAATTTTTATTCAGATTTTCTATATCCTTGCTGATTTTCTATCTAGTCATTCTAAGTTCTGTCAATTGCTGACAGGGGGACACTGAGGTTCCCAACTATAATTGCAGATTTGTCTGTTTCTCATTTTAGGAAAAGGAGAAAATGAGAAAAGATAGGAAGAATAAAAATGTCAATGAAGAATAAAGAAGAGAAAATAGAAAAAAGGATTAGGGGTAAAGAAGTAGTCTGAGAGTAAGAGAAACTTTGAAGTTGAGAAAGAATAGATTATAAAATTATGTTGGGTGGTTAAGTTATTAACCTGTATGTAAATTACTACCAAATATATTTCTTAAACTATACTTTCTATCTGATCTCCAGATTGATGTTCGTAATTACTTTCTGCACTCTCCTACTGGATGAGTAAGAGACATCTGAAAAAAAATCACACCTTCTATCCTAAACTCACCTTTCTTCCCTAAATAAAATACTGTCATACCCAGTTATTTTTAATCAAAGGAAGCAGTACTGTACCCCCTAGTCATCTACCTAATCAATTGTGGCAAACCCTATTTTCTTTTTCTTCTTGAGCATAGATAGAAAATATTGCCCGATTATTTTTTTGATACCACCCCATAGGTGCAGGCAACAAAGCAAACATAAACAAATGGAAATACATCAAACAAAAATACTTCCGCACAATAAAGGAAACAATTAAGAGAGGGAAGAGACAACTCACAAATTAGAAGAAAATATTTGCAAACCACATATCCGAAAATGAGTTAATATCCAAAATATTTAAGGAACTCAAACAACTTAATAGCAAGAAAAAAATATTAAAAAATATTTGCCATATTAAAAAATGGGCAAAGGACCTGAGTAGACATTTCTTAAAAGAAGAAATACAAATGGCCAACAGATACATGAAAAAATGCTTAACATCTCTAATCATCAGGGAGATGAAAATTAAGTTGAAATGTTAATTAAAAATTGTTATACAATTGTATTGGGTGGAAAGGGGGTAGAACATTTGTTATTTTAGACTATAAGTCACCAAACTATGAAGAGACACATCTTCCACTGTAAATCATCGGAAGACTCCACACTTCGAGTAGAATGAGTGACTAGATAGGACTTCAAGCTGTCTCTCTTGGAAAAAGGATGAGTGTCTTCTATGTGAGAGAGGAATACTGATAAATATACTTGGTGGTTGGAAAGGCAGTCTGTGCTTGTTCCTCATCTCTCTTGCTCCTCACCCTTCATCCATTATCCCAACTTTGCTTCCTTATTCATTGCTGAGACTTGGGTTTGTTTTCCATGAATGTCTTAATTTCATCTTTATATTTAGAGTAGTGATTGATTCTATTTCTTGTAACTGTAGACTGACCCCACTTGACCTCATCCTTCAATTTTTTATTCCTACTGGTGGCTTTCAGGTTTACACCCTCCTCTGTACCAATGTCTACTCTCTGGTCTTTCCCAGGACAATCAAATCTCTGGCATTCCTCCAAGGTTGTCCACAGCGGAAGCCTTGTCCATGTTCCCCTCTTTGCCGGGGGTTGACAAGAAGTCTGGAACATACGCTTCTTTAGACTGCCATTCCAGTGTCCATACTTTTTACTCATTTTGGAATATATATGCTTTCTATTTTACCTGGAAATTCCTATTTCTCTTTATTTAAATCTTAGTTCAAACATTACCTCCTCTGTGAAATTTTCCTTGATCTTCAAAACAGAGTTCTATCTTCTCTTCTCCATACACCCATAGCATTTTAAAAAATATTCTTATTTACCCCTAACGTCATTGTATTTAACATTTTGCTTACTGTTTATCTTCTTCTAGAGAGTAAGATCTTTAAGGACAGAACATTTTCTTCTTCATTCTTGTATTTCAGGTTCCTAGCATAACGCAGGCGTGTTTCTTGAATAACTAAACTCATAAAATCACTGATATAAAAAACGTAGTTGAGGAAGAACAAAAACAGTAGGATTCAGCTTGGTAGCATGAAATGGTCAAAAACAGGCTAAGCTGGGTCGAAAGACCTGACTCTGTATCTAACTGCAGAAGCCACGAACAAAGCATCTTAAACCCCCACTAGATCATCTCTAAGTAATTTTCTAACTCCAAATTTTAGATATCACCCAGATATATTCTTCCCATATGAAAAATGGTGAGGGAAGGGGAACAATTTTTATAAACAACACCAGACTCTGCACAGAATTTCTTTGGAGTTTGGTGACCAGTTTATTTTCTCACACATTAGTAGTAGCAATATAACTTATCCAATACCATCTTCTCCCTCCAGTAAAATAAAAACCTTTTGGCTGCTTTCTCTAAACCCTATATTTTTATGAACATGTCTTTTTTATTTTGTCTGTCTGATCACTGTCCAGCTTCAAAATTAGCAAGAGCTTCTACAAAGGTTTTGCCATTTCACGATCATTACCTCTGAGTATGTAAACAGAAGTACACTGGTTTTAAGAATGATTATTTCTAAGTCAGAAGTTAGCTACTTCATGAGAAATATCTGATTCGTAAGAGAAAATTGCCAATGATATTTGGCTTGGTTTAGCCCAACTTGGATAAGGGTTCCAAATCTGTCATAACTGATACTTGCCTAACCTCATACTCAAAGAGTGAGGAACATATGCATGTTATCAAGTTATTATCTCATTACTCTATGTGTGTGCTGGACAACATGTCTGTCTACCCTAAGCCTGAGAACGAAACCTTAATGCCAACAGTTATCAGGCTGCTGGGAAAATGGCAAAAGCTAGACTGCGGTAAGATTAAGATTCAACTGTCTATGCGAGCAAATTTAGAAAGCTTGGGGAAAAAAATTGGCCTGGTGAGCAAGTTTGATTTTATATTCCCTTAACATATTTAGAAGTTTTCCTATGTACACATAAATAAATACATCAGTTTTTCAGAAAGGCCTGACATCTCTACAAGGCTAACAGAAAACAATTTTTAACAAACTTCACAGTGACCATATAGTTAGGAATGTGTCAAAGTTCCTATCATCTCTGGGAAAGAAACTTTATCTTGTTTCCTTTTTATTTGTGGAAGATTTTTTTTTAATTAAAACAATGTCAGAAATATGAGGAATAAGGATTCTGATTAGAAGTTTTCTTTCTTTTCCAAAAGGTCTTAATTATTGGGGATCCTAGATACCTTTTATTCACTATCAGCAGGGAAGAGAGCAGGAAGAGAGACAAAAGTGTAAGTTTTCCACCGATTTTTCTCCATTAAGCCAGAGCCATATAAGACTGTGGAAATTTCTGATCCTTTAGGTTATATGTTCCCAAATATACAATATCTGTCACTTAAAATAGAAGTGCTATATTTTTCTGAAATTTAAGAAAATCCAAATTCCCAATAAAATTCATTAGTCAGTTATGCAAATATCCAGTGTCTGGGTGCTTAGGAATACTCAGCAACAAACATAATAATTGATTTGGATATTTTGGTGACCCAATTTCCCTTCCTTGAAGTTTAGCATGAGAGCAAAATTAATGAATACGTATGTAAATTTTGGTATCTTTAAAAAGCTCTATAGCAGTCTCTATTCCCTGATTGACTCTACAAATTCCTGAAACTAAAATTTTTCAACACCACGTAATGGTGCATTCAAAGAGGGAGAAAAAAATAAATAATGCCTAAATACCTTCAGCATGAATAAAATCCTAACATCTAATTGATAGCCACTATGTCTGAAGCCCCAGATTCTTGAGGAGATCATTAATGGTGGCTGCAAACACTTTGCTATTAATATTCCTGTCATTGAGAGTCACAGTATAATTCCCCTCTCCCTCCTTGAATCTGGACTGGCCTCAGTGCACTGACTGACCAACAGATTATATTGTATAATCTGAACTCAGCTTGAACTGAGGGGAAAAGAAGTTACACAATGGAAAGAGGTCTTTGAACCCTTGAATGTTTTGAGGGAGAAAGCAGTCTAAGAAAACCACTCAGCTGGAAAGAGGGACCATTTCTCGTGGAAAAGGAAGGAAGACTCCATGGGCAGAGTCAATAATCCATAGGGCAGAGCAAATGGACATAGAGAATCATTCTCAGAGAGCAGGACTGGGCTCTAGTCCAGGAATTGGCCACATGTGCTCAACTGGATTTCATTATTATTTATCAAGGACTATCTATGAGGCTTCTGTTCCCCTCTTTTTGAACCAAAGTGTCTACTATGGTTCTCCTATGCCAGCTTTACGATTTTATGTTGCATGTTGGGGGAAGCGTTGGTGTCTCTTTAGGTCTCACAGGTCTTCAGGTTAAGAGGCATTGTGCTCAGGGAACTTCACTTGAGGAACTTATCCACATTTGGACCTGATTTGGCTACTAAGATCCTATGCTTCAAGCCTATGCTGAAAAATGATGGGATTCAAGGGCTATGGAATATGTGAACACATCATGTGTTTGGGAGGAATGTAAATAATTTGTGGCCAAAAGGCAAACTATAATAGATTAAAGTTGTCCACAAATTCTTTGCTACTTCTCCCATTGAAACTTGACTGGCCTAGTGACTTGCTTGGCCCATATAATACAGCGTAAGTGGCATGCTTGGACTTCCGAGGTGAGATCTAAAAGGCTTTGCAGCTTCTGCCAGGTCTATTGGAACACCAATCTCAGAAAACCCTAAGGACATCTTAAAGCCACCCAACTGTGAGAAGCATAACTCACCTGCAGAGGCCCTGGAGGATGAATGCCTTGGTCAGTTGGGGCTTCTACAAGAGAATTGTATAAAATGGGAGGTTTAAACACCAAAAACTTACTTCTCACAGTTCTGGAGGTTGGGAAATCCAAGGCCAAGGTGCCAGCAGGTCTGGTGTCTGGTGAAGGCCTGGTTCCTGGTTTGCACATGGTCTCTCTGCCTGGAAAAGACAGAGAGAGTGATCCCATGTCTCTTCATCTTTCTATAGGGCACTGATCCCACTCACGAGGGCCCCATCCTCTTGACCTGATCACCTCCAAAAGTGCCTACCCCCTAATACCATCACTTGGGGGTTATGATTTCAACACATGAATTTGGGGGGGAGGGGGGACAGACATTCAGCCTGTAGCATGTGGAGAAAGAGAGGAAGGACAAAGGGCACAGAGGTGTCAAATACGGGGATAAAGAAACCATCTCGGATGTGGAGGCCGCAGCCTGGGCTGCCCTGGAGTACTCGTGTGGGGCCATCCCCAAACTCCTGATCTCCAGTACTGAGAGGAAAAAAGAAAGAAATGGTGACTTTAAGCCACTAAGCTTTGATAATTTGCTACACACCAATAGATAACCAGAACATTTTCCTTGCTTGTTTTCTCCCCATATTCCCTCCCAAGTTGAAATCTTTCTCTTTTAGAATCTTTCCCATGAGTTTATGCTTTTGGGCTCCAATAAGATATAAAGACATGTACTTCTAGAATTGCCCTAATTATAGAACTTGTTTTATAAATAGTGTTTCTTCCTTCACATTAGATAATAGTTTATAGAACATTTTACATTTTTTCAATATATGTTGCCAACACTGAACTTGTAATACCACCAAGTGTGCTCTGTTTTCTAACCACAGTTTATATTGGATGTTACCCATTACCTGGCAAATGCCACTTTGTTCCCATCCTTTTTGATAAAAGCAGACAAAATTTCAGTAGACTATCTTACCGTATTAGCCAAGATGGCTTGCCATTTGGCTTAAAAACTACAAATTTTCTCCTCCATCTGACTACTGCAACCGAAATTTATCATCCATGTTGTGGGGAAGCCCAGGCCACATGGAGTGGCCCTGTGTAGATTTTCCAACCTACTGCTAGGCAATAGGACTGAGAATTAATCAAGGAATTGGCAAGATCTATCCAGCTGGATTTCAAAATTTCTATGAACCCCTGACTGCTGCGTGCTTCCCATTTCCTTCCCCTTACTACCTTCTTTGAAGGGGAATTTCTATAGCAGTTGTCTAGGTGTGCCTTCCATGGCATGTGGATTATGCAGGGGGAAGGTCATCTGTCTCTTGAGTTCACAGATCTTTTGACCAAGAGGAATGGGACTCGGGGGCTCTATCTGATGACTCACATCCACAGAGTCTCATCAGACATGGATCTCATCTTAACAGTGAGGTTCAGAACCTCAAACCTGAGTCTGATGCTGAAACAAAATGAGATTTTTAGAAGTCTTGGAAGAAGGGTGAGTATATTTTGCTATTATATTGTCATAGCCAGAGGGCTGATGGTAGACAATATATTTTTCAAAAATGGCCAAAGCAATATTTTCAGTCCCATATATTCTTCCAGAAATTGCCACCCCTCCGTTAGGAGGTGGCTTCTTTCTATTCCCCTTGAAAATGGGCAAGGTTTTGTGATTGCCTCAATGAACAGAATGTGGCAGAAGTGATGCCCGTGTAACTTTTGAGGTTAAGTCATAAAAGGCAATATGGCTTCCATCTCTCTATCTCTCTGCCTCTCTGTCTCTGTCTTGTATCTCTCTCTCATCTCTCTGCCTCCCACACCCTCCCCTCTCTGCTCTCTTCCCTCACCTCTCTCCCCTCCTATTTCTCTTCTGTCTCAAGATGTTTGCCCTGGGAACTCAGTCACTATGTAGTAAGGAAGCCCACCCACGTGAACATGTTTGGCAACAGTCTCAGTCGTGGTCTCAGCCAACAGCCTGCACTAACCATCAGACGTGTGGATGAACAAGCTTCAGACGATTCTAACATCCAGACTTCAAGCTGCCCCAGCTGATGCCAACCGGGAGAGAAACAAACTATCTCCAATGAGCTCTGTGCAAATTGCAGATTAATTAACAAAATAAATGTTGCCATTGTTTAAATCATTAAATTTTAGAAAATAACTGACTTAAGAGCCCATCAAGAAAATCATTTTTTTCCTCCCATACAGGAACACAAATATCCCTGTTACAAACTATGTTTATAGGAACTATTGCATGCTCAGGTGAAGAAAAATTAAGGTTTCCTGTGACAATCTCCTACTATGAAAATGTGTGAAGGATTGCCTACCCTGGACAATCTCCCAATTCTTGCCAGAAATGAAAAGAATATTTCTATTCTTGAAAACAATATGCTCCCTGATTAACTGTAACATGGTTTCTGACAAGGTTGGAACTGAGGCTCAGAAAGCCACAGTGCGAGGCCAGCCTCGTCCCACATGCTGCGGTGTCACGGTGCTTGTGTTCGAGTCACCCTTATTTTGCTTAATAATGGCCCCGAGGCTGAAGGACAGTGATGCCGCCCATTCAAATATGCCAAAGAAAAGCCAGAAAATGCTTCCGTTAAGTGAAAATCCCTGACTTATTAAGGAAAGGAAAAAAAAAAACAAAACCCTGTATATTGAGGTAGCTAAGATCTACAGTACAATAAGATATTCTGAGAGAGAGAGAGAGAGAAACAACATTAACATAACTTTTATTACACTATATTGTTGTAATTGTTCTATTTTATTATGAATTATTGCTGTTGATCTCTTACTGTGCCTATAAATTAAATTTTATCATAGGTATATATATAGAGAAAAAAACATAGTATATATATGGTTCATTTACATCCTCGGTTTCAGGTATCTACTAGGGGTCTTGGAACATACCCCCCACAGGTAATGGGGGACTGCTGTGTAGATAAATGCTACAGAGGAAAAGTAGAACAGGATAAAGCAGATCAGGATGGGCAGGAGAGCACGTTGCCATTTAAAACAGTGTAACCGGGTGAGGCAAAGACATAAAATGTAACCATGATGTTTGTACCCTCATAATACCCTGAAATAAATAAAAAAAGAGAAGGCACCAAAAAAATAAATAAATAAATAAAACAGTGTAACCAGGGCTGGCCTCATAGAGGGGGTAGCATTATAGCAAGACTCAAAGCAAACAAGGCATTCGACCATGCCTGGAATGTTCTAGACAGGTGTAAGTAGAGTGCAATGAGTGAGAGGTGAGAAGATGAAGTCAGAGTAGCAAAGACGTTCAGGTCTTTATAAGGACTGCATCTTTGGTTAAGAATCTGATCAGGAGCCGCTGCGGAATTTTCAGCTGAGATGTGAGCTGACAGCCAGAATCACCGGCTGTAATGCTGAGCAACAGGCTGTAGGGTGAGAGATGTTAAAGGCAATTACAGTGATCCAGGTAAGAGACAATGGCGGCTTGTCAGTGGCAGTTAGCACTGGAAAGTAATGAGTTAATATGTTCTGAAGAATACAAGAAAAAAAAAGGTGCTTCTTGATCCAAGAGAGGGATGAGCCATGAGTGATGGAGACCTTTAGGTGGTGGCAAAAGGCAATAGAGAGAGCCCAGGAGGGACCAGTGCCACCATGTAAGTGCTCTCGGTGGAGCATGAAGGGTGCAGTAAAGCAAGCATCAGTGCAGCAGAGACCCAGTGGCTCCAGAACTCCAAGGAGCAGTAACAGAGAAACCACACACACACAGCTTTAAAATATTTTTATCCTAAATACCTGTTTGCTAAAGTTAATCACATAATTTGGAAGGTCTGACATAGTATTCTTGTTCCTGAATTCCACATCGAAACTATTGATTCGGGTTCTCCAATGGCATAACCTCAAAACTTCATTGTATTTTCTACTTTCACTCTAACCAAAAGAGTGAAAGTATAGAGAAAAAGAAAAAATTCAAGACCAGGAAACATTTCAAGACAGAAATTGAAAACTTTAGAATATTCACCAGTCCTACTAAGCATGGTCCTTGTCCTAGTCTGTCTTTCAGCTTCCGCCTTTGGGGTTTCTTTCTTTAATTCTTAATATTAATAAATTCAGCACCATCACTGGCTTCAAGCTGTAATACACCAGCATCCCCCCTCAGATACATGTGGCAGGTATTTACATTTGGGGAAATATTTTCACTTAATACCCTTCTTGTTAATAAAGTGAGGCTGTAAGCTCCATGAAATAATGTAGACTTGTGCATTAAGACAAAGATCTCCTGAGAAAATGTATTCCTATGATGCAATTTTCCACTGGCTTGACCTCCACCCCAACCATGGGGGTAGAATCAGAATCTTCTTTCTCCAAACATCTAAGATTTAATGACAGAGAAACAATGTGAGCTCGCAAAGAAGGGCAGACACCACATTTGCCTTACTCTGATACCTTTACTCTCCCCCACGAAAAACAGCCGACTGACACTTTTCTCCTAAATCTCCAAAAACTGTCAGAGACTGAAATTTTTAATGTTCCAAAAGCCTCTTTGGTAAACAACAACAACAAAAAATTAAGAATACCTTCACATTTTTGATAAATTTCACTTAATGAAATGGATTATACCTAAAGGGAGAAAATGGCTAAGTGGCTTTATTTCCATCTGCGGAACTAACGTATCCTAAGCAGAAAACATGTTTTCTATTAGTTTCCTCCCTCCAAATCTATGCAGCCCTCAGTCCTATATTAATATTTCTTTATTTTCCCTGATGCCACTGCTTCACTCTTTACCCTTAGTCCAAGATCTGACTTTCTGCATCTATTCTTTCCTCTTCACCCTGCCTGCCAAATTAATCTTCCTAATATAACATTTCACTAGGTCACTACCCTGCTCCGAAACCTTCCATAATTCCCCAGTGCCTACAGAATTAAGCCCAAAAGCTTTATACAGCTGCCCCCTGGTGGCCACCTGCTGACTCTCTGTGCCGGATTCCCGTCTGACGTAGGCTTCAGAGAGTAAATTTTTCATTCAAGATGGAACACCTTTTTATGTTGTAAAGGGAGCCAAAGGTGAGAAATTAAGAAGGTAGAAACAAACCTTTACTTGCACAACTATGGCAAAGAACACCAGAGGGGAATAACCTTGTGTTCCCAAGGAGACATCAGTCTTCACAGGAGCTCTTTTAGAAGGAGCGCCACGTAAGGAGAGCTACGCGTTAAGGAATACTCTTCCCTGTTGTTTCCACCTTTGATTACTACACCAACAGTGGAATTTTCTGTACAAAGCATGAATAAGAGTAATCCCTGATTTACAGTCTAATTGGTCCCCTGACCTTATTTCCCAAAGGCGCAATGTTGTAAATTAAGATTCCACTCTTGAAATGGAACATAAAAATAGCAAAATTGATCAGAAAATAAACTTTTAAAAACACACGAAATTTGCTTTTACGGACATTAAGGATGTAAAACAAATACTTAATGCCATTTCTTAAATGTTCCTTTGAGGGATATTTTTCTTCTTGTGGTCTGAGTAAGCTAACGCGTCTTAAAATGTAAGTGCAAAAAGGTTTCACCATGGAACTTTTTAATATTTCAGTCTCCATCTCAGCTGAGGTCTTAATATAAGGAAGTGCCAATTACTCTGACATTCACAATATAATCCCATATCACTTATGCAGAATTAGCCAGGAAGTGGCTGAAAAACTCATTGCAACATTGACCCTCAAACTTACTGTGAGGTATAAAATGGTTAAAATCAGAGATTCCAAAGGAGTTGGAAATTAAAGAGAGGATTTCTTTAGAGACAACTGTAGCTATGCAGAGCCTCCATCCATCCCCAATTTGAGAGTGAAGTGAGAGTGTACTGTTGTCCCCTAACTTCAAGCCTAATTAAAAGGACTTTGAAGAGATCACTCAGAGAGCTGGAATTGTGTCCCCTGAAGTTTGAGGGGCATAGTGGACTGGTGCCTCTTATTCATATCTGAGTAATCTCAAGAGACAAAAGTCTGTTTGGGACACAAAATACAAACTGTAGTTGGAAAAATAATATCATTTCTTTGGACAGAGTCTCCGTTGTGCATTTCTCATACACACAATGTGGGTCATGAACAAGCAAGTGGAAGAGAAGTCATCTTAGACCCTGTGCAAGAGAGCCTCTGGGAGGGGCAAAGAAACATCCATGGAAAGACGCTGGGGGAACTGCTGGAATTCTCAGCAAATGAGAGCTGAATCCCAAGTGATCATGAAAAAGGATGCATTCACCCCCGTCAAGGAAACTGCATGTATAAGACCCAGTGCAATGGCAGAAGACAGAGGGGATGTCTTCAAAGATCCCAACCACCCCTCAGGTGCCGCTGTGGTCAAAGTAAACCGTTATCATGTCAGAGACATTCAAGAATGTTCCTTCTACCTTTCCTTCCTCCCTTAAATTAGTTCTAGAGAAACTAGTCCCATGACAAGGGGAGACGTATAAAGGCACTAGGCGTGGAAACAGAGAAGGTAACCATGCCCCTTAATCTCACTGCATTTGACTAGACATATTTCTGAACTTAAACACTTGGTGATTAAAAGTGACTACAGGGGCTTGGATTATTGAAAGTGACCAAAAAATCATGAGTCTAATCTACATTTCATTTGAAAACAGAAAAAATAGCATTCCAATTGCATTAAATATTAGGGGTCATTGTCTTGAGATATCATTGTCAATGTTCAGGAATCGTATATGCTGGTGGTGGGTAGTTTAATCAAATTTTTGTATTTCAAAAATCCCTTGTTTTTTCACTTAAGATCTATGTATTTCAAAAGTAAACACTTTATAGCTGCTTGTTAAGCTATAATTCTAGATATTTTATAACACAAGGATTTATGTACCATAAAATTAAGGGAAAAAAAATACTGGTCAACTGAAAAAAGAGTTCTTTTAAGATACCTCGATTATGAAAGAATTCATGCAATGAATGCAACATTCAGAACTTTATAAAATTATTTTTCATTGTTTTCAAATAGATTTTTTCCTGTGTGTGTCTGAACATGCAAGAACAAAATATTCTTGATGCTTCTATACTTTAAGAAAATTCTCCCGAGTCTGGAAACAGCAAACCTCGGAGAATGAATCATCTCCACTTCAAACCCTCAGTTAACTGTAGAATGGATCTTGTCTTAACAGCCTCGTAATATGAATAAATATGAGCTGTGGCAGATTCAACATCTCTATGTATCCCAACTGTAAGAAACTTGAATCACCATTAGGTCCAAAGATGCTGACATGTCAATCATACTCAGAAGGCCACAAGGGGGATGGTGACCACTGCCTTTGCTAATGAAGTTGGTATAATATTTAGCAAGCATCTACTGAATGAGGAGATAGGTGGGATACATTGAGATTTGGGGGGGGCAGATAATTGTTTGCAGCACTTTGGTTTTCACTTAATATCTGTCATCCATCTTACCAAGTGAAGAGATAAAATTGGTTTCATTCTATGTGTATTTTGAAAGATAAATATACTTTTTCAAATATTGGTACTACTATGTCTGAGATTTGTATAGCACTTGATTATCTACTAGACTATAATATCAGCAAGGAAAAGGGACTACCACTCTTTTTTTCTTAACTATCCAAAGACATGTGAAATATTAGTTGTGCTAGGCTTGAGTATACGAGTAAATAAACAATCTAACTAGAATACAATTCAAACCAAAAAATAGGAGATACAGATAGACAGGTAAAATGTGGCCTAGTTATAAAGGTCTATTTCTGGTCATCTAATCATGATAGAGTAACAGGGACTGGATTTACCCACCTGCCTTAATAATAATAATAAGCAAACAAAATATATAAAAAACACATTTCAGACTTTGGACAGCAGATAGTACAAGACACGATCCTCAGGAGAAGGTAAACAAGGTAAGCTTCACAGGTGACCCAGCTGACTCCCATCTCAAGACTAGAGAGAGTTTTTCATTGTGGCAGAGAGAGAGAGAACCCAAATGCAGCCTGATAGTCTCCTGGAGTAGAGGACATAGAGTTGGAAATCAGGAAGTTATGGCAGCTCAAATGAATGGGACAGAGTAGCACAGAGGAGAGACATGCACAGAGAGCAAGCAAGCTCAGCAATCTACAGAGTGTTGTCTTGCTTCTTTAAGTACTGAATAGTATGTAAGGAAACTTCTAAGGATAGAGAAGGAACCCTGGATCTCACACAGGGATAGGGAGCATTCCTGTTCCCACCCAGAGTGGAAAGACCTCATAATACAAGGAGCTTGGAGGAGTGTCCTTAGGACATTACCTTAGTAGTGGTGACAAATCAAGCATCAACTGTAGACCACAGGCTACTCTGGTCCTGCTTAAGAATGCTTGAAAGCTTGCCTCAAAATGATCAAACTGACGCTAACCAACTCAATTGCACCCCAGGGAAAATCCCAAAAAGATTTAAAGACATATCAAGAAACATACATAGTGAGGGAGAGAGATCCAGCACCCAGTGATATAAGATTCATAACATGGAGTAGAAGACAGAGAGAGAAAGAGACAATAAACGGGAACAATCTAAAATTAGGCTGTAAGTCATTTGATCACTTGCTAAAGCTATCCCTTTATGATGTGGCTTTTCCTCTGGTTCTATATCTTGTACCAATAAAGTCTGCTTGGCTAACACACACACACACACACACAAGATTCATAACATTTTGTATTTAATCAAAAATTATCAGGCATACAAAGAAGCAAGAAAATACAACCTGTAACCAGTAAAAAAACCAAATTAATATAAACAGTCTTAACCATCATTTGGGATAGTTGATTTTAATGAAAGGAACACAAAAGATGAAAAAAAATAGCACTCTGTCACAACGTTTAGGTAGAAATCTAGAAATGAGGTAATAACGTCCTGCTGAAGAGCTGCTGCTCTTGAACAGGGAAGATAGATCTGTTTCCAATGTACGTGGAGCCCGCATGACTGTTTGCCTATGGCAAGCCTTGAAGAAAAAGAAGTTAAAAAGCTTCATTGTTTTTTTTAATTAATGTAACTCAGAGAAGAATGTTATCATAAAACAACAAAGGAAAGGTGGAAGATGATAAGATCAGCCTTGGCCATGTTGAGTATGAGGTCATCGTGGGGCACGTCCAGTAGAAGACGGGCCATGCACGAACAGAAAAGGACAAAAGAGCAAAGCAAATGGTGGCAGCGGCTGTGCCATGGGCTCTTACTTGCTCTCTGAGGAGCAGAAGCCTCAAGGTGTGTGGCTTTATCGCTATCCTATGCGTTGCTGAATCACCCAGCTTAAAACCAAAGGGCGACCCTATCCAATAGCTCAACTCTGTGGAGAAACTAGACTTGTTTCTGAATAATCTGTAATTTAGCAGAGAATTCCATGTAAAACTGGACTGCTGGGAAAGTCTGGAGACATCTGACCCGTATCCTTGACCGTGGCCTCTGCACCCTGGCAGTGGTCCTCGCTGCTCTGCTCTGGGCCCTGGTCTGTATCCCGTGCATATGATGCCCTTATGCAGCTTTGGCGCCACTGAGCAGGTTCTTTGTAGACTAGCTCCAGGCAAGCTCCATCCTGCCCGGGCCTTGCGGCTCACTTCCTTCTCAATCTGTATCACAATAATTATTTCCAGTAAGTTGATTGCCCTCCCAGATGTACACCTCATGTTCTAACCTAGTGCCTCAGAGCTCAGCTAGGGGAATACCAAACAGTCAATTGACATCTGCTCTGGGGACCTCTGTTTTATCAGCTACAGCAAATGTGCATCCAACTGCCCTTGATGGGTAAGTCCAGAAGACTCATTGGCAGCCCTTTCCCCCTAAATGTCCAACATAGTTTGCTTTAGTCACTTGTGCTCAGTGTAGTCTGTGTTATAGGAATAAAAAGAGCAATGATCCCAAAGCTCAGCTTCCCCTTCACAAAATTTCCTTTGGAAAACACTTGTATTATCTTTCAGTGGTTATCAGCCTGGGATAAGAGACCTGCAGACTGCATTTCTTACTATTAGTTCCACAGTAACCCTATGCATTATGTTGTGTGCATATATAAAATGTTATTCTCAGAAGGGATCTACAAGCCTTGACAAACTGTTGAAAACATCACGGCACAGAAAAAAAAATTTTAAAAGGTTGAGAAACCCTATGAAACCAATTGTCTCATTGCAACCGTCTTCTCAGATTCATTAACATATTGGAAATGTTGAATATTTAGAAAGGAATAAGGGAATTTGTGGAAAGAATGGAGAAGATCAAAACAGGTAAGGCATGGTCCCGGGCAGGTCACATCAACTTTGGAATAATAATTCATATACATGGAGCCCTCATAAAATCTGGACAGAGTCACTCTCTACCACATGCTCCTGTTCTACTTTCTCCAGAGCACTAATACTATTTGACATTATCTCCTCTGTTTCCACTTTACTTGTCTATTATTTATTTTCTGTCTCCCCAACCAGAATATCTGTCCATCTTACTCATTGCTAAATGTCCAGACTTAGACCAGTGCCTGGCTCGTAACAGGAAGTCAATAAATATATGACAGGAGTATAAGTAAATAAAAAGTTAACAAATGGAAAGAAATATCAGAGTGACTCTGAGGCTAAATCAAAGAGAGACTTACTGGCTATGGACATTTTATGCAGCACCACGCCAAAAAACAAAGAAAAAAAACAAAATCTCCTGCTCATTATTTCTAGCCACCTGTTTCTTCCTCTCCCCAAAAGCCCATACTGAGAAAAGCCACTTTAATTCTCTCCTGCTCCCTCACATCCATGGAATTCCCTCACCCCCATGCTGTGTTCTCTGTGTTCTGTCTCCTTTGTCCTCCTAGAGCCAGCTCACAGCCTGCCTTCCCCCACTCTGCTCTCCATGGTTGACTTTCCTCTCCAGGCAGCCGCTGGAAATGTTATTCTCCTCCCAAGCAGCAGCAGCCCCCCAGATCTCTGGTGGATGAAATTCTCCATCTTGCTACACATATTAGAAAGGCTAAATGAATGGTGCAACCCCGACAAGTGCACATGAGTTCAAAGAAGGGAAGGATCGGCGGGCCCTGGAGTTGTCAAGCAAAGCTTCATGGCAGGCGTGTGACTTGAGGTGGTGCTTGAAGGATTAGGTTGCAGAAAGTTTGCACCATGCCCTGTCCCATGGAAGGGCTCCATGTAGGACAGATCAGCATTTGTAGCCCTCACTGGCAGACACACAAAACTGTTCAAAAAGGGAATTGGAGCTACTATTTAAACAGGCCCAGAAGGATCCTCAGCACTGTGGGTCCATTCACGCCTTAATTCAAATAAAACTGAACTCTAACTTCTCCAAGTAAACTTCATCACCTCTCAAACACTTATCCCTTCAGTAAACCATGGCATATTCCCTGATTTATGAAATCGTTAGAAAGTGCTAAAGGGCCTGGAGGGGGATATTCGATTGCGAATTCCTCAGTGCCTCCCTGCTCTGGGACTCTATAATGACAGAAATACTAATATTTGGTTTTTAACTAGGACCTTCCATTCAAGTTACCCAAAACTCTTCACACATACTATCTTCTTATAATTCTCATCGGAATTCTACATTTTAAAAACACTTCAAGAAGGCCTCCTGTCTCTGTAACATTTCCTCAGATTCTAGTCCCAGAGTACCCCCCTATATGACCCCACGGTACCTGAACCATTAGAGTCCCTCTTCATTAAAGTAGTATATTTCCAACAGGTCATGTTTTAAATACCAATGCATTTTCTGGGATGGATAACACATCACAAACTGATAGAATACCTTGTCAGATCCAGGCTGGTCTCTTAGAAAGTAGAGAGAAAAGTATTTAAAAAGTGAAAAGAAAGTGAGTAAATTTAGATTGTAGGTGGGGAGTAGAAAAAAAGAAGATGAACGTTCCAGTTCATGCAAAGAGGAAGGTATGGGACTGTTGGGTGACACAGTAGCTAAACGAAGTCAAGGGAAGCTCTAGGAAGAACAATCGAAGAGAAAGTGATGGTCCCCAGACTCAAGCTGAGCTTATTGGGAGAGCTGCCCTAATGTCCAGAGCAGTTGTTCAAGAATTAACAGAGGTGGAAGTTGCCCCAGAACTCATCGTTCTTAGTGATGGTTTTAGGAAATACATAAGAATTTTTGCTGTAAAACAAGACTGAGTGAAAGTGCACATATAGCAATAACATTCACTGGGTATTGGGCAGATGGGAGGGGGAGGAGGGGATGGGTATATACATACATAATGAGTGTGGGGCGCACCGTCTGGGGGATGGACACGCTTGAAGCTCTGACTTGGGTGGGGCAAGGGCAATATATGTAACCTAAACATTTGTACCCCGGTAATATGCTGAAATTAAAAAAATAGAGAGACAATTGACAAAGAAAAAAAAAAAGAAAGTTAACTCTGAGTCTCTGAGTCTTCTACCATCTCATCAAAGCTCTGCTGTATATACAGTAAAAAGTATAGCAGATATATTCATTGCAAAATTATTTCCAATGACAATTCTTATAAACATGTTCTCTCTACTTTTTCCAATCCCTTCTTCTGCCCTTCTGGAAGTGACTTGGCATCTCTCCTTTCAGACCTACTTCTACCCTCTTTGGGGATCTCAGCTTGGCAGCTCCCACCACCTCCAGCCCCAGCCTGGCTCCTCCCCCAGTACCCACAGGTATCCTCAGGGGAACTTGAGAGAAGCACAGGGATGATCAGTTCACCTCGAGAGCAGCAGCTGGTCCCCTGACGTGAATTCACCACGCCCCACTCACCTCTGTCAGAAATTGAGCTGATGGCACTGAAATTCATCATTCTTCCAAATGTATATGCTTCAAAATTAATTTTTATTTCCTAAAATCTATCTTTTAGATATAACTGGTACTTCTCTCACATAATCCATTATCTCTCGCAATTTAGTAACATGAGGTAGACATGTTCTGTTGAAAGAGATGTATTCTTTAGAGTGATTATTTCCCTACCAAATTACTCATTTGTAGTTGTTTTCACTCTAAATAAAAGAAATATCCTGAATTCCACCTTTTTCATTCCACAATGTCCTAATTCTTAACATCTTTTTTTTTTAAAGAAATACAATATTAATCTTAGTTTTTCTCCCCAGGCTTCTTTACCATTTTACTTATCTAAGATTTTCATGAAAAGATAAACAAAAACTACAGCTTCCCTCCAGAACAGAATATTTTCAATCAAGTCACTCGCCTCAAACAGAGAACCTAGCATAATGAAACATGTGTTTGGCTCCCTTTCAAAAGAAATATTGCTTCCCCTCTCCTGTCACTGCCAGTCCCTCAGGGCAAACATTGATCCCCAGGGATCAGTGAAGTTTCCACATCTCAATTACCTACTTTCAGGCTTAAGGGAAGGAATCTTTCTAAATTACCCAATGCTGGCTGGTAAGTTTAGGTAAAGTGCTGTTGTTTTTTCATTAGCGTCATTCTCGGGGACTGGAGTCACTGCTCTCTTCCTATCATTTTCATACTTTGTTTGCCTTGGATACAAAGATTAATAGATTAATATAACTACTGTGAAATAAAACCAACTGTTTTTCTCTATTTTTTCACCAACACTTCTCCTTGTCTTCCTAAGTTACATTTTGTCACTAAAACTAAAAATTCCTTCCTTAGAAAACTATCAAATTCATCATGCATAGTAGAAGGAACATTCCACTTAAAGTCAAAACACCTTTATTGAGAATCGACCTCTCATTATATAATTCTACTAATACCACTAGGTCTCAATTTCCTCATTAGTAAAATTAGAAAGGCAAGCTATATGATTACCACACCCTTTGCAAACATCATTATTCACTCATTCAGTATTTACTGAGAATCTACTAAATGCCAGGCACTGTGCTGGGCAGGCACTGGACATATACAATGCCACGTCCTCCACGAGCCCACAGGTAAACAGGAAGAAGAAGAACTTGAGAGATACACATAGAGGGAATCCTACCTTTTCTTGAGCATAAGAGTGAGGATAGTACTAAAGAGGCGGCAGCCAGTTGGGGCCTTATGAGTTAAGAAGTAGTCCAGCAAACAAAAAGGGCAGGATGAGGGGCTGAGAGTAGGGAGAATTCTAAACATAGACAAGAGAATGTGTAACAAGACAATGCATTGGTAGTTCCTCGGCCTTTCTAAAAGCACAGACATATATAAAGGAACAGCATGTTCGGGGCCTGGGGAGAAGTTTGGATTAGCAGGAAGTCGGGGCATGGTGAGGCATGGCAGCAGATGAGCCAGAGAGATAAGCTGGGGCCACGTTGTGCAGGAATCCCATGTGCCTGGGGATTTAGGCCTCACCCCAGACAATGGGAAGTTGCACAGGCTTTAAAGCAGGGGATCACGCTGGCAGCAGAGTGGGGATGTGCTGGTGAGAGCAATCCTGGCAGTGGCAAGATCAGTTGGAATGCTCCCCGCAAGAGTCTAAGTAAAAGAGGAGAAGGACCAAAATAAGGGGGTGGCAGGGAGATATGGAAGAGGGACCACATAGGAGAGATGTGTCTGAGGTATAATTGACTGGCTTTGCTAACAGGTAAATGTGGGTGGGTGTGGAGGGAGAACAAGGAACTGGGAAACAATTAGAACAATGATTTCACTCACCAGAATGGCATGTGCGGGAGGAGGAGCAGTTATGAGAGGTAAAACAAAATGCTGCATTTGGGACAGGAAGTGTGCGAAGTGTCTATGGAACATGCAAATAGAAATACTCATTAGGTGGTGACACAATCAGATCTGGAGTTTGCTAAGTAGGTCAAGATTTGGAGGTTAGTATGGAGGTTAGTATGGACATCAATCATAGCATATAGAGGGTAGTTGAAGTCATGAAGCTATGAAAGTGGACGTTTTCCAAAGAAAATATAGAGAGTGAGAAGGAAAGAGAGTCAAGGATGAAACTGAATAGAAAGCTAAGATTGGCTCTTACACTGTTTTAGGCAACAGACCATTTGACAATCTGATTATAGCTATGGACCATCTATATTCCCAACAAAATGTTCACACAAACAAATTTTAGCATGGAATTTAAGGGATTCATGATTCTATGATTCAAGGATCCCAAGTCAACAAGAGAGTGCAAGAGAACACAAATAACCAATTATTATTGCTCCATTTTGCTATTACAAATCATAATCTTTCCAAGAATACCAATAGTCAACAAATGAGATCCTCAGAGTTTTCGTTTTACTTTTTGGTTTGTACTGCCACTCAGGAGTCACGGTGGGGATTCTAAACATGAAGAGAGAGTTTCAAATTCCATACTAGGTTTCACTCTATCTGAACATGCCTATCAGAGGCACTAGATCATCTGATCAGCCACCTGTTCCAAGTAATATCAAAAACAAAATTCTAGCAAGAGAGAAGTATTGGCATTGTCCCTTAGGGGGACAGACAGGCCATCTGCCCCAAGTCTGAAGAATCTGCACTCTGACTGATACCTGATTATCAAAGAATAATTCTACTCATACCTCTCTTCTTTCTCTTGACCCACTTCATTTCCTGACCAAATTCTTTTCTCCTTATATAACTTGACCTTGACCCTCTTGTCCAAGAAAGAAATCTGGTATCTCCCTGCTTCTGAGCTCGGCACTATTTTCTTGTTTTTCTCATCGTCTTCCTGAGCTCTGGAGTCCCAAGATCAGGATCTCTCTAAAGAGCACGGCTGAAGGAAATGGCAGCGACACCACCTCCAACAGAACTCAAAAGCAGATAGATTACTGGAAAGAGCCCAGACAGAAATTGATTTTTCTTATCTAAATTATGGGCCATATGAAAGTTCTAAATGTACTTTGAATTATAAGTAAGCCATCCTTCTCTAAGCATAAACGGGGTGTGGGGAGTGGAGGCTTGTGTCCTTCTTATCTTATCACCCGACATTAACCCTAAACTTTCCTGCCTTGAACAAAGAGACAGACTGGATGGAACTTTACCTTGCCAGTTGCTCTCCAGGCTCTATGGCTTTTCATCACTTATGTCTGACCCCTACTGCACCTTCCCCAACACTCCCCCGCACACACACACACAGCAAATGACACCAATTTTAAATGCATAGTTTGGTGTCTGAGTAGAGCGATGAATCCTCACTTTCAGATCACACATTCATTGATACATTCTCCTGAATCTACCTAGAGCTCTATATTATTTTTCTCAATCCACTAAATTTGAGAGTATGGATTCTAGAAAATGGTCTTGTAATGTGGCATTAAACAAGAATGCTTTGTTTAGGGATTTTTTAATGGTCAAATTCGGAAACAATTACTTCCTTTCGTAACTCCAGATCCCTTTTTCAGATTGCAAGAACAAGCAGCCTTTAGTTCCATGAGTTTTCTGAGAAGTAAAAATACCATAACCACTCAATCAATCAACAAAAATGCATTTCTGGAACCCCTAATTCTAAGTCCAGCACAGTTCAGGGGATATAAGAAAAGCATTGTTAAGGGGCAAAGAAACAAAGCCAACATACCTCTCTGTCCCTCAGTCTTTTCATCTGTAAAATGGAGATATTTCCTACCTCACAGTGTTCTTAAAAGAATTGAAAGACATTGCAGTGATAAAGCCCCAGCCAAGGTTTGATCTCCCTATTACGTAAGTTCTTTGAACTTTTTTTTATAACCCCTACCACAATGATAATTATATTGCTATTTGAACAATTATTGTTAACGGTCACCCCCATAACCATAGTCTTTAGATTGGAAAATATCCATCTTGTTTACTCTATACCCTATAATGCTCAACACATAGCATGACTTCAGTAAATGTTTGTTGAACAAAGGAATGAATGAATGAAATTCAATAAGTTAGCTGTATTTCAGGCTAAACTAAAAGTCTCTCATGTATTACTTTATTTAATTCTATCCAAAACTATACCAAAAATTGCAAGATAGATTTTACTATCATTTCACACATGAGATCATTGAAGTACTCAAAGAAAAAGAGGCTTGCTAATAAACTGCAAAGCCAAGACTCAAATCCATGTTTTGTGACTTTGAGTACCTAAACTCTTTTTTATTTCTTACTTATTTACTTTTTACAGACTGGCTCTCACTCTGTCACCTAGGCTGGGGTGCAGTGGCACGAGCATAGCTCACTGCAGCCTCAAACTTGTGGGTCTAAGTGACCCTCCAGCCTCAGGCTCCCAAACCTACATTCTTTTTTCAATAGAAGCAAATTTCCTTATTTGACTATTTTTGCTATACTCAACTAGTTCTTCTTAATTACATAAATGTTATAATAAAAACATCAGTAATAAATATGGAAAATGAGAAAGATGGGGAAAACACTCTGAAAAATCACTTTTTTGGCCACGCCTCCTTCCAGTCAAAACATAAATTCGCATTTATATTCTTTTTACCTAACAATATGCTTACAAGCAACTTTTTTTTGATGGTTTCATTGTTGTTGTTACTTATTTTATTTATATTCTTCTAGCCTCTGCCACTTGGGGTGCTGTGTGACTTTGGCCAGAGCCTCATCTCACATTCCCAAGTAAAACAACATGGTGAGAAAATGGTGTTGGTCTTTGATGCCCCACCCATGCCACACTTCCTCTTGACAATTCCTTACTCCTAAGGCACCAAGGTCTTCAGGAAATTTACAATGTCTAAGTCCCCAGGAAACCACATAAACTATAAGTTCCAAGGGTTTCTTAATTTCCAAATTTCTTACAATCCATCTGTTTAAATATTTGTCTCTGAAAACTATAATGTGGATGTTGATGGGTTAATCAGATATACCTGTCCCAGGTAAATAATATGTGGCCTATGCAAAGAAAGTAATAAAATATCTTAATTAAGAGATCCATATTTCCCAAAAGCAATTGAGACTTTCCTTTGAAATGGAATTGCAAATTCTGTGGAGATGTCAATAATGATGTTGGGCACAACATCACATGATTCAGTCTTTATAAGCATCCATAGCAATAATTTTCAAGAATGCCAGGTCTCAGGAACATATAACTCATTTTTATCTTACGTATGAACACTGAGAATTAGAAAATGGATATACAAAATGTCTATACATTCCATATATGAGATTCCATACATATATAACTCTGTAATCATTATGGAACACCATTCAGCAATAAAAATGAATAAACGACTGGCATATGCTATAACATGGATGAATCTCAAAAAAAGTGCACTGTGCCAAAAAAGGTAGACACAAAAGACTACATATCATATGGTTCCAATTATATAAAATGCCCAGAAAAGGCAAATTTATAGAGATAAAAGCAGATCAGTGGTTTCCAAGGACTGACAGTGGAAGTAGGTCCTTTCTACACACAGATCTGAGGGAATTTTTAAGATGATAGAAATGTTCTAAAACTGGATTGTGGTAATGGTTGCATCATTCTATAAATTTTCTAAAAGTCCTTGGATTGGACCCTTATACTGGGTGGAAATTTCATATGCAAATTACACCTCAATAAAGCTATTTTTAAAGTGATGTCTCTGGGAGCCAACCAGCACCTCAGGATTTAGAAATGGAGCGTTGGTATTTGAATGCATTATTTCATAATACAGTATTTAGAATTTACATTCATGAAATCCTTCTCTACCAAGTCATGGACAATCAGATTGCTTCTTTTCAAGGAATCCTATTGCGTTAACCCACTGGACTGTATTTGTTGAAATTGTAAGGAGATTTAGTCTAATAACTATCTTCCATTAACTACTCTGGAAACCCTTGTAGTAATTTCCTGTGGTCAAGAGGAAACGTATGACTCTGTGACGTCGATATCCTCAGCATATATTCAATGACCATCACTCCTTTGTGCCTCTGTGCTTAGTTGGAGTGGTTTGGCTCAACATCAATAATTTTTTCATCTTTCGTATTTCCTTAAGTGGAACTATCATCATTATGCCATTAGATTGAATTTTATAGGGCTTAGGTTTATTTTGCTGGCTTTTGGTGCATTTATTTTGGGCTTTTCTAGGAATTAGCCATAGACCATTAGAGCAAACAGTAGAGAAGCCAGGAGAACTATACAGAAAGTCTGGCCAAAGACAATTGAATAGGTCCTTAACAAGGTTTCCCAGACTTTTTCACTGAGTTCCCCCAATATATTGACAAATGTTTCTATTTAAAAATCATTTAAAAGGAAAAATATCTGGAACTATTTCCACAAGAATTCCTCTAGACTCTCCTCATCTTCCCCCACTTTCTCGCCCCCCCCGCCACACCATACCACTAGATGCACATGGCAAAATACCAAGACTCTATTATTTTTGAAAAGAAAAACCAAGATTAAGTTCTGTTGTCTATAAAGAGGAAAGATCTGGAAACACCTTTTAAACTTTCAATATGCCTGGAGTCTACTACACCACTACCAAGATTCTGATGAGTGCAGTGGGGAGAGATGTCAGAATATATTGGCAATAGGAAGGCTGTCTCTGCAAGATGCCGACATAACCCTCAGGTGGGAGGGGGCATATATGGGGATTAGGGGTGAGGGTGAAGGGAAGCACGCATCCTCTGAAAAATCTACCCAGATTAGTTTGCCCCTAGGCGTTAGATGCTTCCTCTTTAATATTCCCCTATCACTTTGAATATGACCCTATTTTAGTATTTATCATAATGTATTGCTGCCTTTCTCCCGCAGTAGATTACAAGCCTCAAAGATACAGCTGTATCTTATATAATGTTCTATCCACAGTTCCCAGCATACTGCCTTTCACACAATGTGTTCAACAGATATTTCTAGGATAAACATGGTAGTTAATAAAACTGTACAAAGGCTATTACAGAAGTTTTTATAAATTAATTATGCAGTGAAATAAATTTATTGAAACAACTACATTGTTAACAACACATTTTACCTAAGGAAAGAATGTTTTCATTGAAAGATTTTTTTTTATCAGACTTTATACTCAATATCCACATATTTATTTTTGTAAGCCAGTTGCTCATGCGAATGTATGGCATGCCACATGCCCTTAGCACCAAAAAGAGTCATGTTATCATTAGGTGGTTCTCTAATTAATATCATGTCAGGGAAACTTTCAAGCATGCCTTAGTAATACTTATGCAAAATTTCTCCCTGGCGATTATATTATGTCAAGTCTAAAAATAGGACTTGCTGTACTTAGTGTTTTTAATCCTCTGTACTGTTCCTTTTATCTGTAGCTGCTGTCACTTGTTTTACGAACCAGTCAACCTGTTATGGTAATGTCAATATTTGAAGTTATATAATGGTTTTTTCTTTAGAGATTAAAGGTACCTTACCAATATTATAAAATATTTACATCTGACACAACACTTTATAATTAGATGGAATGTGCTTTTGGAAAAATTTTAACAAACTGTACCAAATAAATAATGTGACAAACCAAGCCTGTGAAACCATCTCTTACTTTGCATAACTCTTTTAACTCAACATCACAATTTTTACAAGAAAGCTGAACTCTAAAGACCAAAGGATTATTAGTAAGAGAGGAACAGTAAGGAAGACAGAGCCAGATCTGTTCCCACTGCTGTATGAAGCTGGTTTCTGTTACATTTGAAATATATTAAGAAAAGATAATGTATTGATTAAATAGGTTACCACCAGCCATTCCATTACTGTTAAACAACAGGAAAGCTAGACTTAAAGTCAGCTGACAGAGATCTGCCGATGAATACATAGCAGGGGAAATGGCTGCATTCCAGAGCTTGGCATTTGGTGACACCTCATTGAAAGACAGAGATAAGGAACAAGAAAAATTATTGTGAACTTTCTTTATTCTGGTGAGTTAGGTGGATGTTTACTTCCACTCACCTTAATGACTACATTTCCGAAGTTCCTCAATATCTGACCTAAAGTAAACAGACCTTTTTCATGATTTATTTCATTACATTTCAGTTTTTCATTCACTCTATTGAGCCTGAAGCCTAGAAAGATGTGATTGGTCCTTAAGCAACAGGGGAGCTCAAATGCCCTGTTAGGAAGACAACATGGCTCTTTGTTCAAACATACTTTTCCTAAGTGAGCCACAGTGGCAGCAGGAGAGAAAATGATGTCTCTTAGAAAGCAACAATTTGGCTAAAGTTAAACTAGCTTTAATGAAGAGCATAAGAGAGACTCGAAAGAATGCTTGAAAAACTGTCTCAGAGAAACTCAGCAACCAGCTCTATTCATTTTTTAAATGTCTCAGAAGCAAAAAGGGGGAAAATCGACAACATTTGGGAGTCTCTAAAGAGAATATTTAAAAATCTTCTAAAATAAAATGACGGTTATAGGTTAAATATAACCTAAAATATTAATTAAACCACTTTATTTTTAAATCTACATTTTAAGGTATATGCAATTTACATGCTTTTCCTAAATGTAATTTCAAAGAATTGTTTGACATCAAAGGTATGAGAAAACTTTTTACCAATCCTTTTTCCCTCTAAGACTTAGTAATAGGTGTTTTTGCCTGATAAAGATGAACCTAACTTTATTCTACACTCAGAATATATTCGATTGAGTCAGATTGCAGAATCCGTGGCCAAATGATTTTCCCATTCCTTTGGCCGATATATGATTTTAATTCTCTAAAAAAGCGAGTATTGTAAATTGCTAGGCTTCCCTTTGGCCAATGTGTGCTACTTTGGGATAACCTTCTCAGGGCCTATGCTAAAAATCAGCGTTGCTGCATCAGGAAAGAAAATGGGACCAAATAAGCAGATCTGAAATCCAGATTTTTGTCACCTACTCATGGTATGTATGACCTGGCAAAACAGCTTAACTTTTCTTAGACTTGGTAACTTCATCTGTAAGTAATGTAATATTATAATAATAATAGCAATAATAAAAACTACCTCCTAAAAGGCCACTATAAAGATTAAATGAAATAACTTTTTTTAGAGTGTCTGGCACATATTAAACCTTTAATAAATTTTAGTTTGCTTCTGTCTTCTTGTATCATTGAAAATAATACATTTTAATATATCTAATGGATTTTTATTGGCTCAAGATTTTACTGATACTAGAGAAGCCAGTGTGCTAAGAAAAAGTATCTATCTCCAAGGGGCTTATATATTTTCTGTGTAGATAAGAAGTTGTGTGAGGTAAAGCAGGATTTTCCTCTCTCCTCTCCCACTTTGTTCCATCCCCTCCACACCCTGGGTGGGATAGGGAATTCATAATAATTCATAGAGGTTGCATTTTAAAAGAATGTCAATATTAGCAAGAGAGATAAGCTTTTGATTTATAATCGTCCACTCTACAGAATCAGAAACAAAGTAAAAAGCCAGGCTTTAGGAGGATAGCTAGAGTCTACCACTCACAGAGCTAGAAGGGATCTTTCTCTCTACTTTTCCATGAAAACCAGCAACAGTTTGGCACCCTCCTAGAGTACTAGCTTTGAAAGAATTGGAGTGTAGCATCTTTGGCACAGACACTGGAATTGCCATAACTGATCCCAGGCAAATGCTAACAGTAAAGACATCTCCGCCATTTCAAGAGCAGAGGACATCAACAGAAGGAAGGCAGAGTGGAAGACAGAGACTATGGCAGACACTACGCAAACACGGGAATTGGCAGACTCGTTGGTTTCCCTTTCGGGACTTCAGGAATACTTGAGTTATTTATATATCATAAACTTTACCCTTTAAAGCATTACCATTATCACTATCTAATTTTAACACATTTTTATCGCCCTCAAAAGAAACCCTGAAACTCTTAGCAGTGACTCCCCATTCTCCACCACTCCCAGCCCAGGACAACCACTGATCTACTTTCTATCATGGCACTCTTGTCAAAATATCTCATTTTTAAACAACAAATCTGTACAAAATAATATTTGTTTCTCTTCCTTCCCCTTCCTCTTCTTTTTCATGTATTTTTCATTTTCTTTAACATTTTAAGTTTCTACTTTGCCCTGAATCTCTCCTTGCCTGTCCTGCTTAGCTGACACTCGTGCACCCACACTTTCTAACCTGTCTTCATTCAGTGTTTCTTAATTCTTTGAACTCCAAGGCTCAGAGGCAACCACCATTTTTATCATCAAAATATGACAAGTGAGGAAAACTAGTATATGCTTAAGAGACTGGGATTGAAGAATGTGGGATTGGTAGGGCAAGTGTAGGTAGAAAGAAAATGTCTCTCAAGTGCGTTTGAGGAAGCTATCTGAATAGTGTTATTCCCACTCCCACCCCAGGATCAGTCTGGTACTGCTCCAATTCTCAGCATTTAAACAATGCCTGGCATATAGCACCCCACGATAAGTCATTGTTGAGTGAAGAAAGGAATAAACATATTCTTCTACTATGACCACAGAGTCATCCAGCTGGAGCATTATTTATTTTTCTTCCAAAATTGCCTATTGAGTGGCATCCTGGTGAGTGAAAGACTCTAATAATGTAAAGATATATATTGGAGTGTTTTTCCTAGATTGCGGAATCCGGTGAATTCTAAGCCCCCAGAAAATAACGGCCTTTAGCCTTTCCTCCACAGAACATGAAAATATAAATACTTCATTTAGAATGCACATTGGTTTCTCATCGGTGTCTCCTGGACACCTTTTTCCCAGCGCACCCCTCGGCCAGTGCTGTTCAGTACTTGCAGAGGATTTTCCGGTCTCTGCGACATTCTTTAACACGCAGGTGGGGAGGGCAAGAAGAAGAGGCGCGAGGCGGTGAGCTACAAGTCTCCACACAAACCTTTCTTTCAGCTCAAGTATGAAAAGGGAGATAAAAAGCCAAACTGCAGGCGTACTGTACTCAGCAGAAGCCAAGAGCTACCTCTAAGATTGGCAGTTCCAAAAGGCATCAACAGGAATCCTTTTGGTAATTACCAGTTCGGAAATGTCATCCCATTGATTGTGACAGACATAAACCAGCTGTGCTTTGTTGAGGGAGAACAGAGGCCCAGCCTGAGCAGTAACAAACAGCGGGCCAGCTGCAGCCTGCACACCTCCTTCCTCCCCACACAGCTCTCCCGCTTCGTACTTGCCAAACACTGAAGCAATTAATCACACAGTAGAAGGAGATCTAAAATCTCTGAAATTGTCTGTTGAAGATTAACTGAATCTATCATATTTCCAGCCTGATTGGGAGGGAGGAAAGAGCGCCTTTTTACTGCAGAAAGATTCTCAGTCAAATTAATTGCTAAGATCTCAGGCTGGTCGCTCCAATTCTGACTGGAATTTAGAGAATCTTCTGGCCAGAAATCCTTATCCTTAAGGAAGAGACAGAGAAAGGACATAGATACTTGCCTTCATGAATTCCTGGGGCAGGAATCAAAGACACAGCTTAAGCCAACACAGGTGCCTCTATAGCCTGAACAGCCATTCGAAGAGCAATTTTTGATTTATTCTGCCCATTGTTTGTATGAAACAGCTCTTATGAACAAACACCCTCCCCCTCCTGGGCAGACGACTTCAGCCTCTGTCAGGGGTCGCAGGGGCTCCTGCCACATGGGCCACCAGCCTCACCCTCAGGGGACAGTGGGCCTCCCATCTGGGCCTGTGGTGCAGCAACAGCCACTCCCTGGAAGTCATGCTGCCCTGGGCTCGGGACCAATCAGCCGCTGCCATGTGGCTGTGTGGTACAGCTCAGCCCCTCTGCTTGAGGCAGACGGTTTCCAGTGACTGTAGCCTGGCATGTGGCAAGGGGCGGTGCTCATCTGCCCTGAGTGTATCTCTGATCTCCCGACCCTGAGTGGTGGGTCTTGGGCTAACCCAGGGCATCTCTACATCCTTATATAGTCACTGTCCTTAAATACCCAGCCCTGGGCCTCCAGGGAAGCCCTGGGAGATTGTCATTTTATGCAGGGAAATGATCACATCTCCTTTTTCACCCCATCAAAGTGTCTCATCCAACTCTCTGCCTGTTCATGCTTTAAAAGCGTCATCACTGCAGGATCTGGAGGCAAGTTTCCTTCTTCCTGTTTCAAACTATTCATTTACATAACACTGACTCCCGCCAAAAATGCTATTGTTTTTATTTTAAAAAGCTTTGGCTACATAAATAGTTTCTTAATAATAAAACATCTAAATAACATCTATGGTATATATGAACTATCCTTTAAATAGAATGAAAGACCTATAGGTTACTACGTAGGAAGAAAAGCCAAAATACTGGAAAGTAAAAAATGCAACTACAGAATGTTTTGCATGAATTTGTTTTCTGAAAAATAGTCATATATATAAATATGGAGAATAATTTGGGAGAATGTGCATTAAATTTTGACAGAAGCTATCTTTAGGAGAAAAGATTATTGGGATCTTTTGCTTCCTACACTTTGTATTTCCATCATGTCTGAATGTTTTTGTAACAGATCCTGGTAACTGGAAAAACAATTAAGATGATAGTACTTACCGGGAAAAGCCAATCATTAGTTGTGATTTGAGGACAGAGAAAGCCTAAGCCCCACAAAGATTTGCCACTCCAAATATGGGCCCTAGGACACCAACAGCAGCATCACCTGGGTGCTTCTTAGAAATGTAGGGCCCCATCCTGTGTCTATATTCATATTCACATTAAAGTGGGAGAAGCACCGACCACCTGTGTTACATTACCTCCTTCACCTGGTGCATGTAATCCCTTTTCTAATAAAAAATAAAATAAAAATGTTAAAACTTAGAAAATATGTACAGTTATTTTATAACTTGTACTAAGGGAGAAACACCTTTTTGTAAGAACAGATTTTCAACCATTCGAAGGCAATGAACTAGGTTCCCGCTGACGGCCAGGTGCTGCTCTCCTCACTGGAGATCAAGTCCAGATGGAGTCCACGCCCCAACCAGGCGCTCACCGGTAAGCAGAAGAGAGAGACAAATAAGCAGTCGGATGGGAAAATACATAAAACGGGTACACTACAAGGCAAAAAGTGATAAAGAACCACAATCAATCAAAAGTTTGTTAGTTGTATCATTTGGCTGAAGAAAGAATGTCCAATAATGTCTCTGCATATCTTACTGCCTTTTTATCTCTCACAATACAGGAAGGATATTAGAGCAACAAACTCTGGGCTTAATTATGACCAGCAAGGAAGACTAAGTTGGTGATATAAAAACAAAAGGAATTGCAAGTGGGAAAGTGGCAATGTTGTCTTGATACTAAAAACAAAACAAATGATTTCAGCCAGATTTTAGACAAGCCCCATTGATCCAAAAGTCTAAAATAAATACAATGCAATTGGAGTGGAATATCCTAAAAATGAATCATTTGGTCTATACATCTGCCCAGAGTTCAAATTAGAAGTAAATAGAAGGGGAGAAACATCTGTTAAAAAATAAAAATATATGTGTACGCCTCTACGTCTCTAAAGGGAGCTCTTTGGTGATCTAAAATTTTAAAAGGTCATTTACAAATGGTGAATGGGTTTATGATACTCCGCTTCAATACACTTACATTTGATTTTTGGCCTATGTGAAGATGGAAATGATATTTGCAATTTTATTCACAATCTGATTCAAAGAAGCTTAGACTGGTGAGCTGAAGGTGTAAAACTCTTTGGGAGAAGTATCTGTGTGCTCCCTTGGGAACTGAAGACTTACACACTGGCAAGAAGAAAAAAATGACACACTACACTGGTCATTTTCTGAAGGAGGAAAATAAAAGGCTGGATAAAAAGGTGCTTTGAAGCACCATTACATGCATGACTTTGGTGGACAGCCCTGGAGGCTGGCAAAAGAGAGGATGCACTGGCCATTTAAGAATCAGGGGCCAGTTGCGCCTACAATCCTAGACTCTGCCCACACATCTGGAACATTTCAATAAAGGCCTCTGAGATAAGATTGACAGCTTCATGTCAGACACAATTAGAGGAATGAGGGTTTCAATCCCTGATATGTAAGATGAAAGTAAAGTAGGACAAAAGCAGAAATAATAGCAACTCTTTAGATAAAAGTGAATAGGACAGAGATATTTGTGAAATAAATAGGAGAGATCCACCAGAGTCGCTCTCCTTTGAACCCAGCAATGTCTTGACAACCCTCACTGACATCCCAACATTTGAGTCTTGTCATTTCGTAAAGTGCATTGTCTTAGCTTGGTAGCTGATCTTCATACTATAGTGTACCTAAATGAAAATATATACCGATTGTATTTTAAGTATGGTTCTAACACATAGCTTTTTTTTCCCACACACACAAAAGGTTAGAAAGAGCTTCTGAGTTCATGGATAAAAGATGCTGCATTATTAGAATTATTTAATACATGGTCTATTTTACTCAGATTTATTCTTTTTTTTTTACGTCACCCTACATGAATTTTGACTATATTTCACTCAGATTTAAACTTCAACTTAAAGCCTTCAATTTTTGTAATCCAGTGTTATCTGACTAAAACAATGGAATTAAAAGCATTTGTTTATATTCCACCTCTCTCAAATAAAGAAGATTTGTGGTGACATACAGTAGGAAATATGTATAGTAAAATTTATTAAAAACCTTAGAAATTTAAAGAAAAATTAGAACCCAGGACAAAGATATGACTACTCTATGCCTTAAGACTTACAATATTGCTATGAATAAGTTGCAAGCATTGCCCTCTTCCTTCTGTTCGAATAAAATTTTTCCCATTACCGTGAAAAAATTTTGAACCTCTACCTATGAAATGATGTAGGACAAAAGCTCATGTTTGCTTTCTTTCTTTTGTTAATATTACGGACAAGGCAGGATCAACATTAACCTCTGTCCTTGAAATCCTGCAACTGATCATACCACTCCACATGTGTTCTGTGCAACAGCAGCATTGGAATCACCTGGGAGCTTGTTAGAAATTCAGACTTTCAGGCCCCACACCCCAGACCTACTGAATCAGAAGCTGCATTTTAACAAGATCTCCAAGTGATCTCTTTGCACATTAAAGCTTGAGAAGTACAGGTCCGTAACACTCATCTTCCAGCAAAACTATCAACTCCTAAGGGCACAAACTAGCTTATTCCCTTCTTTTTTTCCACAACACCAAGCACAGCAGAGAACATATTATAAAGGTTGAATAAAAGCATAAATAAAATTATTTTAAAATGAATGATCAATTGTAAAAGAGAAAAAATTAGATCAAGAAGACCAAAATGTAGGACCAAAATTAACTCATGCAATTCAAAATTATAGTACAGATTATACATTTTAGTAATAATATTATTTTAAATAATAATACTGACTAATATTTAATACTTACTTGTCACAGGTACTAATAAACTCTTTTTATTGTCTTCTTCACAATTCTATGAGGAAGAATTACCCCCATTTTATAAATGAGGAAACTGAGATTTGAGATTAAACAAATTCTCTAAGTCAACTGTTTGAAAGTGGTAGAACTGTAATTTAAACAGAGCCTGTCTAATTACAAAAATCAAATTTTTCACTACAAGGGTCAAATGACAGCCTCTGCTCCCTGGGTTTCTGAGTAATATAAAACTTCAGGATATGGCCAGGTGTGGTGGTTCATACCTGTAATCCTAGCACTTTGGGAGACTGAGGCGGGAGGATCACTTGAGGCCAGGAGTTTGAGACCAGCCTGAGCAAGAGTGAGACCTGGTCTCTACAAAAAAAATAGAAAAATTCACCAGGTGTCATGGTGCATGACTGTAGTCCCAGCTACTCAGGAGGCTGAGACAGGAGGATCATGGAAGCCCAGGAGTTTAAGGTTTAAGTGAGCTATGATAATGCCACTATACTCTATCCCAGGAGACAGAGCAAGACCCTGTCTCCAAGGAAAAAAAAAAAAAACAACAACAAAAGAAACCTCCAGGACCACATACTGAGACCAGGAGCTTAGAAAGCTTGCAGTGGATCAAGTAATTGAATCCAATCAAAGTTGTTAGCTGAGTAGCTTGCATTTTTAAACAACTGTAGCTTGTTTATATTTTTGTGACTCTGTAAAATCACGGATCTGGTTCTACAAATTTAAAAAGTATATTCTAATATCAATGGAGATGAGAAATAGGGAAGTGAATCGGATAATAGGGAATGGCAAGAAAGCAAATACAAATATCATAATGATCCAAACTACAAAACATTTAATAAATATTCGTCCCTGGGGAAGTTTCTAAGTAAAAAACTTTCTGTTTCCCTTGACAACAGTTGTCAAGTGTAATTATTCCTCTCTACAGCTGGAGAAACTGAGGCTCCAGTAGGTGGATGTGAATCAGGAATCAGGTGCCTCTTCCGGTGACATGTGGACCTGTGGTTAAGATATCTATTTGTCGTGACTCCTACATGTTGTCTGTCCTGTTGGTGAAAATGCAAAGAAAGCAGATAGCAGGTGTGTGTATCCATTTACATGGGTGTGGACTATGTGATAATGAATGTTATCACAGATGAAGGTGATTGTGTAGGTGGAAAGATACATGGAAGGTGGGGGTGGTGATCTGCCAGGGAGAAGAGGGTACATTCCTCCTTAAGGGCTGGGACTTTGTTTTGTTCTTCATAATATCCTCACTACTGTGCCTGGTGCTTAGAAGACAACTTATAGATTTTATTGGGTGCTTAACTAGTAGGGACTCAAAAATTACCTGTTGATACTTTGTAATCAGACATATCTGGATTTGAGTACCAATCTTACTAGTTCTATAATTTGAAGTATGATGTTTAACCTATTGGTACCTCAATTTCTTCCTCTATAAAACGAACATAATGACACTTACCTCATTAAGGTATGAAGTTCAATTGAGACACTGTGTATAAATTGCTCGGTGTGGTCCGTGGCACATTTAGTGCCCAATAAATCTAGCTAGAGATATGCAGCCCTCTGGTGTGGTTACATTCAGCCTCAGTTTATACGATTTTTCAGATATATAGACCAGAAAGAACCACGAGCTGAATACCTTTAGTGGCAGAGCCATGACCACGATCAGGCCCTTGACAGTGTCTAGTCTTCCTCATTCACAATTTCCAGGAAAAGGTCTTTCTTTAAAATAAAATGTGGAGTTGTCTGGGTGTTTTTCTCCACCAGAAAGCATCTCTGCCAGCCTTGTAAACACCCCCAGTAGCTGAGTGGGTTCTACCTAACAACAGAGAGGATCTTACAATGGAGTTGTAATCACAAAGGTCAAAGTTGCCCCCTTCGTTTGTGAAGAGGAAATATTTATTCAACTTCTCCTGCTTAGTCAGGCCACTCATCACTGGGTACCCTGGAAATCACTCAGATTAACCACTCCCATATTAGTATTTCCTTGACATTTAGTGTTTTTGAGTTCTTTGTACTCCTTTATCCAGGCCCCAATGTAATGTCTCTAGTAGAGGAATTACCTGGGACCTCAGGCCTACTGTTGCCACTTTTATAGATGATGAAAACAAGAGGAGATGGATCCAATGTATCACAAAAGAAGAGGAATTAAGCCCCATAGGATGGCAAAGTTCTGAGGTTATTCTAACTGTGACAATTATGATGTTGACAAAAAGCAGTGTAGCACAGTGGTTAGCAGGAGTTGGAAAACTCTGACCTGTGAGCCAAATACGGCTTGTGGCCTATTTTATATGGCCTACAAGCTGAGATTGAATTTTACATTTTTAAAAGACTGTAAAAGAAGAAGAAGGAGAGGCAGAAGCAGCAACAGAGATCACCTGTGGTCCTCAAAGCCTAAAATATTAAATATCTGTCCCTTTATAGAAACAATTTGTTAATCCCCGGTTAGGCTTTAGAGCTATATTCCCTGAGATCAAGTCATATTAGAACATCTTACTGGCTTAAACTCTGTAATTTGATTTCTTCATCTTTAAAATGAGAAAATATATTTACCTGTTCCTGGCACAAAATAAGCCCCAATTAAATGTTTGCTTTCATTATTTATGTTGAGGCAAAGAAAAAAAGGAAGTAATTTTGATTTAAATGTAATTTTCTTATTCATCTTCTATTCTTATTTATCATTATATTCCTGGCACTTGGCCTAGTACCTAGCATATAGCAGATGCTCAGTAAGTATTTAGTGAGTGAATGGGTATTAAACTTTTTTATTTTAGAATGCATTTTAATTTTAATTCCTCAATAAATTTATGCTACAAATTAAAAATATACCTGTTAGATACACAAATAAATGAAAGTTTTTAAAAATAAAATAAAGTTTTTTGCACATAAATGATCTTTCAAAAAGTAAATTACAAAAAAAAAATGAGAGACCAAGGAGGGAAACTATAGATTAAAAGAGGTTTAATAAACATATCAACCAACACAATGTATAAACTTTATTGGCTTTGAATTAAACAAATATTCTTTTTGAAAAGTTATTTATAAAATAATTGGAAATTGGAACATAGAATGGATATTTGATGATCTATCAAGGAATTACTATTAATTTTTAGGTGTTAAATTATGTACTGTGATTATGTCAAAAACAAAAAAATCCTAACCATTTAGACATGCAAATTGAAATGCTTATAAAAGAAAAGATATACTGTCTGGAATTTGCTTCAAAATAATATGGTTGTAAATAAATAATTGAATCAATTATTAAATAAGGGAGAAAAGACAAATCTCCCATGCAGAAGAATTCCAAATAATTTATGCAGATACTTCCTCAAGGAGGGGGGACATAAGTGTGAACTGGGCATAGTGATGTCCCTTTAACTTGTTGCTAAAGTTCAGTAAACATTACAATAATGTTAAAGTCTGTTAATAGACTATAATAAATAATGCTATAGTCTCTACAATCAATTGTTAAGTGTGAGCTGGGCATAGTAACTTTATCGAGAGAAAACCTGACAGGCATTACTTCCACCAGGTGATCAAGACCAACATCAGCAGTCATAAATCATGCCACTAGTGTGTAACTCTTGATATGATACAATGAAAATGGCACTTCCCTTTGTGCTCTTCTTCCCAATAACCCATAACCCCAGTCTCACATCATGAGAAAAACATCGGACAATTTCCAACAGTGGGGCATTCCACAAAATATCTGCTAGGACTCCTCAAAACTGTCAAGGTCTTCAAAAACAAGGAAAGTCTGAGAAACTGTCACAGCCAAGACAACGAAATGTAACATGGTGTCCTGGGTAGGATCCTAGTACAAAAAGGGTTTTAGGCAAAAACTAAGGAAATCTACACTATGGACTTTAGTTAATAATAATGTTATCAATATGGGTTCATTATTTGTAACAAGTACATCATACTAATGTACAATGATAATAATAGGGGAAACTGGGAGTGGTGTATATAAGAACCTTCTGTACTATCTTCCCAATTTTTCTGCAAATCTAAAACTGTTTCAAAAACATAAAGTTATTTTAAAATAGGGGGAGGGAGAATTGATGTGGGAATAGATGAAACAAGATTTGACCCAGGGCCGGGCGCGGTGGCTCATGCCTGTAATCCTAGCTCTCTGGGAGGCCGAGGCGGGCGGATTGTTTGAGCTCAGGAGTTCAAAACCACCTGAGCAAGAGCGAGACCCCGTCTCTACTAAAATTAGAAAGAAATTAATTGGACAACTAAAAATATATAGAAAAAATTAGCAGGGCATGGTGGCGCATGCCTGTAGTCCCAGCTACTCGGGAGGCTGTGGCAGGAGGATCGCTTGAGCCCAGGAGTTTGAGGTTGCTGTGAGCTAGGCTGACACCACGGCACTCTAGCCCGGGCAACACAGTGAGACTCGGTCTCAAAAAAAAAAAAAGATTTGACCCAGAATTAATAATTATTGAAGCTGGGTGATGGACAGAGAGGTTCGTTACACTGTTCTGTCTACTAAATATGTTTGAAATTTTCCACTGAAAAGGTTAAGAAAAAAATAGCTTTCAATAAGAAAATTACGTTAATAGTGCCCTATACTATTAATACATTTTCCTTCATGGTTAAACATGTGTAAAGTTACGAACTACTAAGAAACTTTAGACTAAGAAGCTTGGTTTTGACATAGCAATTCAACATAAAGCACCATTTGTTTACTAAACAAAGTCTTCTCATATGACATTTATCATCGCAGACAGGAGACAGCTGTGATCTCTGTTGAAATAGATTTGTATGTATAAATTCACAGATGATATGCACCTATTTCTAAATGTATAGAAGAGTTATGCAAATTAAATTGTCCCATATTATTGTCCCATATTAATATACCTGACTATATCCACTGTCTAGTTTTAAGATTACTGCTTCATATTACTTCACTGACTCCATTCATTAGGACTGGCTTGAAGGCTGAACTAGTGAGTGTCTATATTTCAGTAATCCCCGCAGAACCCCAACTCATATATCTCATGTGACTTGTTACATAATGAATGTATATGTAACTTTCTTGTTAAAGGTGAGTAAACATTAGAATAATAGTACTTGATATGTTAAAAAAGTCTTTAAAAACAATCATTAAACAAGAAAAAACATCCTTTTCTCTCACATAATTCATCTTCTAAGATATTTTACCCTCAAATAACTAGTTAAACAACCTAATAAAATGCAATAAAATAATAATTAGTATCAGGGTACTTTACAATAATGATAGAAGTAACCCATTTTATTAATAAGGAAACCGCACCAATGAGAGGTTAAATCTAAACTCACAGAACCGTTGAGTGACAAAGCCAGATATATAAACAAAAGCCTTAACAAAAGTAAAGCCTATGGTTTTGCACTATGTCAGATGCCTCTCTTCTGAAATATTCTATCTAAAGAACCAAACTGAAAAAATCTAAAAATCTAAATTGCTCCATTACCCTAGAGTAAGCCCCTTTGCCTCCATTCCGACACTTGCATTCTGACACTTGTGCCATTAAGTAAGATGACATGTATGTAGCCTAGGCTTTGTTCTTCCTTTCCCTCAATTTCCTTGTGCAACTCCTTTTCTGTGTATTTATCAACATATTATAGTCATTCTTACTGCTGTGTTATTTGATCCCCAAACAACTATTTTCACCTGTTAATTTGTTCAACTGTTGCTATTAGCATAGTTAATGGGGCCTACAGGGTTATTGGGTTCCCTTCCTGCAACACAAGGAATATTTGTTATTATTTATTAAATGTGCTAGATTGATGATATGCAAAACAAGCATCTGAAAGCAAGGTTGACTCTATTTAAGAAATCACCTGCTACTATACAGGAGCTGCAAAATCTGTACATTCTTAACACTAAGAGTCTTGACTATAGAACAGCATGCTTTAAGATTCATTTAGTCCTTCCAAACGTCAACTCTTTCATTCATACATTCAGTCGGGTAGCTGAGACATAGCCTCAGAAAAGTTAAAGAAAACATTGGTTGCGAATAACATCTTCAGCCAACTGCGAACTTTGTCTTCACCACCTTTCTGAAGGGATGATAATACTTCACAGCTGTTCAATGAAGGGCTTCTTGAAAATGAATGAGACAATGCCTGTAAATCCTAGAAGTTCCTGAACTAAAGTTACCATATACAGATTTTACCCAGGCAAGAGTTTAACAACAAACTGCGTTACTTCCATGTGCCATCAAGAAGACTTTTTTTTTTTTTTTGCCCTAAAATCATTCCTGTAGCTTCTACATATAAAAGCCAGTATCTTGCCAGGGATCTCAATAGCATGTAGAGTTCTCAGAACACTGAATTCTAATACTGTTGTTAATCCTCAGCAATTTTTTGAAATTGCTTTAGCTTTACCCACAAAAGACCTAACAGAGATTTCCTACAGGACAAATATCAGCAGAGAGAATAATTGTAATGCCCTTTGCAAAAACAACTGTTATGACTCTGTAGAGAGAGACAGCAATGTCAGGACTTGTCCCCACTTGCTGAGAAAACCGGGAGTTGTTCTGGTGAGCCACCCTGACTCACACAGTAGACAAGCCTCCCAGCCCAGCTCATGATGGGTCTTGTCATAATTCAGCTGGAGCCACTGGTAAACATCCACCTGTCTATTACTTATTAATAGAGAGAGACAGGATGTCAGCTGTTTCCGTGACTTGGAGAAACAGGCTTTTACCACCTTCTGGCTTACTCTCAAAGTAATATTAGAAACAACAAGGCAGACAAAGATAAAAAAAAAAAAAAAAGGCAGGAAGATGCAGTGTCAAAAATAAAAATAAATCATCATTGTCTGAAGGATACAGAGATTAGAGCCTTTAACTTGCTTTGCAGGTTTTCATAATTCAACTTTGGCAGTTTGGTCATCTTCTTGGAAGACGGGAAAATTGTCTCCCAACTTATTTACATATTACAAAAACTTATTCTACTAATGCTGATGGATATGAAGATCTTTATTGTTTATTAAACTCCATCACTGATATTTAGATTATATAACTAGCGCCGACTGCTGTTTGGGCAGTAAATAATTTATATGCTGTAATATACTTAATTGTGATATAATGAAGCAGATAAAATTGCTTCCTGTCTCCGATTTTAATCCCAGAAGGTGCTTCCTGTGTCAGCTATGGTTGTAATGAACAAAGTCTAAAATTCAGTGGCTCAACGCAATAGGAGTTTATTTCTCATTCATCTAAGAGGCCAGGGTGGGTGTTCGGGAGAGCAGAGAGCTTCTCATCACATGACCAGTCCAGGACGCAGGCTTCGTTCATTCTTCAACTTTGCCATCCCTTAGAACTATGTCATCTTCTTCATTTAACAGTGAGAGGGGACAGAGAGCATGAAAAAGGCATAGCACTAATCAGATGCGTTGGCCTGGAAGTGAAACACATCACACATGTGGCCCTACCTAGAGGCTAGGGGACTCAGACCTGCAGTCTGGGCTGGACAGGAGCTATGTAATATAAGGAACCTATAACTGGTCTCTTACCTCCATATCTGAATAACGACTTAACTTTGCACGGCAATTTCATATACATCAGTCTCATTTCCTTTACAAAAATAAAGTAACAGAATCACAGGGAATTTAAGCACACATTCAAGCTAAGGCATCTATTATATGGCAAAGCCAAGACCTGTCTGAAGTCTGATCTCTCATTCCCCAGCCAATATTTTTTCCGTTATGAAACATTGTTCTACTGGATATGCTTCTTCCTCTAGGCCTGAGGCTTGGGGCCCTTTCTGCTGACACAATCCTTTAGTCCTCTCTGTGTCTGGAGTTCTATTCCTTTGAAACCTTTATCCCACAGATAATTATGGATCATTACTATGTGCCAAGTGCTTGGTTAATGGCAAAACAAATATCCTACTTCCCCCTATCAATGTTAATCCACTCACCAACAACTAAATGTATAATTTCACATAATGATGAGTGCCACCAAGGAAACAAATGGGCAAAAGAAGACATGCAGGTGGCAGAAGTAGAGAAACAGGGAAAGAAAACCTATTTGGGCAGGGCTGTCAGGAAAGCCTCTCTGGGGAGTTGATATTTAAGCTGAGACCTGAAAAATGATGGGTCAACAGTGAGAAGAAAGTGGTAGTACTGGTTGGGGGGGACAGTCCCCAGGGCAAAAAGCTGGACAGTACAAGGAATGGGAAGGAGGCCTGAAGTGTGGCAGGGAGGGAAGCAGAGATGAGTTTGGAGAGATAGGCAGGCCCAATCATGGAGGAGTTTGGATTTTATCTGATTTTACAACTGGGATCCATGGAAGGATTTTTAGCAGAAGAGTGATGTTAACATATTTATTAAAAGATTATTCTTCCTGCGCTGTGGAGAACACAGCAGAAGAGGGAATGGATGATGGTGGGGAGGCCCTGCAGTGGTCCAGGGGTGAGATGGGGGTGCCTTGGAATATGGTAGTGGTAGACAGATGGAGTTAATGCAGAGTTGAGATGTATTTTGGAGGCAGAATGGGAGGGCTTGCTGACCTACTAGCTTTTAGGAATGAGAGAAAGGGAGGCATTAAGTTTATCTTTTCAGGCTTTTGGCTTTCACACAGGCCTCTAAAGGTGGTGTCTTTTTCAAGTGCTCAGCCGTGCTGATGGTAAAACCCAGGTAAGCTTCTGAATCAGGGAGGGATGGGACTTTGTCCATTTGATAGTGATCATCGTTTTAATTCTAAGATGCGTTTTTTTGATAATTTAATGTTTCTGAAATCAAGATGTGTCTTACAATCAATATCAAAGGAAAACTCCAAAGAAGTAAGACATCTTACTTACAACTTACTTACTTACTTACAACATCTTCATCACTGCAAATATGTGAACTTAGCCCAGGGTGGAAGACATCCGTTCATCAGATTGCCAAGTCACCTAGGTTTTTTGCACTGATTGCACAACATATGATGCATTTTAACATGCTTCACTTAATGTGTTTGCATAGAGATTACACTACAAAGCAGCCTTGAAACAATAAGATATTGTGTACGCAGAAGAACAAGAAATAAATTAAATAAATAAATAAAGCTGGAGGATACAAATTTACCATAAATGAAGCACATATTTGACTCTGGAAAACTGATTGTCTTACCATAAAACAATGAGCTAGTGTTTCCCTGGCTCTGAAAATTAAAGATAACCACAAGAAGACAATCTGGGGATGGGCGAAGGGGAATGGCTGGAAGAGCTGTCATTGAAGTATGTATAAATACATTGCCTGTCATATACCAGGTAATACATTAAAGGCAGTATGAATTGTTCAATCCTGAGGATTTCTTTTCTTTTTTTGCTATACCATCTAGGTTTGTGTAACTATCCTAAGGATTTCATCACAGAATTTTCAATGATAGGAAAGGTTAACTAACTTGAGCCATTCAGACACTGAACATCTACCTGACTAAAACGTTCAAATGACTTTCAATGCTAGTGAGATGAAATTCAATTAATTTTGATAAGATGATATGCCAAGCATTTCATTTGTACTTTGATTTCCTCCTCTTTAGCAAGGGAAAAAAAGAGCATCTTGACTGCCTTGTTGCGAGGAGGGGTGCACCTCCAGCCCCAAGGAAGGCTAAATAGGCACAGGGTGGGTAACATCTGAGCCCTGCCCGATAGGCAATCCAGTGTGACAATGAGAGAAAGAACCAACTCTTTGTATTCCGTGGGGTTGAACACAGCCTGATCTCTGGGTGGGTGACCAGAGCAGCCAACGTCGGTATCAAACTCCAGACTGAAGAAGCAACATCTGGATGAGAAGTGGCATCTTTGGTCAGGCATGGCACTGAGGTAAGAATCAACCTGAAAAACCACACTGACCTGTGCCAGGAAGTAGGCATGAATATAGATGAAGACCAACCAAATGAGAACAGGTAAAGGTGATTCATTCAGAGCTTGCTATAGCAAGGGAGTCAGTCACCAACACTCGTGTTTAAGCAGAGACTTAAGCAGAGGATCGAGAAAGCTTTATGGTGAAAAAACAGAAGGCTTTAGGTGTGCCCTCACTGGAAGCTGTTGGTGTGGGGAAGCTGTAGGCGGGCTAGCTAGAAGTGAGGCATCCAATGTGATTGGTTAAGGGTACGTATTTGGCTTTCTCAGGTTGGTCTGAAGTTAGAAGCAGAGACAAAAATTAGTAAAGCTGTCATTTATTAATCAAGTCCTCAGCGTTTGGGGCTGATTATTAGAGGGGCTATGGTTTGGGTTTCTGAGATAGTTGCTAGAGATAGTGGTTTGACTTCCTATCAGTCTGATTTACAGGTAATAGGCTGGCTTCCTGGACTGGTTACTGTGAATAATTGGTTGGTTTCTGGGCTGGTTGCTGCAGAGTATATGTCAGAGTTCTATTTTATACAGGGTCCAGCCATTCTCTGTTTGTATATTTCAGTCTCTTACAGCCCAGTTCCTGCAGGAGAACAATATATGGTACTGCTGTCCCCACAGGAGAAGACATTGCTGTGGAACTTACCCAGATAAGTACTGAGTATTTATCTCAAAAGTACTGAGGAAGCCTAGAAATGGAATGCAATTAACCATGGATTTGAGCTGGATTGGAAGCCGGTGGGTAGCAACAAAGCAACCAAAATTTTTAATAGAACTTAACTCTTGAGAAATACCGTCTTTTCTACCAATTTTACTTTAATTTACTTTAATCTACTTTAATCATCACCTATGATATACCTATAAATATAATTAATCAAGAGCCCATTGTCATTTAAATAGAAGAGCTAATAGGACCAGGTTTAATGTCGGAATATCAATGATAGCCTCCCATGCAGTATTCTTAGACATACCCTATGGTTCTTAATTAAGGTGACATAATTAAGGCTTTATTATGAGAAAAATAATTACAAAACCCCAATTCAGCAAATAAAAATGGCATCAATGTTACAACATTAATGAAAAGTACCAACACGCAGCAAATAGAAGGCTAATGCAGATGCGATTGAGAATTTCCTTGAGGAAGAATTTACTTCTCCTTATAACTGTATTTCAGTTGAAGACAACATCAGTGAAAAATAATTTATCAACATGTTTTTCTAATAAATAATTATCTGAAGGTGCTCAACAATTGGTCTGGGTTGACCTGACATGTACCAATTCTGCATTCATTGCTTGTCTATTCTGAGCAGGGGACTGTCAATGTTATTCATTGTTCCTTAAAATATTAGAATTCCATCTATTACAACAACTGCATTAACTCATGAAGTATTTTCTAATAAATTTTAGAACAACCTCACACGATAGATATGATTCTCATTTTGCTGGTATGGAAACTGAGCCCTAAATAGGTTCTGAGACTAAATCAAAGTCACCCAGCTAATAAGTGTGAGAGCCAGTTTCAAACAGTTTTGTCTTCATTTTCAAAACCCATGTTCTTCCTACTTCCTGTTTCCATGTGGCAAGCTCCCTAAGGGGAGAAATATTTAAAAGGGACTCTCATGAGTTATACCAGAGCATACACAAAAATGTGTATGGTGCTTTAAAGTATTTACTTCAGGGAAATAACTACCTATTTGAACTCTTTTTTTTGGAAACTGCCTCCAGAGACTAGTTTACAAGCTGCAAAAGACAGTCTCAAGCTTATAATCACCCTCTCACAAGTGTATAATCACCCCTCGGAACAGGAGTAAGCAGCTGCCTCCTCACTGTGAGTTTGAGGGGATGAAAAATGCTTCAGTGTTCCCCCAGGTAACTCCCTCACCCACTGGGTGAAACCTGAAATCCCCCCAATAAGAACTTAATCCTTTTAATTTAAAAGTTTGATCCTGTGTTAAAATGGAAAACCCTGCAAGAAGAGTAATAAAGGATCTAAAAGCAAAGTACCAAGCTAGATCACTCTTGGTGTAATTTATACTAATTCTCTCTTATCCTATTTGTAGAATGCTCACTTAGTCACAGTTTTCTCACTTTGGCTCCTTAATTTGAGAAGCAAATCCACACTGCAGCATTTGGTACTTAATGTCTTATTTGTCCAAGGTAATTTATATTTTAACAGTAGTCATCTGGAAATATATTTTGTTTGATAAAATTCTCCAGCCAATAGTAGGAAACATTTTTGCAGATGTATCTTTCCGTTCTAATAATTACTCTTTCTCCATCTCTTGAATTTCACTTCTTCAGACCAGCATATGGTTTTGAAGAACCAATCGAGTTCCATATGGAAGTTGGTTAAAAATTCCAACTTTAAGAAATTTCAATCTATACTAATTTTTCTCTATAGGAAAACAAAAGTGAAATAATTATGATGCTTTATTTAGCAGGAGTAGAGCTCTTTCCAAAAATATTTATACAATTCATTTGCTATTCCTTTTAACAACCATGCAGAATTATTCATTTTACTACCTATAAGTGGGACATCAAAATACCTTATTTCCAAGTCACAAATGTGATGTTTTCAAATTTGAATATGCATGTTTTATCCCATTAAATGACCAAACAGAAAGCTGTAAGTCCACTCACTCAAATTAGAGTCTAAACAACCCTAAATACTTGCTAAATATCCCCTTCAATTTGTGCTGCACAAAAATGCACCCAGGTATGAATCAGGCAGAGAAATATAGTCACAGCTGTGTTCGTGGGACCAGGACCTCAGACATCAAAATGGACCACATTACATTCCCATTTTGTTGTTTCCTCAAGTTCTAGCACTCATTTAACATTTAACATTCATTTAACACTTACGAAAGAAATTCGATACAGAGGCTTTCCATCCAAGAGGCACAATTTAGGTCACATATTTGCTTACTCTGAACCTAGGTTTTGATGCAAATAGCAGTGAAAAGTGAGGTCATCTGTTCTCACACCCAGCCTGCAGTAATCATTTGAATTAAAAGGAAAAATAAATCACCCTACCTAATCTTTAACTTTGGCTTGTCCTTCCCCAATGAGTCTATAACTAAGACTAACAAGAGTTGTTAAAAAAAATGGAAGGAACAAAACAAAGAAATAGGAAAGGAAAGAAGGGAAGAAAAAAATAAAATGGGCATTTTAGAGAGGTTTGCACCTGCTTACAGTAAAGCAGAAAAATTAAAGTCCGACCTTCTTTGCCTTCCGTCCCTCAAGTCCATGGTTAAATAATTTGCAAAATAGAGCAAAGAATTTTTGTTTCTTCATGCATTCTCCACTCTTGATCTCTCAATACCTTTGGTGAGTTTTTTTGCTTCATCAAATCCCCTTCTCAGATTCTATTTAAATGACATTGACATTTGCTCACTGGGAATCAGACCGACATTATCAACTCACTTAACAAGGGCTATGAAATTTGAGACAGACTGTGGGAAAATGTTGGCTAAATGGATAGTACTCTATTTCTGGTTCTCTTTTCTGGGCCAGAATGTCAGATAGATAAGTCTCTGAATTCACACGAGTTCCCTTCCCTGCCCTGGCTGCGCACTGCATGGCAGATGGCCTAGTGGAGACTAATGTTCTTTAGTAACTTTAGTGTGGGATGGAACCAAAGCCAAGTTATTATCTTCACTTTTTTTTCTTGATCAAAGAAACGGCCTTGAAACTCATGACCCCATTCTTAAACAGTGAAATATCTTAAAAAAAAAAAAATTCTGTTTCATTTTAAGTAACAAACCAGAGAGAGACTATATTCTATGTATTTATCTCTAAGCTACAAAGAACACATCCTATTAAAGCAGAGGCTTTTGATAAATTATTAGATATTTTCCTGGAAATATTTTTGTTTCTTCTAAAATTGTTTTATTATGTAATATATCATACATATTAAAAATTATATAAACATGTATTCTTTTATTTATGTTTTATGTAGGGCGTATATAGAAAAATCGATGTTATCAGTATATTAGAGAGCCCATGGGTGCCGCTTCCTCATAACCACTTCTTTCCTTCCAGAAGCAATCACCATCCTGAATTGATTAATCATTCCTTTCTCTTCATAGTTTTACTTCATTTTTGTATTTCCCTAAACAACTTACGGTTTGGTTTTGCCAGCATTTTTGAGTTTTACATAAATAAAATTATACAGTATGTGTGCTTGCATGGTTTGTCTTTTTCACTGAATAGTTTTTAAGATGCATCTATGTTGATACTTGTAGTTTTTATTCATTTATGTATATGATTTACCTAATATAGTGTATAGCATATATATACTACAATGTTTATAATGTATATAGTATAGTATAAATACATCAAAATTTATTTATACATTCTATGGTTGGTGAACATTTGGATTTTTCTACTTCTTGACTACTCAGAACTATTCTCGGACATGTCTCATGATGCTCTTGTGCAGGAATTTCCCAGGGGTTATATCAAGGAGTGGGAATAGCTGATCATATCCTAAGCATAAACTGTACCTCAACAGGATAAGGCTACATTGTTTTGCAAAGAGACTTTAGCAGTTAACACCTCCATCAGCAGTGGATAAGGTTCCCATTGATCTATATTCTTTCCAACATGTGACAGCATCTAACTTCACATTGCCAGTCTGATGAGTGTTAAATGGCATTTAATTAGGGTTGTGTATTTCATTTTAGTGATTACTAATGAAATTGAACATTTTTCATATGTTTAAGCCAGTCATGTATCCTTTTCTATGAAAATTTATTCATGTTTTTTATTTACTTTACTATTGAGTAAATGTGTTTTTGTTTCACGTCTTGATTAGTAGGAACTCTTTACATATTTATAATGATAATTCTTTGTTAGTTGTATATATTTATAATATTTCCTCCTAGGTTTGGCTCATCTTTTCATTCTGTTTGTAGTATCAAAAGTTGTTCATTTGAATTGGTAATTCACCAGTTTTTCTATTTATGGTGTGAATTGTTGATGTTATCTTCTTTAAGACACCCTTTCTTACCCATAGGCCATAAAGTAATGCTTCAGTATTGCCTTTTAAAATTTTTATAGGTTTGCCTTTCACATTAAAAGCTTTAATCCACTAGAATTAATGTACCCAGATTCCCTTAATGTTAACACTTTACATGATCAGAGTACAGTTATCAAAACCAAGAAATTAACATTGATAGAAGTACTATTAACTAAACTAAAAACATTAAAATTTCACCAGTTGTCCCACTAAGGTCCATTTTATGTTTGAGGATCCAATCCAAAATCCTACATTTCATTTAGTTGTTATGAGTTCTTAGTTTTCCTTACTCTGTGACAGTTCCTCAGTTTCCCCTGGCCTTGATACTTTTGATGAGTACTGGTCATTTATTTTATAAAGTGTATCTCAATTTTGGTCTTTCTAATGTTTTTGTCATTATTAGGATGGGGTTATGCATTTTTGTCAATTATGTGACAGATGTGATGCAGTGCCCTTCTCATTTCTTCATCTCAAAGGGTTCATAACATCAGTATCTTAACCCCAATCATTTGGTTAAGGTGGTGCCTTCCCAGTGTCTCCACTGTAATGTTACTCTTTTCCCCTCTGTAACCGATAAATATCGGGGAGAGATACTTTGAGACTATTCTAATATCATACTCCTCTTCAAACTGTTAGCCACTGATTTTAGCATCCATTGGTAGATCTTGCCTGCAACAATTATTACTGAACTCTTTGCCTAGTGTGGTGTCTGTATTACTGTCCTTTCTTCTAATTTATCAATTTGAATTCTTCCATAAAAAAAGCCTACCCCTTATTCCCATTGATTTATTTAATAATTTATTTATATCAGTATGGATTGATGAATACCTATTTTAATCTATGGATTAAAATGCAAACTATTATTAGTATTTTGTTCCTCATATTGGTCTAATTTTGGCCATTGGAAACTTCTTCAGTTTGGTTCCTGTTTCCTTTTGACATACCCCAATTTTTTTAACACTTTCTTTTTTTCTGGTACCACAAGATGGTCCAAATTCATCTTGTACATTTACAGACCCAATCCTGTACTCAACTGGAGAACCCCTAGTTCCTCTTACTCAAGAATGGTATTTAGAAACCAAGATATGTATGCTTGGTGTATTTACTGCTTTCTCCTAGGCCTTCTCAACAGATAGAGATATGAAATGTACACGTGTGTGCCTACTCACACATGTGTCTGTTTATTTCTATATGTACATATTTGTATATATATTAAATACTTTGAGTTTGTACTGATACCTTCAATTCCAATCAACACAATATTCATTTTAGCCTTTCTTTTTTCCTTATTTTTAATTTCTTTCTCTGAGAGTGGGAAACCTGACTGTCATTATCTATATAATACATTCACTTATCCCTTCAGTCCTATAATAGTATACACTTAAAATAGTTCCTGAATTGCTAACCCATATTCCTCTAAGAAACAGATTTACTAACTAGAGTATAGTTTGTGTTTGCAGGATTGGTTTTGGTTTTTTTTTTTTTTTTTGGCAGGGGGTTGGGGGGGTGAGGGAGGTCTTTAGCCTTACAGTATCCAGTCAAAATATACTTTTCCAAAGTTACTCAGATCAGTTCTAATCATCCCCACCCACCCCCTTCAAAGTTAGTTATCACATTTATTTGTAATACAGTTGGTCTCATTATTTACTATTTTTTTTTTTTTATTTCAGCAAATTATGGGTGTACATACGTTTAGGTTACGTGTGTTGCCCTTGGTTCCCCCCCCACCGAAGTCCGTGTTTCAATACTATTTACATTCCATTTTGGAATCTCTATATCCTGGCTGATTTTCATTTTTTTGAGTACATAAAACATTACTATGGTTCTTAGAGTCAAAGCTATAGAAAGTTATATTCATTGAAGAGTATACATCTTCCTCATCCACACTATCCTATTCCCATTCCTCCCTTCTCCCCACCTCTTTTTTATCTACCTTATCTAGGTAACCAATCTCCTTGCTTTCAGATTTATCCTTTCTATTTTCTTTGTTTTTGCACAAACTAGCAGATACAAATATATTTTCTTTTATGATTGTTGTCATACTTTGGATACCCTTTAGTAGTTTGCTCTTTATACTTAACAGTATATCCTAAAAATCACTACAAGTCAGTTCATAGAAATCATTTTATAGCTGCATAGTATTCTACTGGGTGGATCTCCCATAATTTATTCAACCATTCCACCACATAGGGCATTTATATTCCCAATATTTTACAATGACAGTGTCTCAATGAATAGCCTTGTGCATATGTACTTTTATATTGTTGGAGGTTTATCTTCAGGGTTAGTGGTTAGAATTGCGTGGATTGCTGGGCCAGAAGCTAAATGAATATGTAATTTTGTTAGGTCTTGCCATAGATCCCTCTAGGAGACTTGTACCAACTTGTATTCCCACCAGCAATGCATGCGAATGCCTGTTTCTGCACAGCCTCACTAGCAAAATGTTGTTTTTAATTTTTGCCAGTCTAAAAATGAGAAATGGTATTTCCATGCTATTTTAATTTGTATTTCTATAATTATGACTTCATTTTAGCTGTTTTTAGATATTTGAGGACCCCTTCTACATCATTTTTAATATGACTTATTCATTCATGTTTTTTCTAATTTTCTATAAGCTACTTGGTCCTTTGTCCCTCATTTTTAAGAGTTCTTCATCCATGGTATATGTTGTGGATTTTCTTCCAGGCTGTCAGTTGTCTTTTGATGTTGTTTATGATACCATTGCTTGTTTTTCTGCGCAAATTTTTAAAATTTTTATGTAGTCATATTTTTAATCTTTTTTGCCTCTGGATTATGAGTCATAGTTATAAAGATTTCCCCTACACAAATGTTAAATAAAAATCCACACGTTTTATTCTAGTACTTGTATGGTTTTATTTTTTACATTTAGATCCTAGTCTATTTAGAGTTCATTTTTATGTATGGTATAAAATATAAATTTAAATTTATCTTTTCCCAAATGGTTGCCCAGTTGTCACAGCACTATTTATTAAAAAGCCACCTTTCCCCTACTGATATGAGATGCCGCCCTCGTATCCTTTAATGTCTGCCTATTGCCTATACAACAGTAAGCTTTTGTGCATATTCTTCTTTTTGACCTTCTTCTCTCAATTTTTTGCTGTAATATTTTACTTTGTTATAGTATATGGCATTTGTAAATTCCTTTTCCACTCTCATTCCCACTTTTATTTAGTCATTTATATATTTTCAAATGTTCACCATCAGTTCTTCTGCTGAAATTTTCCCTGCCAGCACCTGGTTGGATGAAGTTCATCCTCTAGTAGATTCCTCAAGAGATGATGAGTATAGAATTTCTTAAATTCCTGTGTGCCGAGAATTGTTTTTCTATAGGATTAATATTTGGTGAGATGAAAAATCCTTGGCTTTTACTTTTTTCACTGATTTTTTTTTAATGTGCTCTCTGATTTGTCTTGCTTTGTATGTGAGTTTTCAAAAGTCCAGTGTCAGTCTAATTCTTTTGCTTTCGAAAGTTATTTGAACATCTACCTGAAGTCCTTAAGGATTTAATGTTAATCTTTGAAATCTAATAATTTATTGATAAATTAGTTGGGGCTTTATATATGAATAACCACATGAAATAAATGATATTTTTCTAGCTTCCTTTCCAATCCTCTTCCTTCTTTCATTTATTTCTCTCTGTCTGTCAGTCTGTCTCTGTCTGACTCTTACTGCACAGCCCTGGACCACTTTCCTGATTATAGCCCAGTCCAGTCCTCCTTCCTATGAATAATTCTCTACACCTCCTAACGCTACACTCTTGGTTCTACCCTCTGAGTCATCCTTCCTTTTCCATAAGAAATAGCCTGAGGTTGCAGCAGAGTAGTTTTTCAAACTTGTTCCTGTTGGCAGTAAGTTGGAAATCCAACGTCCTCTTTTCATCTTGTGCTGGCTCTACCCCCTTCAGTCCAAGCAAGTATAAATAGAGATTTAACTTACCAATGTAAAATGCTAAGACAGATGGCAATAAATTAAAAGTGTACTAGGCACTTGCATAAAGAGGTAATTAAGAAAATAAGCAGTTTGGGGGCTTTGATGCCAGGGAGACTTGGGTCAAACTCACAATCTGCCACTTACTAGCTCTGCAAACATGGGTTCCTGTGAGTTCTCTTTATTTCAGTTTTAGCATCCTAAAATGTGGATGAGGGACATAAATGAGTAAACATTTAAAATACTTTCAGGGCCTGCTACATGTTGAAAATTAAATACAGCTTGGTGATTGCCAAATGACTGTTATCTCTTCCTAAGTAGCATTTGTGTTCAGCATGGACAAATTAATAAGAAAAGATCAGTGGCAAAAAATTGAGCAAAGAAAAGGAAACTATAACACATTTAGCCATTTTGAGCAATATTTTAAAAAAATAAATAACAAGTGGTGGTAGATGCTTTCTTGTAAATTTTATCTGGGTTTATTTTAGATAAAAGCAGCACCATGTAATGAAAATAATATTAAGCAAAAGTCAAAAGTCCTGGCATTTCATACTGGCACCTCCTCTGACCAGTAGCCACTTGATGTGAGTAATTCACAACCATCTGTGTCTACAGAATAGAAATTTTGTTCCTGTCCTATTCTCTCCGTGGTTATTGTCACTATAAAATGAGACAATAATGCTGTCAGAAGAAGAGAAATACCATCCTTGAAGACCTACTGTGTGCCAGGTACGTGAAATCCAGGATCTCATTTAGACCTATCAAAAACCTTGAGAGAGAAGTATTATTTTGAGCAACTTACCTAGAAAGAAACTGAGACTCAGACAGTTTAAGTAACTTGTTCTAGATTACTTGCTAAAACGTAGAGCTGGAGATGAATCTAGATTGAGATACAGAAGCTCAGTTACCAGAACTAAAAGGTCACGTCCACCTAATCAGCAGGAATGACTTCCTTCTGAGTCAAGAAATCCCAGCCTAGAGGGACCTCCTACTGAAAGTCGAAAATGGACTTAGAATTCAGGAAAGGTTAAACCTGCAGCTGGAGCTCAAATGACTTGGGTTCAGAGGAGAAAGGATAGAAAAAATATCAAGCCCACAGCGTGATTCAAGTTCACCTCACATCACTTCATGGAAGTCCCCACCTGTCCTAACCCCATTCCAGCGACCCATAATACTCTTTTCTCCCTGCAGCCCTGTCCTGGGTCGGTGAAAGTTGGACATCCTGATACATTTGTAATTGAATTCTTTTCTTCAGGTAGCCAGCTGCTAGTTTTCACTCAAAGTTCACTTTTGGAGATAGGACCTGGGCTCTTAGCCCCAGTTGGTTAACCTGTGTTCCGGTGGGCTTAAATGTCAGTGGCCCTTTCATTGATACAAAACCCCAAATTCATAACTTGATTCTTTTTCGATACAGAGGAATGCCATCACTGAAAAAGAAATGCCAAAGCTGCACCATCCTCTCTCCCTGGCAGATGAGAACTTCCATATTGACTCCTCCCTGGGACTGGACCTGAACTTGTTCCTTGATCCGTGAACTTACAGGAAAGGACTTTGCCTCACACAATTTCATCCCAGGTTTCACTTTCTCCTTTCTACCCCTTCCAAGTCAGTGATAAATCTCTCCCTGCTTCATCCCTAAGGTTTGGCAGGAATTGCCATCTTATTTCATAGCCACAGATCTATTTATGATACAAAAGTGATACATCTTTTCCTGATAACTGTTCCCAAATATGAACTCTGGAAAGTTGCTTTATTTCAGAATCTCTTAATTCAGGATAAGATTTGGTCCTACTATTAGAAAGCTTTGGACTTTGGTTTATGGAAATTATTCATAATCTGCTCTAGTTATCAAAATAGCAAAATAAAGGTCACTAGTATACCTATCCCCAAATACTCCAAATAGCACCAATTTATCAGCTGAAGTGGACAGATGAGATGGCTAACAGTGTTCTGAAAGGACAGAACATTGAATCATCAGTGTCTCACACTCGCATTCTGTGCAACAGAAAAAGAAGAGCCATGATTAGTACAGACGATTTACATTTATTTCTCTGCTATTATCTGAACTTTCAAAATATCTGAACTAATCAAAATATACACTGGTCATATTTACGTCTAACACAATATAATTAATAGTAAAAGAAAGCATTATTTATCCTCATTTTAAACCTAATACAGAATGCAAATACTTCTAAAATATTTACCAAATCTTAAAGATCAAATTAATCATAGCAATTTCCATATTAGGTTCAGAATATGTCAAAGCAAAGACCAACAGAATAAATGTCTAATTGTATTCTTTCTAGAGAGAGAATACAAGAGAAACACTAAATAGTTTGACTTTGAAGACAGTATAAGAGGCAGATGTCATCAGTAAAGATTACACTTGAATTTTGTTTAATGTAGAGCAAAAAGAAAAAACACGCTTTTGTCCTAATTATATTTTTTTCATAGAGGACACTGACACATTGTCGCCCCTCAGAAAATTAGGAATGTGGGAATACAAACTCTAATAAAAACCTTTTGGCTTCTTTTCAGTTTCTAACACATATTCTAGAGTTCATGCTTTGGTTATCAGGAGAAATCTAGGGAAAATAAAGCTGAACAGAACTGCGGATCATCAACTGGCTTAACCTTGTCAGGCGGGGATGAAGCAGGAAGTGCCATGTGACACTGACTGACAGAAATGAAGAAAACACACTGAAGAAAAGATGGCAAAAAAGTTAATGAGGTCTGTACTCTACCATGGCCAAGATCAGAGAAAACTGATACATGCATTATATGTTTCAGCGAACTAGTAAGTTCTAGCTGCATTTTTTAACCTTTGTACAACCCTGTTTACATAATCGTGATTACGGCCAATGAGGGTCACATGGAGAGATAACATTTCTAATTGTACAAATTACATTTCTGATGTCCTAACACCAAGGTTATTACAGTTTAAAAGTTGTACAGTTGACCATGTGAGGTCATAAAGTAGAAGGGAAAAAAGATTTGTAGACTACAGTAAAATTCTTTTATTTAAACTTTTTGTTTTTTTTTTTAAATTACTACAGTCCTTTTCTTTAATTGTGGAAAATATGCATAACACAAAATTTACCATCTTAACCATTTTTAAGTGTACAGTTCAGTAGTGTTAAGTACATTCCATGGTTGTGCAACCGATCTCCAGAACTCTTTTTATCTTGCAAAACTGAAACTGTGCCTATTAAGCAGCAACTCCCCATTTTCTCCTCCCTCAACTTCTGACAGCTCCCATTCTACTTTCTATCTCTATGCGTTTACTACTCTAGTTACCTCTTTTAAGTGCAATTATACAGTCTTTGTCCTTTTATAACTGGCTTATTTCATTTAGCAAAATGTTCTCAAGCTTTATCCATATCATAGCATGTGTCAGAATTTCCTTCCTTTTCAAGAACAAATAGTATTTCATTAATGTGTATACCACATGTTGTTTATCCATTCATCCATCAGTGGATGCTTGGGTTGCTTCCATTTTTTGGCTATTGTGAGTAACGCTGCTATGGATTAGTCTTTCTGTTTTACTCCTATGTTTAGCTGTATCTCAGACCCACATTCGTGCAAAAACTGCAACAAGTGGCTTAAATTCCCACTGAATGGGAAGCCTGAGTAACACAATGATTAAACACAAAAATGTGATGTCTTTCTGCTAAAATATTAAATTATATTAATGAAAGTGTCCCCAAACATTATATTCCATGCTCAGAAGCTTTTCTTGTTTTGTGCTTTTTGTTGTTCATATTATTTACTTTATATGAAAGTTTCAGTTGTATCATTCAATAACATTTTGTTCAGGCAACTAATATGCCCTCAATACATTGGTATGTGAGATTGTGATAATAAGGAGAGATAGCTAATTAACAGTATCTCTGAGAGAAGAGAAACATATCACAACAATTGCCATAATATCCTGAAGTTCACTGAGAATTATCTCTTTAAATATAAGGAAAGAAGCGGAATATATCATTGGAAACTTCTAGACTAAATTCTAGACTAAATTAAAGACTAAATGTAACAGTATCACAATATGGACAAGCATTTTTATAATAAAAGGCAAATTGCTATAAAAACAAAAACAGTTGGTCCTCTAATAACACTGTTTTATTCAACATTGTTTTAAGGTTGATAAGAGAAAAAAAAAATCAATTCCCAGCAGGGCCACTGTCTGTGCAGAGTTTGCACATTCCCCCCACGTCTGCGTGGGTTTTCTCTGGGTGCTCAGTTTCCTCCCACACCCCAAAGCCATGCACATTAGGTGAGTTGGTGTGTCTACATTGTCCCTATCCAGGGCTGGTTCCCACCTGGTGCTGCCGGGACAGGCTTCGGCCACCCACAGCCCTGAACTGGAAAAATTGGGTAAATAATTATGCGGCTTGTTTTTATTAACCTTTCTTAAATGTAGTATAGCTCACATTTATTTCAATGGTTAGTATTAGAAGTATCTAGGGTCTTTCTTTAGAAGTCTGATCCTGTTTTTGTAATGAGACATATGCCATAGGAACCTAACTCTTGTTTGTATCAATTAGCCTATGGTAAAATTGGTTTCATTAACGTTGTTTTGCTTAAAGTCACAGTTTCCAAGAACCTACCAACAATGTTAAGTGAAGATTTACTGTACCCCTGTTATATTAAATCATGGAGACAACTGTTGAAATAGACACCGTTCCTGTTTCCTGTGTGAGACCCATGAAAAGATCTGCCAAAAACAGTCAGAGATTGAAGTTGGGATAGTAGCCCCTGACTACAACATTCAAGATAGCTTTAAAATTACTCTAATTTTGATCAATTTCATTGTATTTTTGTGGGGAATAAGATTAATATAAAATAAAAGGACTGTTTAAAATAACTACTATTAAGATATAAATCAAATGATTAAGTTTGGAGTCAAAAACGATTTTCTAACTGAAACAGAAACATAGTCTTGGCATCTTCAGAAACAGAAATCTGACTGTCATCTTCACGTGTTCAAGGGTGTGTGAACTTCACAATTTTCATTACAGTTTAAGTGTCTCATCAACATTGAAAATTTTATGTACAAACTTGAAATCTCAAAAGCCCACAAAAGGGAAGGAAGGGAAACTCATATTTAATAATAACTTTCTGTACTAGGCAACATTACTTGCCTTTAAATGCTTTCTCATTTAAACCTTGTAACAATTCCACAAGGAAGGCAAGATTAGCTCCATTTTAGAGATGAAGACATTGGGGCTCAAAGAAATTCTGTAACTGGCAAAGGGTCATGAAGCTACTAAATGATAAACAGCAATAAGTACTCAGTTCTGTCTGAATCTCAAACCCACACTGCCTCCTTTAACATGAACTTAAACTTCAGAAACTCCTCTTCCAATATCACTGTAATAGATGATTCCATTTCAAATATCTATTATTTTCAGTCATGCCTTTTTTCTAAATACTTCATAAAGTTTTTTTTTTTTTTGAGACAGAGTCTCACTTTGTTGCCCGGGCTAGAGTGCTGTGGCGTCATCCTAGCTCACAGCAACCTCAAACTCCTGGGCTCAAGCAATCCTCCTGCCTCAGCCTCCCGAGTAGCTGGGACTACAGGCATGCGCCACCATGCCCGGCTAATTTTTTTTTTCTATATATTTTTAGCTTTCCAATTAATTTCTTTCTAATTTTAGTAGAGGCGGGGTCTCGCTCTTGCTCAGGCTCGTCTCGAACTCCTGAGCTCAAACAATCCGCCTGCCTCGGCCTCCCAAAGTGCTAGGATTACAGGCGTGAGCCACCGCGCCCGGCCCTTCATAAAGTTTTGAAACAATAGAACCATGAAAATCTAATAAATAATTGTGTGCTAAAGAACAGACATGATATTAAACTTTATATGTAATATTTGCTGGGCAGTTCCATGATGCTAAATCATTAACTAGTTTAGAATGTTGTTTGAGGTTTTCTTTTGTGCGTACGTACAACTTTGTGTACATGCGGAATCACAAAATAATGTTGGATGAAGGGATATGTCAATCATCTCATTTGTTAATATTATCTTCTGCATTTAGTGACTAATAAGAATTTGTTAAATAAATTAGTGAATGAATGCACAAACACAAATAATTTTTTTAAATAAAGCAATAAAATGGCACACAATCCACTATGGGGGTTCAGAACAGTTTTAGGAATTCTATATCCTATCTCAAAATACTTTATAAGTAATAGTTAAGGAAAGCAAATATTTGCAAAATATTAGAACTTTCAGACCAGTTTACAAAAGTATAACATAATGCATAAAGAGGTAAAGACTGTACTTTAAAATAGCAGGAGAGCCAAGGACATAATCCAAAAATCAAGGTTAATCAAATCAAGGACCCAGGATGAGTTTGACATTCACAGTTCCTTCTTCATGGCACATGGAATAAACCACGACCCTGCCCAGCCACAGCCCCAGCACTGACCTTTGCACGTGTCCTCTGGTCATCAGCCATGCCCTTGGGTCACTGAACCTCTTTTATGGAGAGAATGTCCAGTGCCTTTCCTGTCACCTCAGGTCACTCACAGGTCAGGAATAAATGGCAAAAGGGGGTGCCCCAACTGAATAGGAGTGTAATCTGTTTAGTGTAATCCCATAGCTTGCTTAAAAAAATACCTGAATTCAAGTCCAATACAATTTACAGCATAAAAACAAGACTATTTTTTGAAGCAGTAGACTATGTTCTGCAGTTTTTGTCTATTGTAAAATGGTCCTTTAAAGCCCTGAAGTTTATATTAATAATAAAACTGTCCTGAACATTCTTGTAAACATGAGTTGTTTCATATTCAGGTTTTTTTCATTGCCTTAATTTTCATGTAATTATATTCCTTTGTTCCACCCCAAGTAGCACTTTACCTTCCTTGGTATTTAGACATCCAAATAATTGCAGATGGTTATCAAGGCCTATCACTGCTGTCTCTAAGCCAAGGTGAACCTATTTAATTCCCTTAACCTGGCCTCCTAAGTCAGACCCTTCAACCCCTCAATCATCTTCCTGACTTCTTGTCTGAACTTTTTCCAAGAAAATGTCTCCATCTTTCCTGGTTTCGGGCTCTCAGAACAAATGTGGTTTTCAGGTGCCATTTCATTAGAATCACTTCCCTATCCTGGGGTAAATCTCTTGAATTCTTCACATCCCTTTGGTCTTTTTCTCCCTTCCTATATATCCAGGGTGGGTCCAAGGTATTTCACTGCCCAAGGCAAAATGAAACTTCTTTTCTTTTATGCTACATAATAGGATTCATTTCAGAAGGGCTCACACTCTCTGTCCTGCGCCCTCTCCTCCCCCTTCTTCTGCTTCTGAATTATAGATAAACTGCTAATTTATCTGGAAGAGAATATAAATAAACACCAGGTCTTGCAGTATTTGGAAAGGTCAGAGGCTCTGGAAGGAAGAATTGTGGAATCTGGCAATTCATTTAATTCCCAGATACCTCAGTGTCCTCATCTTTAAAAGTAGGCAATAATAACTGTTAAAATAATTAGTTGAGGAGCTATTAGACTGAGGTAACTTCAGCTGCTTGGGTTCCTATGTAAGCAAACCGAAACCCAACTCAGAGTAAATAGTAAAACAAAATTAAAGCTTAACCAATCAGAAACTGCCAACTAAGCTCTAATTAGGGACTTTCCACTGATATGATCCAAATAAGGCTACTACACCACTTTAATCAATCAAATATTTTCGTTGCTTCCATGTTCCATGTTCCATGCAACCTTCCCCTCGTGCCCTCTTGGCAGAGCCTCCAACCCCATGAGGTCTGGAACTGCCCAGTTCATCAATCAGTCTGCTCAGATAAACTCCTTAAATTTTAATATGCCTAAGTTTATCTTTTAACATAACGAAAAAAGTATACAAAATTATGCGTAACACCTAAGGTAAGAGGTTTTCTTGTTTGTTTGCTTTAATAATAATTCAGTTTGTTAGGAAAAAAAACAAGGTAACAAAATGACTTAGCAAACATTATATATGGGAGAAATGCTACCAGTAATCCAGACTTCTTGCTTTCTCTTTCAAAGGTCTCCCAAATCATGAATGCAGTATAGTTAAGGACGCACTACTACATCATTCCAGTCCTCTCAGGGAAGAGAACCTAGCACACCCCTTAGAGTTTGGGCATAGTCTCCTCCATTATCCCTAAGAAGCAGCCTTTGTGTACCTATGAAACCTCATGTTTTCAAAAATCACGTTACAAAAGCTACTCTTTCAATCAGAACCTAAAGAAAAGGAACTTAGAGTATCCAGATCATCAGATTCATCCAAAAAAGTAGTATTCTCAACCTTGACCCATTTGCTATTCCAAGATATAGCGTGGGGATACCTGAGTTGATACATTCAAAAAGCTCAAGTCCCCAGGTTTTCCTGAGCCCTTTGGGCCTGTAGAAATGGCCCACTCCTCCCAATTAAAGGCTAGTGACCCCAACCCTTTCTTAAAAACTAGGAAGAGACTTCTGCCTTACCAGATTAAACACATGCGTGCTCACACACACACACATTCACACACACACACACACACACACACACACACACACACACACTACTTTTGATCCACCCCATGTCCTGGCCACCAGAGCAATAACTAGAGAATAACTAGAGTTAAGTCAAAATATAATCCCTCCAAAGGAGTATAAGGTTTGCTAAGAAAGCAAAGAGATTATACCTTAATATTGCCATAGGACCCCAAGGGAAATCAGAAACCAGAAGAGTATATACAGGACTGGATTCTAAGAGTACAAGATGGATGGGAGCAGAACACACAACTAGACAAGAAAGAGTTTATGCTACGGCAGCACCCCTTTACCACACAGAACTGAGCACACTGCGAGGATCCAGGGAGACAGGGCTAGCACATTGCTAGGGTGGCTCTGGGAAGCCTGGAGAAAATGATGGGCTTTCACTAAATGAAATAGAAATGCCAGAACTATCATAGCAGATGATGAGAAAAGAATCAAAAGACTCAAGAACTGGGCATGCTAGAGTGGAGTTAATACATCATTAAAAAAATGAATAAATAAATGAACAAATATCTCATCTTTCCTTGGTAAGGTACATTTACATATTGCTGCCAGAATTATCTTTCTAAAACTCAACTATGATCACATCACTCCTCTTATTGTCACACACCAAATAAAATTCAATTGTTTTAGATTTTATTATATGTGCCTGCCACATACTGGTGCTCGATAAATATTTGTTGAATAAATGAATGGACCTCCTAAGCTCTCAAGACTCAGCTCTTCCCATTAACTTCTCTTCCAAACACCTCTCATTTAAAAGGACAGACACAATGACTTTCTCACCATGCCCCTGAATGTGACAGCCATTCACTTTCACAGCCTGTGCCTTCGTATAAGCCAATCCTCTGCCTAAAATGCTATTTCACGATTCACCCAATAAATACATTTTTGGTGGCACGTACACCCTCCCTGGCAACTCCCATTCACTCTTCGTGGCACCCTCTCTAAGAAGGGATTCCAGTCTTCCCCAGGCAAAGTACTACCCTCTGGGCTGTGGCACTAGGGGCCTTTCCCCCAGAACTTTCCCCTTTGAATTACTATTTGTCAACTTACATGTCTTTCTCCCCAGCATCACTGAGTACACTCAGAGCAGAAAGACCACCATCTAGCTCAGACCCCAGCAATCGGGAAGGTGTGTCAGAGACACGTTTTTTTTTTTTTTGTCTGCTTAGTTACACTTTCAACATTCTTCTTGTAACAACACCCCTGCTCCTTCTGGGGAGCTACTACCTCCTCCTCCCCACCTCTATGTGGCTCCAACTGCTAATTACAGTAACTCATTCCCTTACTCACAGAAGTGGCCATGTGACCCAGCCCTGGCCAGCAGTGGTGCTTGGGCCAACACTGGACACAGGACCTAAGCCAGACCAGTAAGAGTCCTTCTCTGGGTTACCATAAATGGACCCTATAAAGGGAAGAACTCCTGCTTCCCTCTGGGTCACTAACTTAAAGCAGCCTATGGCCGTGAACTCCTGCTCTCACTGCATGAAGAAAGCTCATCTGAAATAGGGAGAATGTGGCCAACTAGCAGAGAGAGAAGCAGAGCAGGGAGAGCAGAGAGACAGACCTAACAACATTGTTTCAGCCTCTGAAATCCCCGAGGCCAGATACACCACTAGTCATCCAGGCAAATCCATCAAAAAAGCCTCCACCTAAACTGACTGACAGGTTTTCCCTAAGGTAGATTAGCATGGAGTAGATGTACAGATTGCAAATTCAGGTGGTCAGTGTTCCTCTTGAAAAACATACAGCTCAAAACTTAACACCCCTAAAGATGTGAACGTATGGTCAGCTCTTGATTCTCAAGCAGTGGATAACTCATTGGAGCATTTTTAAGCAGGGACTAATTAACACTAATGAAGCCTTAGGGTCAAGTCTGGGAGTACCAGACAGACAGAGATCCCTGAGCATCATCTACTTTTAATGAGAACAGCTCTTTCCAGGTTTTTCAATTCTCATCAGTTTTTCTAATTGTTGGATTATGTATAATATTAATTAATTTCAACACAAAAATAGTAGGTGAGCATTCAAATTTCTTCCAAATAGTGACATAATATGATGTATATCACTCCTGTTATTTATTAATTTCATCTTATCACAATTTTTCTGTCATCAAGTTTACTGGTTATTAATTCATGAATCATATCAAGAGTAATAAATGCTATATTCAGGAAAAACAATGGCACATGCTATGCCAGGAAATAAAAATAAACATCAATGTCGCATTAAAGAAAATTTTTATTTTAAGTATATTAGAGCAAATTTGGAGCACATTCACTAATATTTCTAGTTCAGAACTTCTTTTCAACTCTTTCAACTCAGTTAAAAACTTTCTTTTTCCAAAAAAATCGCTAACCTCTCCTAGGCTGTATAATTTTTCTATAAGCACTTACCTCTCAAAAAGCTCAAAGTCCCAAACCTTGATTTTTTTTTCATTTCAATATATTTAGGGGGTACAAGTAGTTTTTTGTTACAAATATGAATGGTATAGTAGTGAAGTCAGAGCTTTTAGTGTACCCATCACCTAAAAAACGTACATTGCACCCGATAGGTAATATTTGATTCCTTACCTCCCTCCCAACCTCCCCCGTTCTGAGTCTCCATAGTCCGTTATACCCTCCATGTGACCACACATACCCATCATTTAGCTCCCACTTACAAGTGAGTACATGTGCTAAACCTTCGTATTTGAAAAAAAAAGTCTCAAAGACAAAGAGGAGCACAATCTAATAGCTTGAATGTCTCTTTTTTTCCCCTATTTAGTAATGAAAAATATTTAAAAATAAAGATGGTAACATATTAAAAAAAAAAAAACCTTATGCCATATTGTGGAGTATTAAAAATACCAAGGAAACTCAATATTGAGTTACCTTAAAATGTTTTATTTAAGCCCCTTATTTTTCTTGAAATTAAAAAAAAATCTTGAAAGGACATATGATAAAAGAATCTTAAGAATAAACTTAAGAAATGATATTATAAAATAAAAATAATGGAGGAGAAAGCAAATATGTCAACCATAAGCATAAACAATCCTAATTGAGAGTAAATTTATCTGTGATCTTCCTGAGAGATAGGGCTAACACAGGAAACACAATGGCCTATGTTTGATCCTTTGAACTTAAAAGGCTCAAAGCACAAAGCACATCAATTTCTTGGTTATCGATCATTGATATCATCTAGGATTTTATATTTGTACATTGTCTGGCTCAATAGCTAATGTCCTTGACAATAGTTTTCCAATAAATACAGAAGTTTTTTTTTAAATGATTTTTTCTTCTATAACCCCTGTTTTCCAGAGAACACATCCTAGAGGTAAAAATAGGATCATGACAAAAGTCCATTCCAGTTGAACTTAACTCATTTCAAATTCCTAAACAAAAGTCCCCAAGCAGGGCCTTCTTGGCTACAATTAAGCACCCGCCATTTTCCTTCCCTCTTATTTCTGCGACAGCTCCTATCACTCCCAAGGCAAAAAGTGGCAGCTACATCACTGTAGCTCACAGAAGTGGTCACTGCCAGTGGTTGACAACAACATTGACATTAATGCTGAGACCCTTCACCATCCAAGACAAGGCTGCCTCATATCATAAGTGCCGATGTCTATGCTGGGACCACCATGTCCCATTTCTGCAGAACTACTGTCACCAGAGGTGATAAATGTTGAATCAATGGAGATTTTATTGAAAGTGTTTATTTTAATTTTTATTGAGGCTGTTCTTATATCCTCCTTACCCTAGAACATGTGGACTACATTAAAGAATAAGATGCTATATACAGGATTACCAACCTTCTCTAACTCTGGCCTTCTGTCTTCCCGAGAAATGAACGCATCTTGACTTCTCTTAGAATAGTTCTCTCTCAAGAGGTTTCTGAACACTCATGTAAATAGATTCCCCCAAAGAACTGCTCCACCCATCCTCTGGTCTTACACGGGCATGTCTGAACTCCTGACCTCTCTTCATTTATATCTCCATGTGGATATATAAGCTCCAACATAAATATTCCTATCCCCACCCCAAATTAACTCTTCCCCTAACCTTCCTCATCTCAGCAAAATGGCCCCTGCATCTATCCAATCAAGCCAAAAACATAGAAGTCAGCTGTAATTCCTGTTTCCCTTATGCCCTGTATCCAATCTCAACAAGTCACATCAGCAATTTTTTCTTTTTTTCTTTTTCTTTCTCTTATACTACAACTTGAAGTCACATATCAGCATTACGTCCAAACATTTACACTTCTGTGACAGGCTCTTACTTGGTTTTTCTGCTTCCACTCTTGGTCCTGTGCTATTCATTTCCCACACAGCAGAGTGATCATTTAAAGTGTGATCACATCCCTCCCTGTACTAGAATGAAAATACAAACTCCTCACCACAGCCTATAAACCTCAAAACGATCTGGCCCTACCCACCTGCATTACTTCTCTATTGCTATGTAACAAATTACTCCAAAACTCAGTGGCTTGAAACAACAACGTTTATTATCTCACAGTTTTTGTAGGAAAGGAATCCAAGGACAGCTTAGATGAGTCCTCTGCTTCAGGGTCTACACAGGGCCACAAATCATCTCAGTGCTGGACTGGGAGGATCCTCTCCCAAACTCACTCCCATGGTAGTTGGTAGGATTCAGTTCATCATTGGCTGTTGGCTTGAGGGCCTGTTATTCACTAGCTATTGGCCAAAGGCCACCTCCAGTTCCTTGCCATGTGGTTCTTTCCATAGGGCAGCTCAAAACATTGCAGCTTGCTTCACCAGAGGGAGTGAGCCAAAAAGAGCCAGAGAGAGCACGTGAGACAGAGTCACAGAGCGGCTGTCTATTCTTGGAAGGTTGTGCATTTAGTTCAACAGTTTCTCACTGGAATATTGCGAGAACGAAGAGTCCCCCGTTGCCAACTCTTACTGAAGGGGCATTCACAAAAGAGACAGTACACATGGGGTGTCCATACTCACCCTCTTCTGCTCTACGGGTCTGGGTTTGCCAGTTCCCTGCCTTTGGCCATCCCCTCCAGATTGCCCTGTCAAAGCCGTAACAAGTCACTGTTTTTTACAACCTAATCCCAGAAGTGACATTCCATCACTTTTACTTGTTGAAAGACAGTCACCGAGCCTGGCCCACACACAAGGGAGGGGATTACACAAGGCCCTGAATATCAGGAGGTGGGAACTGCTAGGAGCCATGTCCAAAACTGCACACCACACCCACTCTTGGCCCTCACCTCCAACCCCTCTCACCTTTGTTCTCCAAGATCCGGACACCTGGCCTCCGTCCTGTCGTTTGAGTGCACTAAGCTTGACTTTACCCCAGGGCCTTTTGCTGTAGCTGTTCCTCTGCCTGGAAAGCTTTTTCCCCCAGATCATGTGTGCGGCTGACTCCCTCTCATGAGTCTCTGCTCAGATTTCACTGCCTTTCCCTGAACTACTGGCTAAAGTATGATCGTCCCCAGTCTCTCTCTACCCTAAAACCCTGTTTTGTTTTGAATTTGAAACCAACTCACCAAAACAATCACTCCTTCTTTCTGATTCTTCCTGAAGGATCAAAAAACAAAACAAATCAAAACAGAATAAACAACAGAAACACACAGAGCTGGCCAAGTTAATAGGCAGGCAGTGGAATGAGTTCCCTAAAGTTGTGAAGTATCAAATAAATTAAGAGCAGCCAGTGCCCCTCCCCCCTTTACGTGGCTATAAATTGACTTCTGTGACTTTCTGTACAGCAAGAAATAAGAAATTAACTACTACATCTCAGGATGTTTTTCCTAAATTCAATACTTAAACAAAATAAGGTTAATTTATCATTAAACTTTAATTTTCCATTCATCCCCAAAATACAAGCAGTGTTTATATATGTTTATATAAAAAAAATAGAAAAAATGCTGATCCTTAGAATACAGTGTTGACCTATGTACTGCAAATAGGAATTTCAATTAAATCTCTGATGTATAATGTATAGTAATGTCAAATTATATCCTCTGAGAAACAGGCACTCTTAAAACCTAAAGCAGTGAGGAATCAAGAAAGTTTGGTTAGCTGTGAGAGGAAGTTCTTAATTTCATAACAAGTCAGAGCATGCAGAAAAGTCAGAACTATTTCGTAAGATTCGCACAGTAGCTCCTTACAAACTGAAAGGAATATCTGGCCATAATCTGTGCACTTCTCTAAACAATGACACTGTGATTACAGCACATGCCCAACATTGATAAGGATGTTTTTCTTACCCAGGGAGTTGATTTCGAAAAGATTCTGGTTTCATCTGCAGAATTTAAGATAAGATTTAAACAAGTAAATAAGCATTTGTTTAGGTTGTCCTTTTTGTTTTTTTTTGTTGTTGTTGTGTTTTGAGACATAGTCTCCCTCTGTTGCCCAGGCTAGGGTGCCGTAGCATCAGCCTAGCTCACAGCAACCTCAAACTCCTGGGCTCAAGTGATTCTCCTGCCTCATCCTCCTGAGTAGCTGGGATGACAGGCCCAAACCACCACACCTGGCTAATTTTTTCTATTTTTGGTAGACACGAGGTCTTGTTCTTGCTCAGGCTAGTCTCTAACTTCTGACCTCAAGCGATCCTCCTGCCTTGGCCTCCCAGAGTGCTAGGATTACAGGCGTGAGCCACTGTGCCCCATCTAGGTTGTCCTTTTGAATGTTGGTATGAGAATGAGGCTGGTTATGAAATGTGATTGTGCTGCTTGCCTTGGTGATGCCTGAACCGAGTGACCTCGCCATTGCTCTCTCAGTCTTAAGGCCACAACAAGGTATGATAGTCCTTGGAAAACAGACAGCCACAGAATACTCTAGCAGAACTTGCAAAACACTGAAAAAGCACGTTAGGCAGTGCTGCAATTCATCTGCCCACTCAAACTTTCAGGACCAACTATTCACAAGACTTTAGGAGAGCAATCTTGGTTTTTTACTGTTACAATTTCAGTCATAAAATTGGTGAATGAGGTCAGGGGAACATTTTGACCAAACTTAAAACCAAAAAATGAAAAAATTGAATTCCACTTTTTCCTATTTCCTAAAGACAAATTTCCCCTGAGAAAGAGAATCAAGTATTCTTTAGATTAAAAAGAAAAACTAGAGGGGAAAAGGAGAAAGTATATATACCATGTCTTTTGATAGAAGGGCAAAATATCAACTAGGATTTTCCTAAGTTAGCTTACAAATTTAATTCTAATAATACATGAGAGATTTTTAATTTGATAAACTACATGAAAAAGCAAATAAAAATTTAAAACAAAACAGCAAAAATAACTACAAAATTTCTGAAATGATAACGGTGGTCAGGAGAGACTAGCCCTCCTAGATATTAACTCAATTATTAAGCCACAGTGAGTACAAACAGTATGGTTCTGTAGTGTGAAATGCAGATAGGTCAACAGAACAGAATCAAAATTGTAGAAATAAATGTAAAGGTGTTTAATATTTGATAAAAGTGACACTTCAAAACAGCAGAGAAAAGATGATGTTCCGCAAAATGATGTTTTGGTCAACAACGGGCCTGGTTGGTGGTCCCGTAAGATTGTAATATTGATACCATATTTTTACTGTTTCTTTCTATGTTTAGATATTTAAATACACAAATACTTACCGTTGTGTTACAACTGCCTACAGTATTCAGTACAATAGACTATAACCACGTAGCCTGAAGGTGTATTAGGCTACACAATCTAGGTTTGTGTAAGTATACTCTGTCATGTTCACACAATAACGAAATCACCTGATGCATTTCTCAGAACGTATCCCCATCATTAAGCAAGGCATAACTATGTTCAGTAAAAGATATGGACACAACTGGGTAGCCATCTAGGAGAAAAATAACTTGAATTCCTTACTTTATAACTTACATTAAAAGAACTTGCAGATTGTTCAAATATTATAACATAAAAATAAAGCATTAAGAACATTAGGGAAAACATTGAAACAAATTTTAAATAATCTTTGAGCAGAAAAGTTCTGATATTGATACAAAATCCAGAAATCATAAAGACTTTAAATTTGATAATGCCACAATAAAACATTTCTACATGACAAAAAAAATATCATAAATAAAGTCAGCATGCCAAAAACAAACTGGAAATAAAATTTGCAATTCATGTCAAAAGAGTCTAATCTTTCTAATAGCAGGAGCTTCTAGATATCCACAAGACAAATGCAAAGTAAGCAAAGGATAGATATTATAGAAACAGACAAGTCACAGAAGAGTAAATATAAACATTACTTAAAAAATGAAAAGATCTTCAATCAAAGAATAATTTTTAAATGCTAATTAAAACTATAGTGGCCCATAAAGTTCATGTCTAGGAAATACTTGTACATGTGAAAATGACATTTATATAAAAATCTTCACTGTAGCACTGTCTGTATTAGCAAAAGTTTAGAAATTGCCATCAATAGGGCATTTTGCTAAATAAGTGACAGGTCATTTAAACCATGACAGACACTCTTGCTTGTCTTCTGTTTTGCTAACAGACTGATTTTGCTAATCCTCTCCTCAGCCCCAGGAGATTAATCTTGAAGAGTCTAAGTCAATGACAGTCATTCCATTCACCTTACCGGAATACAATAAAATATCCAGACCACAGTCTCTGGTGAGCCAAGTGCCTGGGAGATAGGTGTAGAAAGGAGATTTACTGTTCACTAAATACTCTTTTTAACTCTTTGAAATGTGTCACATAGACCTGCATGTGTGAAGAAAATACATAAAATTTGTTTTAAAAAGCTTTTGCCCATTTTTAATTAAAAAACGGAGGCATAAATATTAAATTTTCATAGTTTTTCAAGGCAATAGTAGAAATAGAACCTAAGCCTACAATACTCCACCTCTAGTAGGAGTCCCAGCAAGTCTCAACATTTTTGGATACATGGTTTGCTGTTATTTGATATTATCCCTTTCCAGTGATCACACAAAATGGTTTAGAGGCTGGTGACTATAAAATCAGGCAGACATGTTCTAATTTTCTCTGTCTTAGTCCATTTGTGCTGCTATAACAGAATCCCTGAGACTGGGTAATTTATAAAGAACAGAAATTTATTTCTCACAGTTCTGAAGGCTGGGGACAACTGAACCAAGATCAAGGAAGTAGCAGCTTCAGTTGTTTTGGTGAGAGCTGCTCTCTGCTTCCAAGATGGCACCTTGGTGCTGCATCCTCCAGAGGTGGAGAACGCTGTGTCCTCACGTGGCAAAAGAGCAAAAAAGAGAGTGGACGCACTCCTGCAAGCCCTTTTTATAAGGGCCCTAATTTGTTTATGAAAGAGTGGCCCTCATAACCTATCACCTCCCAGAGGACCCACCTTCCAATACCACTGCTGTAGTGACTAGGTTTCAGCATGAATTTTGGAGGGGACACCACATTCAAACCATAGCAGTCTCTGCCACTCTTAACCACTTGCATGACTTTAGGCAGGTAATATAACTATCTAAGCTTCTATTTTATTTATCATCAAACAGGATAATATTGAAAGCTCAGGGTTATGAGAATTCAAATCATTTAAATGAAATAATTTAGATAAAGCCCTTAGCCCTGTGTTGGGCTTTCATAATGGGTGCTCTATTGGATGCTGGGCATTGTAATATGCTCATCTGATTAAAGCAGACTTAAGTGAATGTTTGGTTCAGTATTTGGGGAATTTCTCAGTACTTCTTAAAATAATCAGAAACACTGCATGAAGAGTCATAAAACTAAGACTGGGATAACTCCAGCTGAATTAGCAAAAGAAGAGCATTCCGAACAGTGTTTCTCAAGCATTAACTTTGCCCTAACCTTGGAATCAACTGGGGAGTTTTTAAAACTGCTGATGGCTAAGTTTCACCTTCACACATTCTGATTTAACTGGTTTGGGCTACAGTCTGGGCATCAAAATTTTTTAAGTTCCTCAGGTGATGGTAATGTTTGGCCTTCTTGAAAACCACTGGCAAAGACTCTTATTAAATCATCTGCTCTTAATTAAGTCTTAACCATTCTCATCAGAGTGGCTGAGGTTTTGAGGGCTTATTTCTCCTATAGATTAGAATTTTCAGGGCTTTCTTTCTTTATTTGTTTTTTCTTTTTAACCTCTGCCTTTTAGCCTCCCCAAGTGCCATGTAGAATCTCCTCATCACTATTAATTGACCAACAATTAAGTGGCAAACTCTGACAGCAACTGGAAGCCTCTCACCATTAGGGTTGTCTTCTTCAGGTGGCCAATCTGCTCAATGAAAATCCCAGTTAGGTGTGGCACACCATTGCACAGCTGTTGTTGCTTTTGCAGGCAAACATTTCAGAAACTGGTTCAATTCCCATTCACAGGCGTCATCTTCCCCTTTGTTTTATTTTTTTCCCTCTTGTTTGTTTCCAAATTTTAATGGATTAAATAGTGATACACATGAAACAGTGCCCACAAATGACCAACTATTTTGTATTTGCTTTCGGACATTTAGGGGAGGAATATGGAGTAGCAGAAGAGGGTGGGATTTGAGGTTAGGACATGGGTTCAAGTCCCAGTCTATCACTTAGTGCTAGAGAGTCAACTTTACATCACTGCTAGTCCTCCTACTTTTAGGAGGGAAATAATAATATAGTGTTGTTAGGATAATAAGATTATGTGTATACAAAGCACTTTATGAAATATAAAGCATTTTTCAAATATTAATTATTATGATTATGAAAGGAATAAGTGAAAACCTTATGCAACTGATTCAAATGGTATCTGTATAACCATTATTTATCATCACTCATTTAGAACAGACATAAATTTCCTTTTGTCTGTCCTTTCTTCTTTGCCTAATTTATCAGATCACACATCCCTGTCTAAAATGTAACTCGGTTACCTTTATTCTCAACACTACTGATTAAAATTTATCATATAAACTCTAAGCAGATATGTCATTTTTTACATACTGTGTTCCTTTTTTCCAAGGACCTCTTTAGAAGGAAGCTAATAGGTATTGTTCATTCATTCATTATGCAGGTGCGTACAGAGCGGTGGCGGGCACCGAGCAAGTATCTGTGGTGAAGAAATGACCAGGACAGACACTGGTAGAGTGTAAGTCTAGCAGAGAAACATGATTGATGTTACAACTGAAAAAGATGGTAATCATTAGCAGAGATCTCACATAGTCAAGAGTTAGAAAAAGTCTCCTTGAACAAAGTGAAGCGGAAAGAATTCGCCAGCCCAGAGAGAATTGGATAGGGTTGGTGCCCAGGCATGGAGAACAGGAAGGTCTGGATAATAGAGACCCAAGTTCATTAAAATAACTGAAAGAAATTCAGTGCACCTGAAGTGTGAGAGAGGGAACGTGGTGAGAGAAGAGGCTGGAAAAGTAAACGTTGAGCCTGGAAACCCCTGTCAAAGGTTTTGGATTTTATCCTAAGGGCATTGGGAAGTCATTAAAAGATTTGAAACAGGTGAGAGATCAGATTTGTGGGCAGAAGAATGAGGCAAGGGAGATTGGACATAACACTGCTGAGGACAGGTGGTTGTGACTCGGTGTTCTGGTAAATGGGCTTGGAGAGATATGGACGGCAGCAATCTTTTAAAACACAAATCTGAGTGCGTCACTCCCATGATCGAAATTCTGATTCAGACTTTTTCCTTAGTTCTTAGGATAGCACTTCAGAATTCTTCCCATGGCTTAAAGGGCCTTCTGTGTTCTGGCTCCATTCCTCCTACATACTCATCCTCTCTGTTCCTTGTGTGTACCTGACGTTGATCGCACATAATCTGCCTAGAAACTTCGCTTGAGACATGACTGGTTCACTGACATATTCCGAGAGCAATGAACAAATGGATGATTTAAGAGATATTTAGGAAGTCAAATCAACAGTATTTGAAGGGGAGAAAGACAGGAGACATCAAGGATAAAACAAAGGTTTCTGGCTTGAGTAACTGGGTGGTTTGGGGAAGAGTTTGAAGAGGAGACAGAAAAGATGGTTCAATATGGCTTACGGTGAGTTTGACGTGGTTGCAAGTTACCCAGGAGGAAATGCTAAATGGGCAATTGGATGCAAGTACTTAAAACAGGCCAGATTCTGTGCTAGGCACTTTCACATATATTATCTCACATAATTAACTAAAGCTAAATGTAGATAGAAACAATTAACTATATGACCTAATTTTAAAGTAGTCTCTACACTAATTATCTTAATGCAGACTATGAATATCCCCATACCTATTCATCTGGGGAAATGAGCAATTTACCTGGAGGAGTTAAAAACTGTCTAATGATTTGAATCACTTCATTTCCAAAGTATCCCTATAGCACAATTAGGGGAAGACTTAAAAAACAAGTATAAGTGGGTTAGTGAATAATCTCATCCCCATGGAGCAGTTTTAGCCTGTCTTAATCTTCTGTATGAGTAATCACAGGGCCCAGCCCATTTTAAAGAAGCCCAGTAGGGGTAAAAAGGAAAATATCCTAAGACTCCTACCTCCAGCAAGACTAGGCACTCTGTACACTTCCTAAATCAATTTCTTTAAGGGTTCCCTCTTTCTGTTTTCAGCAAGTTATTAAAAGCCAAATCTATGAAGTATATCTTCTTCCAAAGTTGTATATTTTATACATCTTTGTTGTAGGTCTAGGTGCAACAATATGCATTCAAGGATGCATTTCCACTGTATCCTTCAAACATTCAGACTTCAAGATCCTCAGCACTAGAACTAAGTTTCTTTGCTCCATAATATTTTAGAATAGTGTTTCTCAAAGTGTGGTCTATAGCCAAGGACATCGGAATCAACAGGGCTGCTTTCTTCAAACATATACTTGGGTCCTTACCACCAAATCTACTAAGTTAGCATTTCTCAAAACCAGAAACACTCAAGAATCTTCATTTTAAAACAGCTGCCCAAGTGATATTTACATACACTAAAGTTTGAAAATTCGGATAATTAAAAAAAAAAGCAAGGTCGGTAATTCTCATCACACATCTTGCCAGCAGAAACACTTGTGGAATACCTTCTCACAGAGAAGTAATATGCCAGAACAATAAATATATTAAATAAAGATTTGAATCTTCAAGTGAAAACAAGAGACCACTTGAACACTCTGAATTGGACTCCATGAAAGTTTTTAAAAGATTTTACCCACCGACTGCTGTCACTGCAGTAATTGGCTGGAAAACTGAGTTACAAATATTTTACACAGAATTACTAAATACCAGACAAGTATTCACTGATATAAAAAAAATAAGCTAATTGAAGGTAAACATAACTGAAGGGGGGTGCTTTACAATTAAGATATTAATATTTTATTGAGAGTAGGGAAGATACACATTACAAAATGATTCCTGGGTTTTGAGGTTTTTGTTTTTAAATTTTGTTGCTGATTTTGTTGATTTGCCTTTCAGTAAGTGCCTTTCAATGAAGTTTACTAAAAGGCATGGCAGAATTAATTCACTGAATTAAACTCTCAATTATTACCCAAAAACCTTTATTCAATGTCTGTATCATCTCTCACAGAAAAATTGTATTTTTACATATATATAATTTTTCAATACTCAACCCAAATAGAGGTATTGCAGTATGATCAAAACTCTTGTTTTCAAAGACAAATAAATATTGTTATCTTCTGGAAGTATGTAAGACTAGATTTCTGCTTAGGTATATAATCTGTATTTCTTAAATCTGAAAAAAGGAAGAAAAAAATCACTTCTGAGAATATGTTTTATTTACGGATCTACAGTTTTTTCTCATCAGATACTAAAAGGTTAATTTTAAGTACTTTTCTTTTTCAAAATAACTAGAAAATTCTATTATTCATCAATTAAACCTAGGTAAGAAGTAACAGACAGTGAACAGAGGAGAGATACATATTATGCATGCAAGGAAAATTAAAACTTAGGGTGTTAGGGGGGTGTGCTTTGATGTACAAAAGAACCATTGTTAACGTGGGACAAAACCTCCCCAGTATGGAACAGAGATAAAAAGGAGGGAGTTTCTAGCAGATCAAGGTCAACAGAGATACGTGAATAACATAAATGCTATTAATCTAGTACTGAATGAATCACGGGAGTTCAGCAGGGTATGGTTATGTGGCAGAGTTCATGGCAGGAGTGTTTTATGTCACTTTGTATTAGATAATGAGCATATTCATCAAGACTCCTAAATACCATCCAAACTGGCATAGAAGAAGCTTTAAGGAGCTTGAGAGAACAAATCAAAGAACTAGATCTGAGGCTCAGAAAGGTAATAGGGATGTTCAAACAGTGCAGCAAGCTTAGATACTTGCAGGCATCCACACAATCTCACTCTGCAGGAAATAGTGTGAGAAAGGATTTCTTAGTGAGATGGCTAGCAGCTTATTATGTATAATGTCGCCTCACTCATTATGTCTTAGTTTAATAGTTAGAAAAGACGCAGACCCTATTACCTTAAATGACTATATGCCGAAACACATGGACGTTTTTTCCTCTTATGACTTATTTAAAATACAAAGTGAGTCGCTTCTCCTTTCTTTCAGGAAACCATAAAATCACTAAATAAGTATCATTCTCTTTTCTCAGATTCAAATCTACCTAAATGTTTGTGACCCCTTTGGTCTAAATCTTATTTAAATATATATATATTAGCAATACGTAACTAATATTACCAATATTAGTTACATATATGTATAACATTCTAGACCCATACCTTTTAAAAGTACAATGATGAGGAGTTGAAAAAAAGAAAGGACAAAAACAGAAAGCAAGAAAAGGACGCGAAAAGAAGAAAAGGAGAACTGAAAAGAAAACAGAGAACTGGTAACTGGTAATAGACTAATCCAACAGGAAAAAAGGGAAGAAAACAAAGAACAGAGAAATAAGAAGAGAGAAAATAAAAGTAAGGAAATATTATAAAGACTAATTTTTTAAAAGGAGACTATAAAGTAACACTCTTTTCACTAGTGGGCTGCATTTTCACCAGTCCAGTGAGGCAGAGGCAGAAAACCTCATCTAAACACATAGAAAATTCATAAAGAGCAAGTACCCTAGAAGACTGGTCCATGATCGGCATCTTGATTTGAATGTAGTTGACAACATGTACAGAGTTCTTAACACTTAGGCCCTATTTCAACCTCATTCATTGATTTATTGAACAAATAGTAAGTGCCTTGAATGTACTAGGCATTGAGGATCCCATAGGGAATAAGATAGACGATTCCTGCCCTCCTAAAGCTTAATGTTTTAAGATCGATGTTGGTGGTCATAGTGGGTTGAATAGTGTCCTCAAAAAAATCACATCCACCCAGAACCTCAGAATATGACCTTATTTGGAAATATTGGTCTTTATAGATATAACTAATTAAGGATCTTTATATTAAGTCATCCTGGATTTAGGGTAGCCCTAAATCCAATGACCGGTGTCCTTATAAGAGAAGCAGACCCAGAGAAACACACAGGGAATAAGGCAATGGGAAGATGGAGGCAGAGGCTGGAGCGATGGCTCTACAAGCCAAGGAGTGCCAAGGATTGCCGGCAGCCACTGGAGGCTAAGAGAGAGGCATGGAATGGTTTTTCCTTAGAGCCTCCAGAAGGAACAATAGTATTTCTGGGACGAAAACAAAGGAGAGGGGTTTCATCTTCTTTATCCTTTCCCATGATTACTTTTAGTGGTGAAGCAGTTAATGCAGTATTTTTCCTCTCGGCTAAAAGTTTTCATCTTTTATTGGCACCGTTTTATCCTGGAGACAATAGCAGATTGTTTCTGGTGTGCGAAGAAGGTCTTGTTCTGGCAGGCAGGCTTCCAGTCAACAAGCTTAACATCCTCTGGAAAGAACGTGCATGTGCCTTGTTCGAACCTGACTTTCAGGTATCTTTTATAAAGACAGTCATCCTCATCACAAGTATGCAATGGCATTAGGAACTGGCACAAAACTGAAACCAAAAATACTCTTAAGAGAGTCTAAGGCAGAAGCAACATGAAAGGGTAGGGGGAAGAGGCTGCTACCAAAATCCTTGGGTCAAAATGCTTTTGACCTCAGACTCTCTTCATAACACCTGATTAGAAAAAAGCCTTTTTTTCTCTCATACCTCTGACCTGCTTAACAGCCTTCAACTGTCTATATTGAGTAATTTTAACTGCAGCAATCACCCCAGATTAGGAGCTTTCCTGGCAGGAAGGGAGGGAATTGAAAGCAATGCAGAAGTCCCTACTTGGGCCTGAGGGTCTGTCCCCAAGGCAGAAACTACCAGCACCCCCCCCCCCCCCAGGCCATAATTCCTCCTCCACCTACCCCTGCTCCATTGCCCTGATACCCTGTGGAAAAGCATTGCTCAGATGGCCTCCAAGATAGGCTTTCTCTGGTGGGAATGAGTTCATAAGAGAAACAATTACTAAGACCTTCAAGTAGTCATAAAGCACAAAGCATTTTGGCTTACTATATACCTCAAAAAATTAAGTGAAGAAGACAGAGTTTAAAGATAAGGAAATGAACTCATCAAGGTTAAAGGACTTACCAGAGGTCACATACTTGACAAATGACAAAGCTGGTTATTTAAATCAGGTTTCCAGAGGAGAAAAGACAAACCTCCCACGTAGAAAAATGCCAGATAAGTTATGGAGCGCCTGTGTCCTCAAGGAGGTAGAACAGAACTGCCCACCCCTTAAGGATGGGCTTCACATAATAACTTCCTTCCAAAGATTATGGTGGGGAAGGGGAAGTAACTTCACGGTGGAGAGACCTGACAAACACCACCTCGGGCAGGCAATCCAGGTGAACTTTAACAGTGATAATTCATGTTGCTAGTAGGCACCCGTGATTTGATGCAATAAATAGCACTTTGCCTCTGTGGTCTTCCTCCCCCAAACCCATAACCTCAAACTAATCATACGAAAAACATCAGACAAATTTCAATTGAGGGATATTCTACAAAACACCTGTTTAGTACTCATCAGAACTGTCAAGGTCATCAAAGACAAGGAAAGTCTGAGAAACTGCGACAGCCAAGAGGAGCCTAAGAAGACACAATGACTAAATGTAATGTGATGTCTTAGATAGAATCCTGGAACAGAAAAAGAACACTACGTGAAAAACTAAGAAAATCTGAACAAAGTATGGACATTGGTTAATAAGAATGTATCAGTATTGGTACACTAATTGTAACAAATATCCCATACTAACGTAAGGTAATAATAGGAGAAACTGTGCATTGGATATATAGGAATGCTCTTAATTCTCCATTTTTCTGTAAATCTAAAAATGATCTAAAATTAAAATTTATTTAACTAAAAATATCAGGTTCTCTTCCCCTAACCCTCAAATCTTTCCATAAGATCACATAGTTCTGCCTCTTATGAAGCAAGAATTTTCCTGGGAAGCCTGTAGTTCACACATGGCATGACTCCCCTATAGGACTCTAGACTCCAAGACGGCAGGAACCATGCCTGTTTTTGCTGAGCGTTAGATCATTCGTACCTTGCACAGTGCCTAGCATATAAGAGATACTCAATAAGTATTTGCTGAATGAATGAAACTAGGTCCAGGGTGTTTACGACTAGTTTGTCTAAACACATTAAATTCAAACATTCAATCCTAGGTTAGAAAGGATGCTAATATAGTTAAAATATCAAAATAAGAAAATAGGATCCCAGAGCCTATTTAAATAAGGTGTTAATTCTAATGGTGGGGTTGAATATGGACATTTAAGAACAAAGCACAAACTAGGACAAGGCTAAAAACACCAGTTGGACCCACATAACAAAGGGAAGGAATAGAAAAGTCAATGAACTGTCCTGCCTTCAAGATACATATAAACAAGGCTACGTTACATTCAAAGCCAGTGATAGCAGTGTGTATCCAGAGAAGGACCACATTCGTAGCCCAAAAACTTACCCTTTCATTCTCCTTGGCTTCTTGGATTTATTCACAATCCTGTGGACAGTTTGAGATTTCCTATAGAAAAAATACGAAATATTAAACTTAAAGAATAACCAATAACCCCTGAGGAAAAGTTTTGAAAGTTGACCAAGTTTAACTACGAAAAGGGAAAGCTAATAAATGACTCAATAACAATTACTTAATATAGAACAAGTTTTTCTAAGTTGGGAACTGATAACTTCTATGGCTTCACAGAAGACCAGACAAGAGACAAATGAGCTTGAATTGCAATGAGCCTTTAACACTAGAAACTTCCTCTTTTATATCCTAGAGAGCTTTAAAAATAGAATGGTCAACTGTCTGGTCTCCATGGTCTACCATGGAAGAGGGTGGCCCTCATGAAGTCCCTTACACCCTTCTCAGTCCATCATTCCACTGTTCTATTCTGTCTTGACTCAGCATATAAATAAAATGATGGCCGTTGTGCATTTTTCTGTCACCAACAAGACCATGACCTTCATGTAGGTAGAAACCACTTCTGTTTTGTTCACGTTTTGTTCATCTCTCTCCTCAGCACCTAGCTTTAGTGCCTGGTAATGATGTTCAAGAAATACTTGTAGAACAAGCAAATCGTCGCAACCATGAAAAAAGATGATCAATTACATTCTGCTTCTTTAGATTTATGACAACATGATGTAGAAGAATAGAAACAAAAGAATGTAACTAACATTGATTTTTGTAGAATTATCTAAAAGAAATTAAATAGATATTCCAAAGAAAAGCATAGGAAAAAGTATTAATGGTGCCTGACACATAATTAGCAAGTCGTATTTTCTAAAGCTGGTCACACTTAATACCTAGCCCATCCCATACGCTCTTTTTACAAAGTGACCTTAGTGTACCTCCGTCAGGGTCTATGTTTCCTTCCCTCAAACCTAGGCAGATCTTGTAACTGTCCCAACCAACAGTATGTTGCAAAAATGAAGCCGTGTGACTTCTGAGGCTAGGTCATATGTGGCAATATGTCTTCTCCCTCTCTCTGTCTCTCTGTCTCTCTCTCTGTGTCTCACCGGATGCTGGCTCTTGGAACCCAGCCACAATGCCAGAAAGAATCCCCAGCCACATGGAGAGGCCACACATGGTAAAACCAACATTAAGCACTAGGTATGTAAGTGAAAGAGGTCTCAAATGATTCCAGCCCCAGCCTCTGAGTCTTATATCTGGGGCTCCAGTCATCGGGAAGCAGAGATAAGTCATCAGGTAGCAGAGATAAGCTGTCTTTACTGTGTTATGCCTGAATTCCTGACCCACAGAAATTATAAAAGATATGATTATGTTATGTATCACTAAGTTTGGGTAATCTGTTACACAGCAATAGATAACTAATACAGGTACTTCTTAATAAATTTGGTTTAATTGGTTGAATTGGCTTGAACATCCTCGGTTCATCTGGATGAAATTGCTAAATGCCTGTTCCTATGTGTCTGACACAGCGTTAGCTTCTGGGAATATACCTAATTGAGTAAGATATTACCCCTCCTTTTCACCAGCTTCCTGTAAGGGGTAAACACAAAGTAAAAAGTTAATTTCAGAAAAAATAAAATATTATCTCTTGCTTATTATACTTGTGGCTGCCTTCTGGCTTAAATTTGGGTCCTGAACTGGGGCGAGGCTGGCAACTCCTGTGGGCACCTATTTATCTGAATTGATTGGCATGTGGGCTCCTGGCTTTTCTTGTGAGAGTGGAAATGAGAAATGTGGCTAAAGAAAGAGGCAAAGGTTATATTTTTGGTGGTCTGAGGCTCCTGAGAAGAGAGGGAGAGATTCAGAGTAAGATTTTGCATTGCAGACCTGATCCAGAATCTCTCTGAGAAAGCAGATTGAGAAGTGGAGATTTAAGTTCCTGAAAGACTTCGTGAGACTCAGCACCATCAGGGCTGTTTCAGGGGCCAGGGGGTAAAGGCAGAGTTTACAAGACCTCATCAAATATATGGCTACCATGTTGGTTATTTTTCGTTAAATGAATACATCCAAAGTCTGTTTTTTTATTGTGATAAAATATACATAACAAAATTTACCATTTTAACAATTTTAAGCGTACAATTCAGTGGCATTAAATACATTCATAATGTTGGGCAACCATTTCTGCTGTCCATCTCCAAGACTTTTTCATCGTCCCAAACTGAAAATCTGTACCCATTAAACAATAACTTCCCATTCATTGCCCCTCTTCCCAGTCTCTGGTAACCACTGTTCTACTTTCTATCTCTAAATGTGACTATCTGTCATATAATTATGACTATCTGTCATACAATATTTGTCCTTTGGTGTCTGGCTTATTTCATTTAACATAATGTTTTCAAGGTTCATCCATGTTGTAGCATATGTCAGAATTTGATTGCTTTTTAAGACTGAATAATATTCCACTGCATGTATGTATCTACATGTTGTTTATCCATTCATCCATCAATGGACACATGGATTGCTTCCACTTTTTGGCTATTGTGAATAGTGCTGCTATGAACAGGAGTGTGCAAATATCTCTGCATATACCCAGAAGTGAAATTGTACTATATGGCTGATCACTTAGATCCCTTCCTCAGAGGTTCCCTCAATTCCCCTGTATCTCCAAGCAAAACCCAATGTTGTCTTCTCAATCCTTCCTGCAAGGGTCTGAGCTTCTGAGACAAATCTTACAACCATGCAGATTGGCTGCAGTACAAAGGTCACATGTCTGCAGCCTCAGCTGGGCTCACAGCACTGTCCATCAGTTCTTCCATTGTCCTAGAACACCATCGCCCATCCCGTCAAGCCTATTCCAAATCTTCACCACATTCCTCAAGCCCACACCCTTCTAGGGATCTCTTTTCTCAATACCTCATCTCATCTCCTGTGCCAAGGCTCCCCAACCTCCATCCATTTACATAGCACCTTCAGGATTTTTGTCCTAATCATTTACTCTGGAACTATCATTTACTTACTGTTTTTCTTTTTCTTTTTTCTTTTTTTTTTTTTGAGACAGAGTCTTGCTCTGTCACCCAGGCTAGAGTGCTGTGGCATCAGCCTAGCTCACAGCAACCTCAAACTCCTGGGCTCAAGTGATACCCCTGCCTCCGCCTCCCGAGTAGCTGGGACTACAGCACACACCACCATACCTGGCTAATTTCTTCTATTTTTAATAGAGATGGGGTCTCACTTTTGATCAGGCTGATCTTGAACTGACCTCAAGTGATCCTCCCGCCTTGGCCTCCCAGAATGCTAGGATTACAGGCGTGAGCCACGCCTGGCCTTAATGTTTTTCTTTAAATCATTTCATTTTTAATTTGTTTTATCCAGGTCCCCATTGTGCTATGCAAAATATTTTCTCTATAATGTAACAGTTAAAAATGTTCATTTTAATATCATTTAAAATGATGACCATCAGTAAATATACTACAACTTGGAAATCTATCTTCTGCAAATAAGAAGGTTAAAGCCATTGAACAATGACTGTTCAACTTCTTTAAGCTCTTCTACATCCATAACCATCTTTTTTTCCTTCACTCCATGCTCAGGGAATGAAGTAGGTGTTCCTCTTCCAGATCAAGTGGAATTTTACCACCTGAATTCCTGGCTTTATCGCCCCTTGTCCGATCTATAGGGAGTCTCCTCTCTCCTCCCATACCTTGAGCTCCTCTGGCTCCCATCTCTCATACAAGGACTTCATCAGCTGTCTCCACTTAAGTCTCCAGGCTCTTCTCCTATTACACCTACCTCTGACTTTTTGCTCAACAACACTACAGTGCCTGAGCTTTTAACATACATTGCTTTGTCTCAGCTTTTTACCATTGCTCAGGCTGTTTTCTCTGACTATAATTTCTTTTCTCTGCTTCCTCTCCCCATTCTAAAAAATAAAATAAAAATCTATGTACCTATCAGAAAATAAAAGGTTTGACTCATATGTAAATATAATATATATAAAAGTATACAATAACATGCTGACATAGATTCTTAATGGTTAAATCAAGCTACAAAGTAATAACATACCTTAACAAAAGAGAAATGGATGCGAAAAAAAATCAAGGAATGAACCATAGCCGCATGTATCAACATGGTTGAATCTCAGAGTTGAGTGAAAAACCCGTCTGCAGAAGAATGCAGATAGGATAATTGAATTTACATAAAGTTCAAAACCACACAAAACTAAAAACATATTTTGAGTATACAGATACAGAAAGTCTACAAAGAAAAGCAAGAAGATTGTTGTGGTTTGGATGTGTCCCCTCTAAAACTCAGATGTTGCCAATGTGCCAACGCTCCCAGCATCCCAGTGCCGTGCTCCTCAGCTACCCCAGCTATGGCTCAAGCAGACCCACGTGTGGCTCAAACTGCTGCTCTGGAGGGTGTAAGCCATAAACCTTGGTGGCATCCACATGGCACTAAGTCTTTAAGTTCACAGAATACAAGAACTATGGAAGCACGGCTTCCCGCTCCTGGATTTCAGGGGATACCTCAGAGGGCCTGTGGACCCAGGCAAAGATATACCACGGGGGTGGAGCCACCACAGAGAGTCCCCATTAGGGCAATGCTTAGTGGAGCTATGGGGGCAGGGCCACCCCCAAGGCCCCAGACCTATAGAGCCACCAGCGTGCAGTGCCAGCCTGGAAAAGCCTCAGGCACCTGACTGACTCCAGGCCGTGAGGGCTGGGGCATGGGCTGTGCCCAGTAAAGCCATGGAGTTGGGATTCCCTGGAGCCCTGAGAGACCAACCCCTGCTCCATTGTATCTGGAAAGTGGGAAATAGAGTCAAAGAAGATTATTCTCAAGCCTTAAGATTTTTTTTTTTTTATTTCAGCATATTATGGGGGTACAGATGTTTAGGTTACGTGTGTTGCCCTTGGTTCCCCCCCCACCAAGTCCATGTTTCAAATATGTCCATCCTTCGGGTAGTGCGCATAGCACTCCTTGTGTGTACAAATACCCGTCCCCTCCTCAAGATTTAATGATGTTTGCCCTGTTGAGTTTTGGATTTGTTTGGGACCTGTTACCTCTTTCTTCTTTCCTATTTGTCCCCTTTGGAATGGGAATGTCTATCCTATGCCTTTCCCACCACTGTATTTTGAAAGCGTGTAACTTGTTTCATGTCACAAGCTCACAGCTGGTGAGGAAATTGCCCCAGGATGGATTGTGTCTCACTCATATCTAATTTAAATAATATATAGAGGAGACTTTAGACTTAGACTTTTAAGTTCGCACTGGAATGAGTTAAGACTGGGGCTATTGGGATGGAATTGGATGTATTTTGCATGTGAGAAGGACATAAATGGGAGGTGGGGACAGATTGGAATGCTACGGTTTGAATGTGTCCAAAATTGAGGTGTTGCCAATGTGATAGTATTAGACCATGAGGGCTCCTCCCTTATAAATGGGATTCAGTGCCCACATAAGCGGGCTTGACAGAGGGAGTTGGTTCTCGCTTGTCCTTCTTCCTGGCATGTGAGGACAGAGCAGAAAGGCACTCACCAGACCAAATGCCAGCACCTTGATCCTGGACTTCCCAGCCTCCAGAACTGTGAGAAAGAATTTTCTGTTCTTTATAAACTACCTAGTCTGTGGTATTCTGTTATAGCAACACAAACAGACTAAGATAAGAACTAAAATCTATAAAGAAAAGCAAGAAGATGATAAATACAAAGTTTGGAAGCTTCCTGGTGGTGTAGGTAGAGAGGGGGACCAAGGAGGATCTGAGGGTCCTCAGCTACTCTTAAGCTGAGTGGTGGGAGATGGGTGTTAATTCATTCATGTCACTATTGTGTTTTATGCATTACAATCTACAAATATTCTTGGTATTTACAGTATTCAATATTTAATCAATGTTCTATATTTAATGAAAACTATTTACAAAGAAAAAGGAATAATATGAGGTGATCAATCAGATCTGTAGAATACTTAAGAATATTGAAATATTTTTGTTTAGAAAGTAGAGCTGCTTTGACTCTGTGAGAGGCTTAAGGCTGCCTTCTTTTATCCAAGGTTGTACAATTAGGTTTTGGATCAAGGCAGCTCACAATATTTTGTTGGCAGCTGGACATGATGAAGTTAATAGGTCTGTAGTGTGAGGTTTTATGTTTATCTGCCTAGGAGTTAGGCTGTCTTTATAGTTGTAGGTGTGAGAAACTAAAAATTTTTTCTGGTGTCCTTGTTTTTGTCTCCTCTGTTGTCTTTGGGCTTCCCTAGAGATTCTTTCTTAAATAGAGTCTGAGGTTTGCAGTTCTTTCAGGTATAATTCCCTGTTATTATACACCTCATTCATGTGGTGATAATGGATGGGAAGAGGGGAAGCATTCTCCTCTGATTAGGTCCTAGTCTTTTGCGAGTCCATGCCCCTAGGCTATGACCTTCACAATGCTGCTTAACTTTTTTTTCCTCTTTAGGTAAAACAGGAAGGCTGAAGAGGGCTGAAGTTATATATTTCCCTTCCCCAGGGTCAGATAGGCTCCTACAAAACCCATGATAATTAGGCTCTTGTATGACAATTTCTCTTGAGAGAAACAGAATGCTGTGGGCATATTTCAAAAGCTACCTCTCTCTACCCAAACAGGAACATGAGGGAATTTTTCTCCAATCTTCATTCAGAACCTGGTGGGGCTCCTGGAGGTAAAACTCACAAAAGAATTGGGGGAACCCCAAAAACTGGGCCCCCAAAGATTTTAACTCTTAAGCTTATCCACACTGAGCCTCCAGTAATTTGTCAATTATAGTTCAAGTTTTCCTAGCCCAATACTGGCTTCTGTTCCCAGTCAGCCATGATTCTCAAAATTGGATTTTCTCTTCAATTTCGTGGGCAACCTCTTGCTCTATGACCTCAGTCCTCTGATGGATCTAAGAAGAAGTGTTAGTTTTCAGTTTGTTTAGTTTTTTTTTTTGTTGTGAGGACAGGCATGATGACTTCTAAGCTCTTTACATGTCAGACAGGAAAACAGGCAGCTCACAATTCATTCTGCAAACTTTTAAATTTTATCAGTAAAACTTTATAATTAAGATATTTGTTTTATTCCCTTCTTCCGGAGTAGTACACTTACAGTCTCTAAGGGAACAGGAAAGAGAGACAAAATCAAAAGTAATAGGACTGGCCAGGCGCAGTGGCTCACGCCTGTAATCCTAGCACTCTGGGAGGCCGAGGCGGGCAGATTGTTTGAGCTCAGGAGTTCGAGACCAGCCTGAGCAAGAGCGAGACCCCACCTCTACTAAAATTAGAAAGAAATTAATTGGCTAACTAAAAATATATAGAAAAAATTAGCCGGGCATGGTGGCACATGCCTGTAGTCCCAGCTACTTGGGAGGCTGAGGCAGAAGGATCGCTTCAGCCCAGGAGTTTGAGGTTGCTGTGAGCTAGGCTGACGCCACGGCACTCACTCTAGCCCAGGCAAAAAAAAAAAAAAAAAGTAATAGGACTGGCTGTGATGAGGGGTTTCCTGTAATGGGCAAGGCACTGGGCCACTGATCTGGATGTGTCACTCCAGGGGACAGAGCAGGAAATCAAAACCAGCAACTGTGCAGGAGGATGTGCTACACCGTAAGGGCTCTCTAAACCCCTTTATTGTTTGTGGTAATAGCATTTTACAGAATTGGCAGGAATAAGCTGTAAAAGAGCACCTGGAATCTTAATTTCACTTTCAAGCCACTGTAACACTTTCTTATTAGAAAACATCTGCAGATATGAATATTCTCTAAATCAGGTTTTAAATGCTTGCAGGAACAGTTTCACTATAAACAGGGACAAGGGCTAAGTTGTAGAGGGCTGGCTCAATAACCTTCATGAGCTGATTTCAGAAGGAATACTTTGTATTTCATGTGTTCTGTACATATTTGAAGTGGTATGTGAAAAGTCTTACATATTTGTTCAGGGAAATAGAGGCCAGCACCCCAGTTAAAATTTTCTGATTTCGCCCAGGACATTGTAGGAGGGCCTTGTGGCCTAAAGCCATTTTTTTTCTTTTCACTGAATAAAAATATTATTGTAAGAAGAATGAGTTGGAGTTGTTTCAATTTTAAGTACCAAAACCAATGTTTTGGTACTTAAAGCAAAAATGATGGAAAGATTTTAGAGAAGTTCATGAAATCCAAAGATTTTTGAAAACCAAGCTTTCGAGAGTCCAGCGGGAACGTTACCACATGAGTTCCCTCCTTCCTCCCCACATTGTGTCTCAACTACCAAAATTCCTAGCCTGTGTATTTTAAGTTTTGAATTTCTAGAGGAGAAAAATCTCAATGGCCTACCTTGGGTCAGCTGTCCAGCTTTGGGCCAATTAGCTATAGCCAGGGTGTTATAGAAACAGCTGAAATAGCATCTCCATGTTTAGGTGGAAGGCTCTTCTCAAAGAACACATAGAGAGATAGTATAGCAGGGACCCAGTATTTAGTATATACATTTTCTCTCAAAGGGCAAAAAAGCATAGTTCTAGCCTATTAGCTCCTCTGAATCAAGGTCCTCATTTAAGTTTAGTTTTATATTACAATATTTTTTCCTGCACAAAGGAGAACTACTGTAACAGCACTGACATTTATTTCACAAGAACACTGTTGAAATTAGAGCGGGAGCCCCTTCCAAATGTATTAAATTTTGATGGAACTAATCTATAAAGTGAAAACCTCTCCCACCAAAGGCTGATATTTAAACTTTTATATGTATTTTATTTGAATATATAAGGTTCTGATATAAATTTTTGACTAGGACTTTATGTTAATAACTATGTAGAGACATTGAATCTCATAGGCTGCATATTCAGGTGTGCAAAAAATATTTACTTTTCCATAACTTAATGTCTTTCTTGAGCCTTCGTTCCATGAATGACATAATATTAATATTATTTGAACAGAATTTCCTCAGCCAATTCAGAATGTTTTCCCCATCCCTTTTCCATTTCTCTGAGATTCATCTCAGATTGAAAAGGGTCTATAACATCCAGGCATTGGGAGTGGGCTTTGGAGGGCATCTGGGCCCTGTTCTCCTCTGTCCATACTGGCATATCTCGCTGGTCCCTAAAGTGGGACATCTATCTGTGCTAATACTCACCAGTGACCATAGTCTTATCTGGTCTTCAGTCTAAATCCTTGGATGGTTCCTCTGCATCACCCTTGTGCTGACCTTGGTGCTCTACAGGTCCAGCAGCCTTGTCAGCCTGTTTCTGTGCCCATCTTAGAGACAGGGCGAGGTTTTAGATGTTCTCCTTGTCACATTGCCAAGACATCATGACCCACACCATGATGTGGGAGAAATCTGGGGCCTTGCCCCTCTCCTACACCCCACCCAGGAAACAAAGCAGAGTTGCAATACACTCCTGCATCCTCAAGCATGTGTGTGGAGTCCTGCATTCCCTCATACCATCCTCTAACCATGGCTCTCCTTTTCTGTTTTCTTCTTTCCCCAAACTATGGTAAGTTTCTCTAGTCTAGGTAGGTGGACTAGCCGGATCTGTCCAATATTCTCCTATACCTCTTGTCTTTGGCATAGACTTATACTTCAGTTCTTCAAAGTTCTGATTTTTGACACTGATTTTCTTATAACTCGAAACCTTTTTCTGTTCAACTACTATCTTTGCCATGAATGTCAAATGTGTGTTTGAGAACTTGAAACTGAATCTTGACTTTTTTGCATCTTTGAAATGCTGCTATAATAAACATGCACTGAGAACTGTTGGTGCTGCCTTTCCTGCACATGGTAGGGAGTCACAAGAAAGACCAAAGAAGGAAGCATAGCCTAAAATAGCATATTTTAGGTTATTATCTCATTGCACTTGTTAGGGAAAAACGCAAACCATTTTCTCCTCTGCTCTCACACCACAACAATCATTAGCACAGAAGACATCTGTGACCAAATGTTGAGGCGGTGAGGGTTGAGGGCTCTCTCCACCACCAAACGAGCAATCAGTTCTGTAGCAGACACCAGCTGGGCATCTTCCAATTCAATTCTGATACCATTAACCTGGAGATGGCATTAGATCCCACAGGTTGAGGGCTCGGTCCCCAAGACAGCCCCCACCTTCAGCCACCAGTCATAAGTCTGGGCCTCTGGGACTTCCAAACAACCAGCTTCCAGTTGCGGTTCCCATGACCCCCTCTTCCAGTTCAATTAATTTGCTGAAGTGGCTCACAGAACTCACGGAAACACTTATATTTACCAGTTTATTATAAAAGATATGACAAAGGATACCAATGAAGAGACGCACAGGACAAGGATTGGGGAAGGGGCGTGGAGGTTCCATGCCCTCCCTGGGCATACCACCCTCCAGGAACCTGCATGTGTTCAACTATCTGGAAGCTCTCAAAACTCTATCATTTTGGGTTTCTATGAAGGCTTCATTACACAGGCATGATGGAATCGTGGGCCATGTCAAAGTGTGATTGAACAAAAAGGGTATGATCTAACCCCAGGAAGGCCTCTCTGTCCAGAATCTTCTTGGCCTCTCTGTGCAGCATTCCTTCCACCAGGGGATGGAGCAGGACCTTCTCTAGCAGGTGAAAGGAGGGTAGGAGAAGGTCTGAGAGAGATATTTTGTTTACTGTAACAACGGCTATGGGAGCTATGAGCCAGGAACGACAGTTGAAAACCAATATATACATATCATGTTACCACAGGACTAAAGAAAGGTTTGCAATTATTTTTGATATTTCATTTCAAAATAAGTATGGCATTAAAAGTGTAAGACATTTTACTTTAACTTGCCATAAATGAATGAAATGGTACATTTATTAATGATATATCAATGGACAGCAAACTTATATGTGAACACTCTGATCTGTCTTTATTTGGGGGTTTTCTTTGGACATATTTTCAAGGTTCTTAATAAAAGGTAATGGCACTAATTAAATTTTTTCTTAAACATATTTCCAGTGGGTCAATATAATATATCCAGTGAAATTCAGAGTCCCAATATGATTTGGCAAATGTGCCCTGCCTGTAAGGACACAGATCAGAACTGCAAAGACACCCTGGGCATCCATCACAAGCTCAGCTCTTTCTGTTGAAGAAATAGTTGCAGTTTGTGCCCATCACAGGCAGCTGGATTTCTGATCTGTATTGGATCAGCCCCACACAGGCTGCCAGCATCCAGCCTTTCGAAGTGGTTTAATCTAATCTCTCCTCACCATTTCTTTTCCTATTAGGTTATTTTCTCCTTGTCTGGCTTCTAGAGCCGGGTGATCTGAGTCCACTCAGCACGTTGGTACTTTCTTACAGCAAAACCTGATGAGAATGAATGACATCTGCAACTTGTCAACTCATCTGCGCTTGTAGCACTGCCGACTTTGGGGGGTTGTTTCAATTTTGCTTGGTTCTAAACATCAACAAATGGTTGGGCTATCCCTGGGCCTCGTGTTCTCCTTAGTCTTCTCACATTCTATCTATCAGGGAGGTTTTTTCCTAAGAGACATAACATAGAAGGTAACACTGAAAGGTGGCCCAACCTACTGTTAAACTCATGTTGACTATTCGAGCCCCTGGAGCTGACCAAAGACCCATGATTAGAATCTTTCTTTTGGCTACTGTTGAAAGCACCGATGTCATAGTCCATCCAGTTTATAGGCCATGACTTACCACTGTGGGACAATGATTGCATTCATTATTTTATTTTCATGTATAAGGCTGCCACGGACATCTTTATAGAGTATTTTTTTCTTCCATTGAATTTTTTCCATGCGTTAAAAATTCCCGTAAATGAGATTGTTAAACTATTACAAATGATAATTATGACAATTATATAAAAATAAAATTTAGGATAAAGCACCATTAAGAAAAAATAGAATGCAAGTTTGCCTGAAAAATAACAATAACTGTGCATGTGGTCAAGACCTAGAAGGAATACGCCAAAATGAAAATTACATCAGGATAATGGGATTATAAATGATTTCTTTTTTTCTTTTGAAAATTTATAGAATAATGTTCAATTTTGCTGGAATTTTTTAAAAGGACCACTGAAGTTTTCTAATTATAGGAGCACATTAGTATGTATTGAAATTGCTATTCTGTAAAGAGTATGTGAAAAAAGAATGGCTTTTCTTTAGAGCATTATAGATTTTTAATGACCTACATTATACTTGCATAGGTTGGAGGCTTTAATATTTGAAAAGTATATCAAGAACAATCCCAAGAACAAGAAACAGGACCCTGTTTCTATTGCACTACTTTTCCTCATAAATGTGCACATTTGGTGGTTGTAATAATGGCTGATCTACTAATTAAACATAGATTAATAGTAATTTTTTCACAATTTTGTCCTCATTCATTCAGATTTGAATTTACATCTTGTCTATAAATTCCAGAGGAAAGACAAACAATAAGAATGAAATAAAACTGAGGGTTTAGTGGCTTTGCTTTGTGTGAACAAGTGAGTAAGATATTTCCTCTATTTGTAAAATTATCTTAAAAGATGTCTAAGAGCCATCAATACATTCCAATTGGTTAATTTAAATCAAAATATAACAGGTCTCAATTCTTCCTTTCATTTCCAACTATCATTATATGTCACTTTATCATTATTTCAACAATTAGATAGGTTCTAACATTTAATAAAGAGCTTTTATTTTACATCTAAAGATTCTCATATAGGCAAAGGCAGATACTATAAAAAAACAAAAAAAAATCAATGTGTCTAGTTCATTTCACTCTGAAATCACAGTATAAAAATGTTGTAGACTGCTGCTGTGAGTGCTGTATTTTATTTTTCATTTTAAGTTTTAAAGTTTTTGTGGCTGATGACTTTGTGTGTGTATGTGTGTGAATGTGACTCCCTCTTTGGTAAGATTCAATACGGGAAAATCCAGGGAAAGGGAGGTTACAAGAAAAAAAGGCATCGAAGTTCTCTATCAACTTGTATTTGCCAATCTGGAAGGGAGTTTTGCAAATAGGTCACTCATTAAAAGTTTATATGGTGAATTCAGGAAGTCAGGAAGGCTGATCTCGAGGACAACAACAGTGAAGGTTTTATAGAGCATTCTGGGTGGGCATAAGCATCAGCAGGACCCAAAACCTACATAAACCACTTCTCTTTCAGATACTCATCTAGCCTTCAGTTATTACTTACCCTTAAGTAAACACATCTAATCTCTTTTTCTTCTTCTCAGGAATCAAGAGAAGAAAAACTTGGTGAAACAATCAAACAAATCATTCATCCCTCAAGCCCCCTTTAAACACACGTGATTGCTGATGAATGCCAGATCTAGGGGGTGGGGGTGTAAAATAAATGATTTAAGGAATTAGCACTACTTTTTTTTCTTCATAAGAATGCCATCCTTTTCCATTTTATGAAATTTTCAAAATCCACCCAAAAATCTGTGCAACAGTCAGCCACAACGCATACTAGAGATAAAAATGTTTAAGGTTTTTAAAAGCGTTTTTAATTTTTACTAACATGGGCAACAGATAATATATCTACTTAGAAAAACATAAAAATCTTCTCCAATAAAAGCTAAAAATATTCCTTCCTCCAAGATTCTTGTTAGCTTTGCTTTCTAGATATTTCTAGAAAATTCTCCAAGTATACAGGTCCCATTATACATCTGGACGTTTTAGTCTCATAATTCAAAACCACTGCTTCATGGTTCTCTGGGTGATCTCGTTCCCTTCCTGTCATTCTCCTTCCTTCCAAGCTCTCTTCACACGGGCTGCATCATTTATGTGTTCAGAGCACAGAATGAGGCTCAGGGTGTAGTAATCAGAAGGCTTGCCCTGCTTCTCTCTGGTCACATTCTTAAAGACATTGAAATAGGTAACTAACAAATGACTAACCACTCGTATTTTTCTCTGATCTAAGTCACTTGTGAGATTAAATACTTGAACAGCCACATGAGCATTTCTTGATTTATTTTTTCTTCCTGGTTTAGATTGTTAGTAACTGCACACTCAAAATCCTTGTTGCAATGAGTGATTTTTGAATGAAATCTGATCATTTCATATGATGTTATGAGACTCTTGATGTTATTATTTAACATTCTGTTTGAGCTGGCTTTGTCCAGCACGAGAAGGGAGATGCTGCTTCAGTGGAGGTACCACTGAGTGGAGGGTCAAGTCCCAGTTCCCAACTCTGCCTGTGCTGATGCCCAAGGAGGCTCCCTCCTTCCCACTGCTGGGAGGGAATGGCACTCCAGTGCCCTGACTCTGAGGAGGAGGTGACCTTGTTTCCACGGGGCACTGGTGAAAGTCCTGACTCCCCACTAAGCCTCCTCTCATTCCCAAGTGCAGGTTCCCTGCTTGGCCTTCTCACCGCAGCTGGGGGTGCGGGTGCCTGTGACCACCTGGCAATTAAATCTGGGCTTCCCATTTGTCAGTGGAGGTGTGGGTGGGGCCACAGTTTTTTCTGTGTTGTTTGGCTGCAGCAGAGTGATTATTGTCTGAAAGTTTTACCTTGCTAGTCTGCCCCTTTCCTGGTCCTTTGAGTAAAGAGGTTAGAGTTTTGCAGGGGGCTTTTTCTGTCTGTGCCTTTTGGAGTCTCTGGATTGCTGGCTTCTTCAGCTCCACATCTGAGTTATATGAGGCAAAAGGAAACTCAGGGAACTCAACCCCCACGTTGTGCCTCAGATCCCAAGATTCCCAGCCAGGATGCTGCCTTATCTCTCTGCTTGTTGGTGCCTTCCTGTGTTCATGTTATATGTAATGTCCTGGATTGTTAATTGTACTTAGTGGGAAATAGGAAAAGTATGTCTACTCCATCTTCCTGGAAGCAGAAGTTCTCAATTAAAATCTTTTAACCTGTCTTTATTTTACCTAGAACAAAATCTGAAGAAACTGTGTCATTATGAGAAGACCACACTTTACTCCTAAACTCCATTTAACTTCAAGCCCAAATATTTTGCTTTTAAATCAGTTCTAACCAAATATGTGAAAGCACATCCTGAGTGGGTGGATCCTCCAACTTGGCCATGTTTCCAGGGCACACAGTGTACTAAAGATGCCAATAATTTCTCTCCTGTTTCTACACAAGAATCTGCTCCCACCATGGCTCCAGATGAAAGTAGATATAGGCTGGGTGCAGTGACTCACGCCTGTGATCCTAGCATTCTGGGAGGCTGAGGCAGGAGGATCACTTGAGGTCAGGAGTTCGAGACCAGGCTGAGGAAGAGAGACCCTGTCTCTACCAAAAATAAAAAAATTAGACAGGTGTAGTGGTATACACCTATAATCCCAGCTATTCGGGAGGCCGAGGCAGGAGGATCACTTTAGCCCAGGAGTTTGAGTTTGCAGTGAGCTATGAGGATGCCACTGCACTCTAGCCAGGGTCACAGAAAGAGACTCCGTCTCAAAAAAAAAAAAAAGTAGATATGACTACCCTCCCCTTTGCCCAGTGCCAGATGGCACTAAGGACGGGTATAATTGACCCACAGAGTTAGGAGGTGCCTGAGAGAGAGGCACATCAGATTCTGTCTCCCGTGAATTTGAGGCTGGGACTCAGACTTTGTAAACTTGCTTCCATCCAGTTCCTATGGTCAGGTTCTTGAAGAGTTGAACCAGGCATTTGGCAATGGCTATGATGAGCCAGGCAGAAGGGGAATAAGCTGAAGAAACCAATTTGCAGAAGGAAAAAGAATAAAGCAGACACCAGAGAACAAAAGAGACAAGAAACCACTGAGTTCCAGAGAGAGCTTGTGTGTTTCTGGCTTGGCCTCTGACCACTACTCAGGTGCTAATTCCAGGTCTACGTGCATATCAGCTACATGTTTTGCCCTTGGGTTTCATGAGTCAAATACCCCTAGATCCTTCTAAGAGCTTGCTTGAGTATGTTTCTAATCTTTGCAAAGCTTTCTTAATCTGTCTATAGAGGATCTCTCTGTGGGACTTCGTTCCCGCCACCGCACCTGCACACATGGAGTGCGTTTCTCAAGATGACAGCCAGAAAGTCACTTTACAGATGGAACTATTGGCTCAATATGCCCTCCTTCCTACATGCTTGCTTTCTTTCCTTTCACTATCCCTCCTAGCTTTCCTTCTATCTTCCTTTGCTCACTTCCTTTATTGTTCAACATAGCTATTGAATTTTAAGAACTATTACATAGTTTATGGGAATCCGAAGATCAAAAGGACATGTAACTGGACAAGAGTTGCCAAAAGGCCATCAAAGAAGACAAGTGAAAAACAGGAAGAACCATAGCACATGGTAGAAAGCAAAGCATCTTATAAAAGAAGGTCCAATCGTCAGGTATGGAAGTTCAGAGGAAAGAGAAACTAACTCAAATCTCCTCCTGCTTCACCAGGCTAGGAGTCATCTTCCTGCCAGCAACAAGGACCTGTTAGTTCATGTCTGGCATAAATAAGAACAGACTGTAAATAGACACTGTGGAAGACACTGACTGTCGGGCATCCTAAATCCAAATAACCATGCAGAAATTATACAACCAAGAAATTGATAGTATTGGTTCAACTGTATTGTATTGGTTAAATTATTGGAGGGGACAGTGGGTTATTTTTGAAAGGATAACTTCTTGATATCTTCTGAGCTTTCTACTTGCAAGCCAAGTGGTGTCTGCTTCATGATCTTGCAACAGGATAAATCCTCCTCTAAGAGACTTCAAAGACAGTCTTGCATTTGAGTCATAGATTGAAGGGGGCTAATGGAACATCTCACCAAGAGCAGAGCTGATAGGATGTGTATTGTGAGTCTCTGAGGATCCCAACATAGCACCTTTTTTTCCCACCTGAAATATGCAGAAATTGCAGAAATAAGTAATGAAACAAAGCAGTGGCCCATGGAGAACCAAAATATTAACTTTATTACTGATAAAACTAGATCAGAAGAAATAGCTCAGTTAAATGAACTCCAGAATCAGGCACCCTGGTCACCTATCCGGGCAGTGCTAGCTTATGAGCAGCTTCCCCGGGCAGGGGTAGGGTGAGCCTACCCTGGAGAACAGAGCACAACAGGAACTCCTGTGAACTGTTAGGTCCCCAGAGGAAGAACAGATGCTGAGCAGAGCATACCCAGGTATTTACATTTCAAATTTACCCATCCAATAAATGACTCCCCTGGGGAAGAGCTAATAAAGAGGTAGAGGAAGGCCAGGAGTTACACTCATTACATTCCCTCCACGTGGAAGAAACATCCCCCCCACCATCATCCAACAGTACATTAAATCTTAAAACAAACAAATAAACAAAACACTCTAGTTCACAGACACGTAAGATATTAGCATTAGGAGAAGCATTTCCTAGCATTTGAGGAACCAGAGATTTGCCAATATATATGAATGGCTGAAGTTAATACACCCTTAAGTATTATTTTTCTTCCAGATGTTTTAATATTTGGGCTTTACTGCTGACTTCTGACAATGATAAACTTGTTTATGATAGCAAGGAAATGGTGAGAGAGGAAGGAGGAGAAAAGGAAGAAAGGGCAGGAAGTAAGGGAAGTAGAAACAAAGAAGAGAAAAGGGAGAGGAAAGGGAAGGAAGAGGTATAATGACAGTTAGCAAGTAGCTGTGACAGTCCCAGGCTTTTCTGGTATGTCTCCCTGCATTCTACACAGAATTGAGGGAACGGTCAATTTCAGAATCTGGAACCTTAACAAGCAAGAGGTACATATCTTTGTAGGACTCCATTACATTTTATTTCCTTAACTCTTCCATGGAAATATTATTTTTGTCTGGGGAATGAAGTTTGGGGTAAGAAAATATGGATTTCTACCTAATATTAAGGGGGAGGTTGAAGGAGCACACAAAGCCATGGCAATCATTGCAAACACATTACAGGGAAGTATCTGTGCAAGGCTTTCCTGGGGTGACAACCAGTGATGCTAAGGGTCATTTATCCTGCATTAGACCAGACAGCAGAACTTAGGGCAAGTGGGAGTGGAAACTTGGGGGTGGTGGTGTGGGGGGTGCCTTTGGACCTATGTGAGCAGCGGGGTCTTTACCCAGAACTCTCCTTGGCTCAAAAGAAGAAGATGACTTAGTTCCATCTCTAAAAATAAAAACCAAGATTACACATTTAGGAGCCCAATTATTACAAAAGGGAGTTCCTATATCACCCAGCCATTCTCATTTGTTGTTTTACCAAGCAGAGATTTGAAAACGGCACCTGCTTCCCTTGGCAAAATTTTATTTGTGGTCAGCGTGGGCAAGTGAGATAGCTGTTGAAACTGTGGCTGCTGACATTTTCACTATGCCCATGCCTAGAAGCAGTTGGGAAGCAGTGAGTTGTCCATGAAAATCAAGCAGATACAAACCCACTACTTTACACGGCCACTGTGCAGGTGTGCAGTCTGGCGTGAGGACCCGGATGGTCAGTAATCCCTAGGGAAGACTTGCAACTGTTTTTCATGTTGGCGGCTTCTCATAGCCTGAGAAGCTCACCTGTCAATTCCAGGGAAGGAGAGTTACTGTAAGCACCTTCAAAAAATAAAGTCCAAGATTTTGCTTGTCATTGTGAGCCACTCACTTTGCCACTGCAGATATTACTAACTTCAGACATGTTCAGTGCAATCCAAACTGTGTATCTGGGTCCTACTTCAGCTTCAGACGAAGAATTTGGGGAGAGGAATGAAGGATGTGGTGGTTAATTCCATATGTCAACTTGACTAGGTAAGAGATGCCCAGAGAGCTGGTAAAACATTATTTCTGGAAGTATCTGTGAGGGTGTTTCCAGAAGAGATTAACATTTCAATCAGTAAACCAGGTAAAGTTGTGTCCACACAAATGTGGATTTATCTTTAAAGATAAATCCAAGGTTGACCCATGATTATAAAGGAAAGCTGATGAAGTAATTTCTCCTAGAATTAGAAACAACCTCCCCACCAACTTACTTCCTGATCACTCCCCAACAGGGATTTCAGTGCACTAGCTCCTTGAGCAAAAGAGATGAGTCACCAGTTATAAAGTAATATCATCAAATCAATTCAGAGTGAAAATCTGAAGGACTGGCCTCTGGGCTCTCCAAGCTTCCTCTCTCCCTGCCAGCGAGAGTACTTTACTGCTTGGTAAAAGGCAACTCCCTTCCTCTCTTTGCTTAATTGCATCTCTTAAAATGGAACGTCATCTAGGCAACTTTGGCTATAATACCACTTGCAGCAGAGAAGATTTAAGAGCAAAGATGAGGCCGGGTGCGGTGGCTCACGCCTGTAATCCTAGCACTCTGGGAGGCTGAGGCAGGTGGAACATTTGAGCTCAGGAGTTCGAGACCAGCCTGAGCAAGAGCGAGACCCCGTGTCTACTAAAAAAACAGAAAGAAATTTGCTGGACAACCAAAAATATATATAAAAAATGAGCCAGGCATGGTGGTGCATGCCTGTAGTCCCAACTGCTTGAGAGGCTGAGGCAGTAGGATTGCTTGAGCCCAGGAGTTTGAGGTTGCTGTGAGCTAGGCTGACGCCACAGCACTCTAGCCCAGGCAACAGAGTGAGACTGTGTCAAAAAAAAAAAAAAATAGCAAATACGAGGTTAACCTGATCCTATTCTAATCACCCATTTTCAAAGGGGCTGGCAGATAACAATGTCCACATGAGGCAAGAGCCAATTTCAAGTCTTAGAGGTATCTGCTAAGACTAACAGACAGCCTAGTCAGGAAATACATAGCAAAGATGTAATCATAATGGCTACCTTTTTCTTTGACATATATCTCATCTAATCCTCAGGTACATATTGTGCATCCCAATAAACAGGTGAGAAAACTGAGGCTTCAGATAGGCAAACTGCCTGAGCTTGTATGACAGGTGATATTTGACTTCAGTTAATCTGGCTCCAAAACCCATTCTTCCTGTTACACAAAGCTGCCTCTCAATAATCCACAGGCTCTTCATAGATGGAGAAAGGAAGTTGCTAGAGGAAAGAAATTATATTTGTCGAGGCCAGAAAAAAATTAACTATATGATAGAGTAATCCAATGCTGCTCGCTTTGCTCCAGGATTATGGAGAAAATAACTGCCATCCCAGCACAAACAGTTCCATTCTGACACAACGCTCCCACACCACCCTGGAGAGAAAGCCCTGCAATGCCCTGCAATGTTTTCTGTATAAAGGCATTAAAACCAGAAGGGCCCTCACTCAGAGGTCATAAAGCAGGAGGAACTCAACAAACGCTCATAAACCCTTTAAGATCTGATTTTAGGTGCCTCTTCCTTTCCCCGCAAAAAGTCTTACATCATTGGTCCCAACATGTTTAACTTTCAATCACATATGTATACAAGAAGCCAGATATAAAGAGGACACAATGATAAGAAAGGAATCGACAGTACCACTAGAACAAAACTTGAGGAATTCATCACTGAGGTAAACTTATTGCATTGGAACTTCTGAAAATTGAAGCTTGAATGTTATTTCCCAAAAACTTCTTGTTGATGATAATGCATCTTATTGAATAACAATCACTGCTCTGGAGAGAGGTCCTATAAGAATGATTCAATCAAGAATTCATCCCTGGAGAACCTGTGGGATTAGGGAAATGTAAGGTATCAGGTATCTTTTAAAAATTCATTAATCTAATGAACTGATGCTACATGTTCCCCACGGTCTGCTCATCATTTTAAAAATATGGTTTTGGGGGGGTGTCAGGAAAATGGCAGATTAGGGGTGACCTCCTGGCTCTCTGCTCCCAGAGTGGGAGGTGAAGAACATGGACACCCACATGCGAGTGAGGCGCTCTCCCACAGGGTCAGCTTCGTGAATCTACAGAGAAGCAGCGAGGGACAAGCAGTGCTGCGGAAAAAATAAGGTGAACTGGAAAAGCGCCCGCAAATACCGGAGAGTGCGGGACAAAGGGGAAGGGCAACGCGGGATGGCCGCGCCCCGAGGCGGGCTCGCCCGGGCAGTGAGATCTGACTCACAGGAAGACGACTCTTCCTTTACCAAACCCCACTCCCACGCAGGCAGGGAAGTGCCAGAAGTCAGTGCAAAGTGGTAGCACAGACCGACAAGCGGTGGGGAGCCGAGACAGGAGCGGGGTCCATTTTGAATGTGCCTGAGCGTGGCGCTGGGTCGGCATCGGAGGGGAGGGACCAGCCCCAGCGGGTGCTCCCTGGATCGGACGCCGCCCTAGCCCACAGGGGAGAGTTTGGAGGCAGCTTCTTGCCACAGGAGACCTCCAGGACCGGATCGGGGGAGGGGAACTCCATAAAAGAGGCTCTGCCCGTGGAAATCGCTGAAAGTTCGGTGGGCACTGGGAGGGACACAGCACAGAGTCCTCCCGCGGATCGGTCCAGAGTCACCGCGTGTGTGTGGGGGGGGGGGGCGATGGGCTCAGCCGGCGGCTCTGGGAGTCAGCTCCAGGAGACGGCAACGGCCGACCCGGCTCCGGATGCCCTCCCGGTGCAGTTGGCTCCAGCGCTGACTAGCAGTGGGTGGACAGCCACCATTCGGGGAACCCAAAGCCTGCCACCGTGGGGACTTGTTGCCCAGGCAATGGCCTGAGTCATAGCCGCTGCCTCTGTGGCTGGTCGCACCCTGCGAGGAAGAGAGAGGAGGAGAGTGGCGCGCGCAGCCACTTTTTCTCCTGAATCTGCGGACAGTCTGTCCCAGCCGCGGACTCAAGCCCCGCCTCCAAAAGGGCCGAAAAGGGAGAAAGAGCGATATTTCTGCCGAGTTTCCAGGCGGTCTCCGGCGGCCCTGTTCCACTCAGTCGCTGGCGCTATCCGCAAAGTGACGGGGAACTAAGGGTGAACTGAGGGAGACCGCTTGTAGAACTGTGATTGGGACACATAACCACCCCCTCTGCCAGGCGGCTTGACCTCCGCCCCCATGCACCGCACTAAAGGGCCTGCCTCCGCCACTAGGCGGAGTAAAGGGGGTCACTTTTTTTTTTTCTTTTTTTAAATTTTCTGTAGAGCTGTGATCCGAGACGACATAACCAGCCCCTCTGCTAGGCGACTCGATCCCCCCCCCATGCATCGCACCAAAGGGCCTGCCTCTGCCTCCAGGCGGAGTAAAGGGGTCATTTTTGTTTGTTTGTTTGTTTTTGTATTTCTTTTTTTTCTATATACATATTTCTCTTAATTCTTACTTTTTATTTTTTTGTATATATATATATATATATATATACACACACATTTTTCTTCTTTCCTTCTCTTTCTTTTCTTCTTCCTTCTTACTCTTTTTCTGCGAGTGTGTATGTGTGTGGGTGTATATCTGAAACCCACGACCACAGCAGCCCAATTGTTGAATCTCCACAGCGGGGCTATTTTGCACCAAAGAGACAGCACACACCCCAAGGAGGCCGCTCTTCAAGCTGAGACACGTGGTCACCTCTCTGCTGCGACTTGGTAGCCGGAGCTGCCGGCCAAACAGACAGACTCCACTACGGGAAGGGCCGAGAGTGAAGGAGGCTGTTTTCCTAGCGGGGTCCTGTAGCCTCATTTTCGCTGTGACTTGGTAGTCAGCGCCTCCTCCCAAAGAATTAGTTCCCCACCGTTGGCAGTGCAGAGGAACAGGGAAGCTGTTCTCTGGACTGTGACCCTGTAGGGGTGGTGGATGACCCTTGACTATGATCTGACCACCGATATTGCATACCAAAGGGACTGACCCCACATCCGCTGGGGTGGAATAGCAGGACAGGCTGCTTTCGGGTCTGGGTCCCTCAGGGCCTTAGGCAGGGCTTCTCTAGCAGCCCTGAAGTGTGTACTTCTTACCAGCTAGACAGCCCTGCCCCTGAAGCGGTGGAATAATAAGAGTCGCCACTTCCTGAGCTGAGACGCCAGGTAGCCCCATGAAGTGCCCTTCTCCCTGTCTGGGGGGTTATCTGCCCCTCTGGCAAGTGAAAACCCACCCTCGGAAGAGGAAAGAAATGAGAGAAGACGTTTTTCAGGCCGGGCCTTGTGACAGTCTCAGCCAACGCCCCTCCCACAGCCCTCCAGGACAGAGCCCGCCCCTGAAGGTAGGGAGATAGGAGAAAAAATGCTTTCCCCATAGGACTAGCCTGAATCTGTATGACCTTGGATCTAAGCAAAAGGGGACAATGTGTTGACGCGATACAGCTGATCAGTTTTGAACACCTGACAAGAACATAACACAAAAGCTTGCACTTGCTGCCCAGGCTGTAGTCATCTTAGGGGCTAGTGGTCTGGGAAGGAAAATCTCGACCACAGTCCTTAGAAATTGCACCAACTGACATACCCATTAGGAATTCCTCCACAAGGGTGCCTAATGAGCCCTGAATAACACATTAGCAGCTCTCTCCTAGCTACAGATCAAGCAATTTCTGAAGTATACTGTCTCTGGCACGCTGATTCCTGCTGCTCTTCTCATCACATCTTAAGTGGTAACAAGGCTCAAGTAGCCCTTGGGAGTGGCAAAACATTTCCCAAAGACTCAGGCCTTTGTATGTCCCATTTGGGATTTTAGAGCTCAATTCAAAGGTTCTGAAACACCTTGACAACTGACTCCTCCACACAAAATTGAAGCAACAAAAGAGAGAGCAACCTCATAACTAAACCCAGCGCCTTCCACCTCAACCAAGTAGTCAATAGCGGAGTCACACACACAAAAGTGACCCAACTCCTGGAAAGCTAAGCAAGGAAAAGAAACTCACTAATCTCTGTAAGCAGAAGGAGCAGACAACAGGCCAGAGATAACACAACAGGCCAAAACCCCACCAAGACAGCACAAGACCAAGACACATCTCTTCAGCTCTGCCAAGGAACATCGCTTTGGAGCCCCAAAATTAAGTTCATAAACCAGTCATAGCACATCCAGTCCTTGATAAAGTAGCCCGATGAGAAAGAATCAACGAAAGAACACAGGAAACATGAAAGATCAGAGAGAAAAGTCACCTCCAAAAGAAAATATTTGATCTCCATCAACAGATACCAATGTACATGATACGATTAAGCCGACAGAGGAAGAATTCTGATTATGGATTGTAAGGAAACTGAACGGAATAGAAGAGAAAATAGAATCCCAACATAAAAAAACCACAAGAACAATCCAAGAAATGAACGAAAAATTTTCCAAAGAAATTGAAATACTAAGGAAAAACCAAACAGAAATTTTGTCAATGAAGAAGGAATTCAGGGAACTTCAAAACACAATGGAAAGCCTCAAGAACAGAATGGATCATGCACAGGAAAGAATCTCAGAGCTTGAAGATAATGTCTATGTGCTGAGCAAATCAGATGAAGAAAAAGAACTAAGAAGTAAGAGACAAGATCAAAACTTTCAAGAAATGTGGGATTATGTAAAGAAACAGAACCTTAGGATCATCGGTCTTCCAGAGAGAGAAGAAGAT
>NW_012136414.1:1940877-1941371 GCF_000956105.1 Propithecus coquereli
AATATCTATGCACCCAATACATGAGCACCCAGTTACATAAAGCAAACCTTGTCTGATCTAAACAACATGATAAACAATAACACCATAATAACAGGTGTTATTGTTAATAACACTCCACTGAATGAACTGGATAGATCTTCCAAACAGAAAATAAGCAAAGAAATAATGGACTTAAACAGAGCCCTTGAACAAAAGGGTTTGACAGATCTCTACAGAACATTCCACCCAAATAAAGCCGAATTTACATTCATCTCATCAGCCCACGGAACTTTCTCCAAAATTGAACACATACTAGGTCACAAATCAGACCTCAACAAATTCAGAAAAATAGAAATTATACTGTGTACTTTCTCGGACCATAGTGGTTTAAAATTAGAGTTCAATTCCAACAGAAATTAGTCGCCACCTCACAAAGTCATGGAAATTAAACAATCTATTGTTGACTAACTCCTGGGTCAAGGAGGAAATACAAAAGGAAATCAAGAACTTCTTCG
>NW_012136414.1:1944456-1959994 GCF_000956105.1 Propithecus coquereli
CTGAAATAAAAAAATAAAATAAAATAAAAAATAAAAATAAAAACAAATCTGAATTTGGGAAGTGATATTTCACACTTACTCCATCACCACTTATATGAGGATGAGTGGTCACCAGTGCTTGTTAGCAAGTTAAGAGTCTTTAGTTCATCTCTCTGAATAAGATGAAAATTAAAAATTTCACAGCTCAAATCACATAGATTCCACAGCCAAACCAAATCACTATGTGGGAATTCAGATGGCTAAAAAATTAAATTTAATGGAAAAGAAAGAATGTATTTCCACACAAGGAATTTATGTACCGTTCTTGCACCTCCGAAGAGTTCCTACTTTCCAGTAAGGTTATTTGCTGTTCCATATCCTGAAGGCAGTGGCTGTCTTCCAGATTTCTTCTCAGGCTTGGGCAAACTTTTGTTTTACTCATCTTGCTATACTTCTGGTAATGCTAAGAGAAGAAATTATATTCTAAGGAAGGACAGCCCATGCCCCTTCTTCTATTTCACTGATGGTAAAGTGTTGATTTAATTAAAATGAATACACACAAAAGGAGTGGGAGAGTAATAAAGTGGATCATTCCAAGTATGAAAAGATAGAAAGAAAAAAAAAACCCTCTAAGATTCTGTGAACTGGAAGTGTGATTTTGGTTTGCTATAACCTCAGCTGTTAAAAGGGAAATAGCCCATCTCTTCTTTATTTAGTTATAGGATTTAGGGTTTTCTTAAAAAAAAAAAAAAAAAAAAAAAAAAAATATATATATATATATATATATATAGTTTTCATTGAAATCAGGTTGTTTTTTAGAAGCAGGTAGCTCAACCTCTCAAAACAAAAACAAAAAAAATCTAAGCTGAAAACATCAAGAGAGTAAAACAAGCAAATATGCTGAGTTCAAAATAAACATTTTTTTAATTTTTTAAAAAGTATGAAATGAGTTTTTCTTGCTTTCTTTTTTTCTTAATAACTTGAAGGAAATTTTTGCACTTTAGGTCTTATGTTCCAAATAAGAATACATGCTCATAAGCAGATCTGACCTATAGTGACCATTGATGTTTTACAAAGCAGAAATGAACGTAAATTATTTTCAAAAAGCTGATATTTTTGCATTTATTAAGATCAAACTGCAGTCTATGTTATAACCTACACTAACTGACAAGTTAAATGATGTTACAACTCCAACCTAATTCCACGACAGAGTTGTTATCATCTGATATCTTGAAAGGTCTGCCATAGAAACATTTTCGTGAGGCCAAGGTAGTGATACTATATAGTGAATCTTAAACCAGTTTTCAAAAGGATGCATCACAGGTTCGTGTTTCCACATCTATACAACTTTATTAACAAGTAAAATACATGCCAGCATATTTCATATATGGCAAGGACATTCCTATATAATGAATGGCACATTATCATCTAACAGTTGGAACTTTATCCAGAATGAAGTTTTTAATAATATATTTCATGACTATTTGAAGAATTTAGTAACTAATAAACAATTAAAATTTAACAGCATTTAAAAATTATAAAAGCCATTCATTGTTTACTATTTACCATTAGCTGGAATCATTTAAATATAACTTCCATTTTTAAAAAACATAGTATGCCTCTTTTACAGGCCAAACATTTGTAAAGTTGGTTAGAAAAGGCTGTGACAACAATAATCAGCTCCTGCCCTTACCCCAGTTCCATCTCTCAAAGGACAGTGGGGTTAAGGTAGTCACTGCTCAGCACAGTGTACAATTATATACAGGGTGATCATATAACTTATCCCCCAAATCAGGACACTTTTCAGGGTGAAAGGAAGCATTATTTAATTAAGCTGGGAAAACAGGAATAATCAGGACTGTTATGAGCAAATTCAGGACATATGTCACTTTAGTTAAGTACAATAACACATTCACTATCAGTACTTTCGTGCTTTTTGAAAACGTACATACCAGTTGAAAAAAAATTATATCAAATTAAGGAACTCTGAATTTTTCTACAATTGGATATTCTGGATTCCACTCTTCCTATTATGAGAAGTTTTACTGGAAATATTAGTGATTATTATTATAACAGGTTAAAAGTCTATGAACAACTTCAAAGCCATGTCTAAAATGGGATATACCTTATAGACTCAAAATAATAGATTAGAGATTAATATTTTTTCTATTAAGCAGAGATTTTCATTTTAACTGAGTATGAGATTTGTATTTTAACTATAAATTTCTAAAATCCATCTTGAATATACTACATAGAAAAACGTATTTTTCCTTAAGTTTACTGAATATATAAAAATGGATTATTCTAGCTATAACTTACTCAAATATAATAGAAGTAATTTAAGAAATTTTTGCAGTAACTTCCAAATCCCAGTTCATGTTCATTCAAAAATGTTTACACACCCTAACAAGGGTTTTAATTTTCAATCATTAAGGCAAGAGCGCAGTGGTGGTCAAGTGTCCCCAAAAGACAACAACAGCTGTTCAAGCTCACAGGAAATGAAGGGAAGTATGCAGAATTTGAAAAATCTGGAAGGGAATGTTAAGTTTTTGAAAATAACACTTTGATTACCCTGCTTAGATAATGAGATTTAAGGCTACCATTAAATTATACCAATTACAGAAGATTAAGTAACATGTATACTTGAACCTTACAGATTTGGGGGAAAAAATCAAAACAAAAAGTGAAGTTTTGCTGTTAGATCAAAAGTAACACATTCATATTCAGAAACCAAGTATAAATACCACAAAAACTAAAATGAAATTTTAATAATTTGATGTTTGATAGCTGAGTTTTCTAAAATTATCATGTATGAAAGCTTAATTTCATTTAAAAATTATTGACAGAACAAAATATAGGTCTATAGAAAATTAATTATCCAGGCCAGGTGCAGTGGCTCACACCTGTAATCCTAGCACTCTGGGAGGCAAGGCAGGAGGATTGCTTGAGCTCAGGAGTTCCAGACCAGCCTGAGCAAGAATGAGAAACCCGTCTCTACTAAAAATAGAAAAATTAGCCAGGCGTGGTGGCAAGGTCTGTAGCTCCAGCTACTCGAGAGGCTGAGGCAGGAGGATTGCTTGAGCCCAGGCGTTTGAGGTTGACGCCCATGGCACTCTACTCATGGCAACCGAGACTCTGTCTCAAAAAAACAAAACAAACAAACAAAAAAACCCCACAAATAACAGAAAATTAATTATCCAGCATGAGTTTGAGTTTGCATATGTTATTAGTACATTCTAATTTTAATTAATTTCCAAATTAGGCAACTAAATTAAATATTTTGTTTTCTTTACCCCATACTATTGTTTTACTTCAAGGGGTGTAACACAGGTACTTTAACTGACAATAAAAATTCTATACAAGGGAGTAAACTAAATGAGGGAAAACAAAAAATAGGAGGCTTAATTAGCAAAACAAAACTGTATGTTTCATTTACCGCAGACAATGAAAAAAATTAGAAAATACAGAGAAATACAAAAGAAGTTATAAAGCATAATAAATTTTATTTTTTCAGCAATGGAAAAATGTCCCTGAATAATTAAATGTATCTTTTAGTAGTAGTGTGTAATAATAAATAAGTAATCAATTTTATATATTCTATATAGTTGTATTAAATAATTTTTAGGTTTAAAAGATGATATACCATAATTTTTAATGTTGGTACTCAAAAGCAAAGATATAACTGAAAAGAAAAACAGATGAGACATAAAATGATTTGCAAGATGTGAAATATAGCAGCTTATGAATGTAGATTAGGTTCCAGTTGTAATAATGTTGACGCACTCTCATCACACACACACCCACACCCCTAGATTCCCCAGACACATTTCCATACCTTGAAAATGGGTGTTTCACATATCTCAATTTAGGATATGTTTTTTACAAGTTAATCTATAATCATAAAAACCAGAAGCTATTAATAGCACAAAATTTTATTTGCTAAGCTTAACAAATTAAACATCTAAAGAACAAATTATTACAATGATATTGAAAGATACTTTTATTGGCTTTTTAAAAGACAAATGCAAATGAGAATATTTGAAAATTAATTTTCAAAATTATCTTAAATGAAATAAATACAATATCTAATACAACCTCTTCCTGCAAGAATCTCTAAGATGGGCAATCCTAAAAACCAAGCTTCTTATGTGAAAATCTCTAAAATTAGTATGTCCCTTAAAAAACTTTTTTTTCTTATAAAGGACATTATACCCACATTTTCTTAACATTTGTCTTAAAAACAAATTCTATCTTTAACACTCAAATTTTCTATATATATATTTAGTTCACTTAATTTAAAATTAATGAAAAGATATCTAGACACAATTTCTAAGAAAAGAATGCAGAAAGTACTTTATGCATGGTTATTTACAGGAAGAGTTTTCCTAAATAATAATGTAATATCATGTGCAAAAACCTGACAAATCCTTTCGATAATCAGCACTGCAGGTTTCAATATACTTTATATATAACAAAGGATGTTTCATGTATAGAATTACCAGATGAACCTAAAACCCAGAAAGTAAAGCATTTGACACAGTTAATAATTTCATTTTTATTATACTAAATGTCAGGTCAGAAGTCTATGGCATTTACATGCTGGAAGACTGTTTACCACTCAACTCTTTCAATTATATCAAACACTGATTGACCACATGTGACTGGACTTTACTGCTACAACTTTAAGGTTTCTTTCAAGTGTATGCAAATCTTTTAAATGGGCACATACGCATATGTGCAAAACAAACGAAATATAGATAGGTAAAGAATGAACAGAAATGGCTTTTAAGTATAAACCACCCTGCTATTCAATTTTGAAGCTCTATCTTTTCTTCACTAATTTGTCTTCTGTTATTAGTAGTCTTCTATCCTATTAAAGTTGTAGGTTTACAGATGATCTGGAAATTTCACATTGGCATAAGAAAGGAATGTTGGGGTTGCTGCAGTCTAGGGACAAAGAAATAATTAGTCTTAAAATGTATTAAGTTGCACTTATCTAAACCATAGTATAATAAAAATCCATTTTATAGCAGTATTACATAAGTATATACTGTTCTTTTGATAAAGATAACATAAAGTAGTATATAAATCAGAATATATTCTAAAGTGTAAAGCTTTAGGATACCTTCATCTAGAGCATATTTACATTATATTTTAGACTCTTCAAAATGCATGTAAGATGATCACACTACTCACAGAATACCATTCAAATTAGTAAAATTATTTTGTCTTTTTTCTTATCTTTAATGCTGACAAACTCTTAATGCCATTGTTTACAGACATTTTACTTGTTAAAAAGAAAATGTGACATCTTCAGGGGTAGGTACCTTAAATGGAACATTTAAAATGATATTTTAATATGATCCAGAAATACAACTATATTCATTGTACTCTTCAGTGGACATAAGTAAATAAGCTTATGTATAACTCATAAATTATAAATAAAATTTAAGCAACCAAATCACAAACCATACAATTTGTTTATAAAAAAGAATACTTAGTTATAGTAACCCTGAAACACTTTGTCCTTGTAGTTCTACATTCAGAAGTATTTTCGTAGACATTTTGCTTATGGAGTTCAAATACTTTTAAAGTTTAAATTATTTGTAGATATGAAGTATATGGTACATACTTTAAAAAACAGGATAGAAAAATAAAAATAAAATATAGGATAGGGTATAAAGATATTGTCTCTTTATGTACAGATTCTCCTGGCTGCACAATAAATAAATGCTACTACTACATACAATGCCTCCAGAAACTCACTTAGTAACTAGTGAGGCATCCCCTGCTCATTTCTTTATATTCCCTTTATTCAAGTTGTAGTTTTCATTGTTGACACACACTGACATATTAAGAAAACAGTAACAAAGCTCCTATTTTCTTCACACAACTTTTATTCCTTGATCCAGATTGCTAAAATGACTGCATGACAAATTGTTTTTCAATCATAGATTTATTTTTTGTTTTTTTCATCAGATGCTTATGTGGATTTCACACTGTTTTATGCAAAATGCCAATCCCTTCTGTGTAAGTACTTTGTCATGTTTGCTTTTCCAAGCCTTCAACTTTTGTGCTGGTGGTTTCTTCGTACGTCTCCTGTGATCAATCTTTAAAAAAAGTTTAAAAAGTCTGATTTAAAGTTATAGTATTTATTCTAGTAGAAGTATTCATTCTATATTTAAAAAATTAAAATTTATGAAATTCAATTTTAGAAATGTAAAAGTTGTCTAAAAAGATCTATAACTTATTAAATTTCAGTAAGCTATTAATAGTATAAAATATTAAATATGCTAATTTTGAGTAAAAATCATGAGTATTCCTTGAGCGTTTAATATGTATCTGGTAAATTTGAATGCATAAAGAGAATAAACAGAGCTAATATATTAGTATTTCTTACCTCTATAACAAGAAGAAATATCTTGTTCTATGAGCAGCTGCCATACTTTCAGACATGTTTCTGACTTTTAGATAATTAACAAATCCTCTGAAGAAAAGGAGCAGGCCTGAGAAGGTTGAAATAATACAGGTATATTATGTTCTTACACAGAAATGGGTCATGATAAATTCAAAATCGACAATTATAACTAAGATCCTCTTGGCTTAAGAAAAGGAATTTAATCTGCAGGATTCCACATATTCCATATTTTACACTATAATGATAACTCCGTCATGAGGAAATACAATAAAATTTTATTGCTGCCCACATTCTTTCAATTTGTTAGTCCTAAATGTACCCAAATTAAGGTAAAGCAAATCCAGCTATGAAAATCCAGAATTACATAAAAACATACATTTGTTAAGATTTCTTTAAACAGCAAAGTTACCTGATGCATTTAAACCAATTGACCTCTCAGAAATCCCATTTATACTGTACTAAACTTTCCAATTAATATAACCACTAAGCAAACTAAGACATATATGTTACATAAAGTAAATAAAGAGAGAATATATGTGTGTAGTTGCCAATAATTGTGGGCAAAAACCAGTAAGCTTATCTATAATAGCAACATCAAGTACTTGTCATCCAGTGAAATCTGTACTTGATGATATGTGCATTATGTACATATTTTTAATTATGAGTTCTTATTTTCAAGCAATAATAAAAGCCTAATTTATAATAAAAATTATGGTAAGTGAGAAAAGGACTAGCTTGGGGTAAAAAAAAATTAGATAAGAAGAGTCAGGAAAGACGACTTGGGAAGGCAGTCATTCTAGTGATTTCTTAGATTATTTGCAATACACTTTATATCTATCTCAGTTTTCTCTTCTGTAAAATATTATTTTAAAATAATAATCACAGCTATCTTTAATAATTAAAAAAGCAATGCCTGTGTAATGCTTTAATGTTTCAGATGAAAAATATTAGATAAATATAAAAACGTTACCATTATTAGTATAAGCCTTTGAAATATTTAAGCATCTAATTCTTAGGGAAACATTTATTAACTCCAGTAAATTTTTAACCAGGAAATGGGGGGGGTGCAAAAACACAAACATGTACTGTATGTGTGTAATTTTTCTCACCAGGAGGAAAAGAGTCTGTGAATTTAAAATAAAGAAGCCCCAAACTAAATTTGTATCCCAACTCCAAGACAGTATTCAAAGCAATAAAAAAGAAGCATGTTTGTAATAAACCGAAGAGGAAAGACAGAAGAGATAGACAAATGATGATTTAAACAAGTGGTATAAATTTCAACTAAATCCAATCCCATCTGCTTCCCATATCCTAACTAACTCCCTCCATTGGGGACTCCCTTTCTCTGAATTCCACCCTCATGCCCTTCCACCAGATGCTGTTCAAAGATACTGAATCGTTATCTAAATGTAAAAATATTATTGAAAAATGTAAACTAAAATTATTTGTGAGATCCCTTCTTTTGTCTATGAAGCTGCTGTTTCTAAGATACATTTTGTTTCTTCTCAGGCATTTTCTAAAATAAGCCAATTCATATCTAAAAACCAATCACTCGGTGACTTTCGTTTCTCAGCATTCTACAAAGTGCTCAATATTCTTTTTAGTGTATGTGAGAGCAACGTTTTTATCACTGATTAAATTTTCACATTCCCCTAAATAAGTGCTAGACTATGGCTCTGAATGTGGAACTGGGATTGTCCTCTGCATTCTACTCTGCCCCTCAGTTACCTTCCTAAGAGTCCTCCAATCTCTAAATAATATATATAAAAACATATTTGTTTGATATGCTTAAATACTTGATAGACTTCATAAGTTTTTTCCGTTTTAGGTAAGAAACTCAATAAAGAACACAGAATACAGTCAGTCAGAACAGAGTTAACAATATAGAATTGGCTTAACCCCTTATATGAGTCAGACTCCCCAACAAAGTCACAACACTAAAATAATTTCACTATAATTATTAGAAAAAGAATTTAGTGACCTTAACTGACCACTAAGAATTTGTTTCCCAAAAGATCCCAAAGATCTGATAGCATGACTAAATAAAAACTCAAAGAGAAGACTGCCACCTACTGAAATGCTATTATTTTCTGGTGCAATTCTTAGAGAAATGTGGGCTTTTAAACCTAAGTAGAAACAAAGTGTATTCTTCATGTTAGTAAATATATTTGAAATGTGGATGAAAGGTATAATGTGATTTTAAGATTAACTTAATTATCACATGTCTAAAGTGAAAAACACAAGGGAACAAAACTTAAAAATCGATAAAATTCCATCAATATTAATAAAAAGACATACCTTATAAGAAGACAACTCAACAAAAGTACTGTGATCATTAGGCATGAATCCTTTCCTTATGCCTGGCTGATTAATGATTAACGCAGGGCACATTTCAAAAGCATGAAGAATGTTTTCATGAACCAAAAATACAAGAAAGGATAGAACAACCAAACTATCCTGCTTTCAAACTTTCTAAGATCATTAAAAGAAACTATGCATGTATATTTCTAAGATGAATGCTGAAGACAATTTTTTGTTAATCATGTTGGGATTTTAAAATTTTGTAACATTCAATTATCATTCAATTTAATGACTGATTCTTTACATTGACAGCCTATAGATTTTAAATCTAAGGAATCTGGAGTGCTATATAGAATATTTGAAAAGCTGAGATGATGTAAGTGTTTGGATATGAGAATTTTCACAGTAGAAAAATTATTTCCATATAAGTTGTAACATAATTTTACATCTTACAATTTTAGGAAATTGAAGTTAAACTAAATACAAATTAGTTAAACTGAAATGCACTAAGAGTAACTTACCAAGTACAAGAAATATCCACCAAAGCCAATACTGTCCATTGAAATATCCAGTAAAATAATCAGAAAACTATGGAATGAACATAAATATATTAACCACATTTGTAGACCAAAATTTGAAAATTTTGGATCATCTTTTAGTTTCATAACTATTTAGTTCAAATAATCTTTAACACTTAAAAACAGCACAAAAGGAAAAATAAAAATACTTGGTGACATACATTAACAACATACATATATATAATTATTTGAGAAAAATTTCTTATGAAATAGCAAACAAACTTATACAAAATATTTTAGAAACAAAAAACAATTTCAAACTGCCTGCAAGAAAGAAAAGTAAATGCTATACACCTGCATTATCTGAATCACACATTTTCTCATTAAAGAGTTCACATGTCAGTCCTTTTTTGATACTCTCAAAGCCACAACTACTATCCCAAACACGCTAAGGCAACCCGCTGCTTTAGATATTAACACCAAAAGCCACATTAGTTTAATCTTATCAGATGGGGATGTTCTACTGACCTCTAAAAAGAAGAGTTTTTGACCTTCTGTACATCCCCTACTGTTAATCACTGCCAAAAATACCAGGCACATAAAGACCCCCAACTCATTAGAGTCTTTTTATTTTCAAACTAGATGCTCTAGCCTTCAGTTCCCAACAGTGAGCTGAGAACAGCTAAATGAACCTTGAAGTGGCATTTCAACAGTTCCTATTAGTGGCCATGGCAGACAGTTTTATATTCTCTGTGATGTGGGAATATGAACAGGCAGATGGAAGGCAGGCTTTGGTGATACCGGACACAGGTATCTTTTCCTTGATTAGATTCTAAACATCAAACTTCATTGATTTAAAAAGGTTTAAAAAAACATTCTAATTCAATTACTTCACATAATTCTTCTCTATTGCCCTTTAGTACTTAAACAATGCCCCAAATAATTACTTTTTTAAAGTATTTAATATAACCTACTCTAAAACTACTAAAAATTAGCTTGAGTTTACCTACCCTTTTTCCAATGGTCTGGAAACTGAATTTGAATTAACTAAAAATGATAGTGTTAAATGCAGATTTGCTCTCAAATCTGAATTTCCACCTTTATAGGTAATTTATTTCCAACTATTTGTTGTAATTTCCATAAAAGCTTAAAAATCCTATAAATTTTGCTAGGCTGATGCCATGGCACTCTAGCCCAGGCAACAGAGCGAGACTCTGTCTCAAAAAAAAAAAAAAAATTTAAGTCATCTGCAGCTATGAAATCAGTCAAATTGCATTTTGTTACTAGTTTACATTTCTATGAAATATGTTTAGATCAGGTAAAAGCAGATGTTTCTTCAACTGAAGCAATAAAAAGGAATTAACACATTAAAAAAAAATCCTATAAATTTGATAATAAAACGTTTACAAATTGTAAATAATGTCACCATTTAGGAAGCACATCAACTAAAGATTATTTAACTGTTAAATAACAGTTAAGCCTTTTAAGTATTTTTTTCAGGAAGTATTTTCAATTAATAAATAATACATGATCTAAATCACCTTATAGTTTTAGAAATTTCAAAGATTTAAAATTTCAAAGTAATATTAAAAGATGCAAATCCCACATACTCCTGCACCTTTAAAATATGTACAATGAAGGGAAAATTTGAAAATTGGAAAAATACAGCTTATAAAGTAGGAATATACTATACTACTTTTAAATCAAGTGATTAATAATTAGAAATAAAAAGTTTTCATATACGTTTTAGAGGCTGTAAGACAAAAAAGAATAAAAAACCAAAGCAATATTTTTAACTTTCTGTATATGATGCTCACTAAGGGCAACTAGAAAATCAAGAACAGAGTCATTCTTCACCAAAAATATTTACCATAAAGCTATTTCTTATTTACTACCAAGGAAAGAATACAATTACCTTCACCTTGAAGTCAAAGAGAAAGACTCACTATGTAAAAAGGATAAAGAAATAAGCTTTTGGACTCATTAATGAGCTATCAAAAATGTTCTAAAATACTAACACATCACAGGTTGAGCCACATTGTTGTTTTTTCAAATAAATAAACCAATCACGTTGATTGGCCAACGCAGAAATCAAATTTTGGAATATAAATTGACCAACATTAAGAATTTATCTGATTTTATTTTATTAATATAACACCAATATTGTCTATATCCTACTTTAAAAAAAACTTGTTAGTTTTTAATATTAATAAAACACATAGGCATTTTTAAATAAACAATAAAAACATCAAAAACCTTAGAAGTAATATCAGAATCCTGGGCTAAAAATCTGAGGTTCGTGGCAGCACAGAAACACAAAGAAAGCAGCAGTATGATTTATAAATTACTTATTGTCTAATGAAAGGAAACACCAGGCTTTTAGGAGAAAACCTTTCTCTCAGCAGTAAACTGCAAGAGGAATTTATTGCTTGGAGCGTTATAGGAAAAGTCAAAGTACAGTGTCACAGAGGCAGTGCAGAATCAGGAGAACAGGCACAGAACAGAGACCAAGCTCAATTCTAATCTACATAAAAACTGTGGGACCCTGAGAGCAAGTTTTTAGATGCTTTTAGTTTCATTACCAATAAAATGACCGGATCATCACCAGCATCAGAGAAACAGATAAGGTTAAAAAATTTGGTGTTTGTAACAAATTATGCCTAGAACACACTAAGTGTTCAATGAATGGGCAGCTATTATTATTTTCTACAAAAGATTTTTTAAAATCCTTTTTTTATGTCAATTCTCAATATTCACTAAAGGGGTATAACATTATCCTTAACTCAGTAAAGGTATTTGAAGGGAAACTAAACAGTTCTGGTGATCAAACTTGATGCTGGTATATACCCTACAAAACTGAGAAACTGTAGTCTTTGAATTTAAGTTCCCCATCTTATCACATTAACACTTTTCTCAACCTGGGGTTCTATGAGAGAATTAGGCTCTAATATCCTAAAGGCATAGGTTGTATATAATGCATTAACTTCTTTCTTATGGATCTAGTAATTTACCAACTTTAGGAGAATTAAAAAAAATAGTCTTCAAATTATTTTCTGTGTTCTGTGATTTAAATGAGAAATCCTATTTGAATAATAGTACTTAATTCTATTAGTATCATAACCAAGGTTGGACATATATCTAGCACCAACTCTTTTGAGGTTTTCCAGTAATAACTGCTGCAAGGGCAGGGATTGTGTCTTTATAATTGTATGCTCCCTAACACCTAATGGGTTTATGCCCATGGTAGGAACCCACTATATACCTTTGAAATAAAATTAAAACAAGAATCTGCCAGAGGACAGTTCTTACAATGTCCCAGATTTTAATCATCTTAGGAGAAACCAGTCCACAGGTCCCAACCAAGAATCAACTAATTAATAATAAAACCTGTAATCTGGTCTGAACCAAGACAGGGTCTGTCTGTTAAGATTACTGAAACCCCAGGAAGCTACAAGTATAAAAATAATGAAAAAAGCCAGGTGCGGTGGCTCATGCCTGTAACGCTAGCACTTTAGGAGGCTGAGGCAGGAGGATTACTTGAGGCCAGGAGTTTGAGACCAGCCTGGGAAACACAGAGAGTCCCCATCTCTACAAAAAATAAAAAATAAGCATTCATTCTCCTAGGCTTTATCCTAAAAAAACTAGGAAGAAACATTTGTAAAGAAAAGCTAAAGGCGGCCTTTGAAAGGCCAAGGTAAAGAGCTGGGGGCAGTTTATGCTAACCATACTAATGCCTATGCATTTTGGGGACTAGAAAAGTTATTGAGATGGGGAAAAGAAAAGGACTTATCTTTGAGACTCCCTACACACCATCTTGTAAGTAAGAAGTAGAGAGGGTGACTTCAGGGGACAATAGGAAAAATGAGAAGAAAGGATTAAAAGAAACACAAGGGACAAAAGATGAGTTCTGACAGTCACTTTCACAGGCCTTCACTTTACTTCTGAGCTTTCAATGTGACAAAAAAGTAAAAAGATACTTAGGTCCATGATAATTTTACTAAAATATAGAAATGTTTATATTTTAACTGATTTTAACCACACTGTACCATATCACAATAATAATAGCCATTATTTACTGAGCATATATATTTATGCAGCAATTGGGCAAAGTACTTTAATTATATCATTTCCATACCAATAAAAATCCTGCAAGGCAGCCATTAATCATCAGCCTATTATGAAGAAACTAATGCTCAGAACAATTAAATTACTTAAAGTTAAAACACAGACATAAAAAAAGATGAGATTCAAACTTAAATTTTTCTGATTTCAAAGTTCTTTCCAATATATTAACAATCTCTCATAAAGTTATAAAATGTTCACACCATAGAGATTACCACAATAAGTATAGAAATTAAGAATAACCTTAAAATAATTGAATCTATGTGCATAAAATGAGCGTTTATGAACCACACAGAAAATTTCATACCTTTTCATTTTAGAGATAAAAGAGATACAGGCTATCAAGACACTCACCCTGACAATAAGGATCCATTTGATCAGTGAAAGGCCAAATCCACAGATAGCACCATACCTTCCCGCTATGGTATTGGTGATACAGAAGGATAAACAAAATCCAAGCCAGTTGAAAATAAATGCCACTAAAAACAACAGAAACAGTTCATTTAAAGACCACAGTTTGGAAAGAAATTAACACAGACGTTACATTAACTATACTTCATTGCTCAATGGAAATAGCATTTCCCTTTCTTTAAACTCTATGCCAATTAACCTTCTTTATAGACTGTAGCTTACACCTTTTGCAGATGTATTACTCATTTACTATATTGTACATCAACAGATGGGTAAGTTTGATTTCTTGTCAGTTTGCTTCACAGGAATCAATTCCTGAAAGCTTATCAATGGGTGAAACTACATTTTTAAACCAGTTAAAAACCAGGTTACAATTACCTCTCATGTGGTCCCACCCAAGAAGTTCGGCCTAAGAAATCAGCCAACAAAATTGGCTTTTTAAAAAAGGTAAAATAAAATAACAAAATCTAATACTTCACAAATATTTTATGGTTTTCTTAAGGTATAGTTACAATTCTTAGATGTTCCTTTTCTGAGTTCACTCACAATATGTAATCCTATCTAAAAGCTATATAAGAACACAGCTTTCCATGGAGAACAAGTCATCAATGTATTGTTTGCCAATATGTGTAGTGTCCAGACAACCCCTTTAAGAACTATAACTTTTTTGACTTGTATATGGTAAGTGCTCAAAAGAATTTACTGAATTAAGATGCTCGACAGCGTTGTTAGGGAAATGCAAATTAAAACACAATGAGATATCTCTACACATCTGTTAGAATGTCTAAAATGAAAAATTTTAAAAAAAGTTAACACCAAATACTGGCAAGGATGCAGAGCAACAGGAACTCTCATTCACAGCTGGTGGGAATGCAAAATGGTACAGCCACTTTGCAAGACAGTTTGGCAATTTCTTACTAATCAAAATTCAAAACACTCTTTGAATTCTTTTTAAGTTACAAATAATTTAATTTCTCTTTATGTTTCCTTCAAGTCTAAAATGGGAATTAATGGTGATTGATTATTACCATAGCATTGTGATATTAAGATTCACACATGGTACAAATGGCTAAACCTAGGAAGAAAGGTTTTCTAAACAAAACCAGATAGAGCCCACCACATTTTAAAGCACTAGAGTTCAAGGTCATTTCCACAGACTTTCAGTTATCCAAGGAACCAAATCTTAATTTCTAATGTTTAACTGACTGACAAATAAATGAATTCCATTCCATTTTCTTAAAAAAATTCTTAAAAATAAGATCAGAAAGTTTAGGCATGTGTATGAGACATTTTGCAGTAACACTTTAAAGGATTATGAGAAGCAAAAACCTTACCAGGAGATACATACACTTCTCCCTTTACATTTCCTGAACAAGAACATGCAATTATGTTACCAAATTTAAGTATAAACTTTTTTTTAGGGTTATGTGAGTTAAGGTGTTGAAAACAAAGAAGGCAAGAATCAAACCAACAAAAGGTCTTAACTGAAATATTCTTATTGATATTCACTGTAGTTTTATTTGCACAAGTTATATAACCTGAAATGCTTTAAGTTCTAAATCACATTAAAGAAAATCTACTTTTTACCAACAGTAGCTACAAGATCATTCAAGTGGCATGGAAAATACAGTAAGTTGCAATTTGAGGAACAGCCACTAGATGGTAGTAATTACAAATAAATCTATGTTTATCAAAGCAAATAAGCTCTAGGCCTACTAGAAAAAAACGTATCAGAAAATGAAGGTAAAAAAATATAAATTTACTCTTATAATATTAGTGTAATAAAGCA
>NW_012136414.1:1960044-1973123 GCF_000956105.1 Propithecus coquereli
TATTAATATTGTACTAACACTAGCTAAAGTCACCCAGTGTGTCTAAGTTACCATGAATTTACAACACTTACACCAGTGAAATGTTTTCAAATCTAAAAAATTAAGATTAAAAATGATACTGGGGTTAAGTGGAATATAGAAATGGAGAGATAAGAACTCTTTGACATAATTAAATGGTATCAAATGACATGTTTTTATTCCTAAGAAACAGATATTCATACTAAAAATAGTACAATAAATTTAGATTCTTTCTTTTCTAATTAAGATTTCTTAAAAGATATAACCATGAAAGAAATTAATGTTTAAGCTACTCTTCTTGTAAACAAAATATGCGGGAAGTTTGTTAAGAATTACCAGTTGAACTAAAATTAAGATAAAAACCAAGGTCCACTAGAATTATAGTACAAAACAGTACTCATCTGTAACCAAAGAGTTCATTTGCTTTTCGTTGTACCTGATATATCTAACTAGAAATTGTAACTAAAATCAATTTAAGATTTAAATATTACATATATGTTAGCTGATTGACAACTTGAATATAATTTACTAAGTTTGAAGAGAAAAATACTGCCTACCCTCCCCCAACTTCTTTTCTTCAGCAGATGAAATAAAAGAAAGAAACCATTTCAAAATGGAGGAAAAAGTGAACTTCCAGACTCAAAAGTAACAACTCACGAAGTATGTATTTTCTATTTGTTAAAGTTGAATGTGGCACTTTAAATAAGTAAACTATTTCTCAGTTTTCTCATTTAAATAAACTTTATAATTAAAATGAATTAAATCAGCATTCTATCCAAGAATGAAAGTTTAATCATTTAACCAGATTGAGGGCAGAAATTAACAGTATCATAGACTAATAAATTTACTTACATGAATATTGGGTTTCTTCCACTGGCTTTAGTAGTTTAAACAGTTTATTGAGTGTCTTAATATTATCTAATGAGTTAACTATTCTGATCCCTCATGTAAGGTGCTGAAATAATGAAGACTATGACACAGGCGTCCCTCAAGGAGCTTAAATTTACTTTATAACCAAGAATGAAAGTTTAATCATTTAACCAGATTGAGGGCAGAAATTAACGGTATCATAGACTAATAAATTTACTTACATGAATATTGGGTTTCTACCACTGGCTTTAGTAGTTTAAACAGTTTATTGAGTGTCTTAATATTATTTAATGAGTTAACTATTCTGATCCCTCATGTAAGGTGCTGAAATAATGAAGACTATGACACAGGCGTCCCTCAAGGAGCTTAAATTTACTTTATAAATCAAATATTAAATTAAGAATTTTGCAAGATGTTAAAAAATATTACTCAGGTTTCCAATCTAACTACTCACCATTCCTCCAAATAAAACTTATACTTTCATACCTTTGTGTCTCAAGTGACATTGTTCTAGTTGCCAGAATATCTCTCCTTTTCTAACCTTTCTTCTGGCCTAAGGACACCCAAATGGAAGTCTTCTGCTCCAAAAGCAGGATTTAGTTTCATTCTATATGCCCTTATAGCAGTGAATGGCACCAGTACTGCAGCATTTCTCTTACAAAATCCTAATTAGCTTAAATGTGTTTATATAATTTTATATGGTCAGCATACAGCATAATGGTGGCAATGCATAATTACTCAGTAAGTGTTTAATAAATTCTAGGGTTCGTAATGTAACATGATCACAGTATTCATTAGTTCAGTATCAGGAACAATCTGTACTTTAAACAAGGTAGATACATTCTAATAATATTTGCTTTTCTTCACTATGTTACTTTAATGCAAACACAGCCAATATACGCAAAAAAACAGTTTGGAAAGATCACTTACTGAAAAACGCCAACATGAAAATGCCATCATTACCCACTCTGAGCTGGTCTGCATCACTGAAGTCATCTCTTGGTGGGCACTCTTCCTCTTGAATCTGTAACATGTAACATTAGAATAGCTCACTAAAATAATCACAACTCTATCATCTTAAATAAAAGAAAAAGAACTTCAACAAAATCTAGTGCTCTCAATGTGCTGTACAGACAAAATGAGATAATGAGTACAATGTCTGGCACAGAGTAAGGAATCAATAAACATTAGCAAGCATTACTTTTCCATGGGCACCCTTGAAAAGAATAACTTAAAAGGTAAACCCAAAAAAGATAACGTTGAATAACATCAAACGCATGCAAAGGGTACCAAGAAGATAAATGTAATACTGCTGCATTAATATTAAATGGGGAAACAAGAACTTTCATAATCAGTGGTGGAGTATAAATTGGTACAACCTCTACGGTTGGCAATTTGGTGATATTTATCAAAATTAAAATGTACATACCCTTTGATCTAACAATTCCAGTTTTTACAACATATTGTAGAAATACATACACGTATCCCCACTTACAAGAAATGATGTATTAAAGATAATCCATTGCAGCAATGTTAATAAGAACAGAAGATTAGACACAATCTAAATGCCCATCCATAGTGGACTATGTTAAGAGAATTCTCCATGGGTCTATTATGTTTCTACGTGTCTTCTAGACAGAGGCACTGGCTGCCTTTTTCTGAGAGTTTATATAGTGGAGAGCTGTGGACCTTTCAGAGGTGTGGGCATTCTAATTTACCATCAGGAAAGAGTTGGGTTCCCTATGCCCAGGGTTTCTCTCCTGTGACTCAGCACACTGAACATGGAGGTTATCACTTAGCCCTCTTTGTGTTGCCCTGTGGGACTTGGAGGTCAAGAAACTGGCACAGAAAATGCTAATACTCTGGCTACTGCTACTGTTGTGAATAATAAAGTCTTTTTCTCTGACCCAGCGGTCTCATGTCTTCTGCCAGCATCCGAGGAACTGTGACAACCTAGTCCGTTAGCTTGTAAGTCCAGTAAAATTTCAGACTGTTCACAGTTCTTGACAGGCAGATAAAATGAATTATTGCATGTCTATCCAATAAAATTCAAAAAGCAACGCAAAAATTTAAAAGTAAATAAAAAAGAACAAAAAGTTTTGTTTTTGTTTTTTTTTTTTGAGACAGGGTCTCAATCTGTTGCCCTGGCTAGAGTGCAGTGGCACCATCATAGCTCACTCACTTCAACCTCAAACTCCTGGCTCAAGCCTCCTAAGTAGCTGGGACTACAGACACGCACCACCACGCCTGGCTAATAAGAACACAAAAGTTCTTAATATTCCTAATATTCTTAATAATTTCCAAAATATATGAAGTGGAAATTATTTATACAGTATTTTGTTTATATAAAAATAATATACTCACATATTAATATATTTGCTTATAAAAGTAAAGAATTTCTCTGAAAGTGTATATAAAACCTGTTATCACTGATTGCTTCTAATTTTCAACAAATATTAATGGAATACCTATTCTACACAAGACTTAGCTTCCTGGTCCTTAGGATACATCAGTGTACACAAAACAAATATGCTTGCCCTTGTGGAACTTATATTCCAATGAGGGGAGCCAGACAATAAACAAAGACATAATAAATAAGTTATTTATATAATTATTAAAAGGTATAAATTCTATGCCAAAGAAAAGGAAGGAAAGGGAAAGTTTGGGAATGCTACGGGGTTAAGGGTTACAGTTTTAAATATAGTGGTCAGATAGGCCTCATTAAGGTGACACTTGAGCAAAAACTTAGAAGTAAGAAATTTAGTTATGCAGGCATCTCATAGAAAAGTGCTTTAGGCAGAAGAATTAGCCAAAGCTAAGGTCCTAAGATAGAGTATGCATGGCCTGTTAGAGTAACAGCAAAGAGGCTAGCATGGCTGGACCAGAGTGAACACGAGAGAAAACAGGAAGAAATGAGGTCAGAGAGTCCACTGAAGGACCTTGGATTTTACTGAGTAAAATGGGAGGTCTTACAAAATTTTGATTGGATGAGTGACTTGACCTAATTTATATAGGTCCATCATTTCCAAATTATACATACATAATCTCAGTTGAATATTAATGATTCAATTTTGTGAGGCTCAGTCGGAAAAGCTAGAGAGTCCTGCCCAAGATCACGTTAACTAGGAACGTCAAAGTGGAACTTGAGTCTAGGATACTGATGTTCTTTCCAGCCAATCATGGCAGTCTAAATATATTGCTTTCCTGAAAGAAACTTTCAAAACCATGTTATGTTACTCATTATTTGAGCACAAAGATCCCTTAAACTCTGCAATCATATATCATAGGCAAACTTTAATGACTGGCAATGATTGAATGCATATTAATAAAATTTTATATAATTTCAAATTAATTCAAGAAATAAACACTAAAGTACAGTATGAACAGAAAAACTGTCAATGTAATGGCAAAAATATAATTATTTCATATTATATATTTTAAAACACCTGTCCAGAGATTTTATCAAAGGACATTTTTTAAAAGACAGAAGACAAAATGCACAAAGATTTCTTTTATGATATTAACACTTGAGAAAAAAAAAAAAAACGAATACAAACATTTGAAACTAATGATTATTCACTAGAGAAGAATGGCCACTAAATTGTAATAGTATATTGATTCCATGGAGTTTCCCTCAACCATTAAATAACAGGAAAGTATTTATATAAAATGTTTAAAAATAAAAGATGGTATGTATGCAATAATTTCAACTATATTAAACATTAATTTATAAATCCTAAAATTGGTAAAAGACATCAAAAAATTTTAAAATGAGCAGCTGTAAGAGAACACCTGTGGTCTTCTCTTATTCCTAATTTCCCATATTGGCTAATACAAAAAAAAAAAGTCTCATTAACTTAGTAAACTGTCATTTATTAAACAATAAATATGCACCAGATAATAGGTGTTGGGAATGTAAATGCAAGGTGTGTGCCCCAGAGTTGCTCACACATTATCAAGTTCTAGTTCTTACATCAAAAGACACGTTATTGAATCAATTTAAAACAAGTTACAAAAAAGTCAATTCTATCCACTTTAAGATCATACGATAAGCCTCCATGATGAACAACAAGCCATGTTCTAAAAGCTTTATAAAGTTAATGATTTGGAATTCAAGTATTTTTCATAGAAATATTAAAAATGGGCAATTCATTTCCATAAATCTTATATTCAACCGTTCTGTAATATACAAACAACTCTACACATTAAAAATAAGAAACAGAAAACAGTATTGTTTCAGTCTCTTGACTGCCTATATTCTCCCAATGAGAGTCTGTTCAAGAAATAAGCGTTCAGCTCACCCAGGTGAGACTCATTTACAACTGAATGTACTCAAATGCTAATCAGACCAAGGGTTTTTTCAATTTTTAAATTTTTTAATAGACAAAAACTGTATGATTTTTGGTGTACAACATGATGTTCTGAAATATGTATACACTGTGGAATGGCTAAATAGAGCTAATTAGTGTATGCATTACCTCATATACTTAGCATTTTTGTGGTGAGAACAACTTAAAATCTACTCCTAGTGATTTTCAAGTATACACCAGCTTTCTGTCTAAATCAGATATACAGACACACACAAACACTCATACTTTGCAGAAAGAGGGTGTTGGAACACTGGCTTAGGAAACACTGATAAATTTGAAAGATTTTGTACAAGGACCTACTTTACTCTCTGGCGTACAATTCTACTTTGCTTTCTATGAAATTTTCCACAATGCCCAAGGCACTGGAAATGATGACAGTGAAGGAATGGAATGGTAATATTTCAGAATACTCTCTCCAAGAAGGGTAAAACCACCTTTATGCTTTTCTCAAAGCACAAGCACACGTAATAAGACTTAATGCTTCCTACTTTGTCTTCAGAGTTCTATCCTATCGTACGAAAGTTAGGGCAGTAAAGGACCCAAGGGTCCATAATGCTCTTTGAAGACCTTTGCCACTGCCAAGGTCTCTAGGGAGATAACCCCTGAGAAAAGGAGTTACTGTCAATCTACTTCACTGAGAGATGTGCATGTGCATTTACAAACACATGTGTTCTAAGCAACCTGAAGTTCATTTTGACAGAAACTCCCTATTTTATAGATCTATCCTTCTTCTCTATGATTCTCCCCTCACAGCATCAAAAATCCTTATTGACTGAGCTATATTTATGCTACTGTCCTAAGAGACAGTAGCATATTCCACCCCCCCACCCCCCAGAGACGGAAAAGGCATAAAAATATGGGGTTTACTGTCTTTACCTAACTTCCTAACCGTGTCCAAAGCTGTTTATATTGATGTTTAACCCTGTGTGTGCTGGCGAAAAGGAGTGGGAGCAGGCAGGGAAAGGGTTGTAGCTAAGGAAAGAAACACATTCAGGACACATGCTCACCTCTCAGAGGATCTACTCACTGGGCTCTGACCTCAGAGAGCAAGAAGAGAATGCCATACAGGGAAGCACATCCCTCCCCTTGGCTCCTCACCTAATTCTAGTTTTCCCAGGTGAAGTGATTTTTTGTGTCTTTTTCCTGAACAACATGAATGATGAATACAGGGAATGAATACAGGGATCTGAAATGACAACTCACATCTGAAGCAAGAAAAAAAGACAATGAATTCTAGCCCTGCTTGCAGCCACACTAAAATGTAAATACTTTCTACCTCTTACCTGGTTGCAGAAGAGCACACATGTATCTCACTGACTCTTCATTACTGAAAAGCCACTCCTTTTACCAGAACAAAGAATAACAAACATGTATCTCCTTGACTCTCTCTATTACTAAGACAGGAAGATGAGGGAGAAAGGGGAGGTACTTGACCATTACTCCAAAATTCTAGGATAGGATATGCTAAAAGGGAGGGGAGGAGTAGCTGACAAAAATAATTTGAAGCCCTGGTAACTTATTTCTCTATGCTTTTTAGTCTACCTTGAGTTCTTTCATAGCGTCACTAAACTGGTTATGCTAATATATAAAACATAAATAGAAAAAAAGATAACTCATGATTATAATGACAGACCATGGAATCCAAACTATATAAGGAGGGAAATAAGTACATGGACAGTGAAGAGGTCAATGGACTAGAGGTCCAAGTGAAAGAGAAGAACTGTTGGGTGGTGGTAACTAACAGTGAATGAGTTAGAAGGATGGGAGTGAAGGATGAGATGTCTGAAATCAAAATTTAAGAAGTGATAAATGTCTTAGCAGAGATAAGGTCTAGGATGACCCACAAGCTGAGATGAAGTGGAGGAGAACAGTAATAGAAATGAGAAAGTCAAGGAATGAAGAAGGTGAATTTAACCAGGACAGTGCCAATTTCACCAAAAAAAATGACAACACATATAAACAACAGTAGAGAAAATACAGTTGACCCTTGAACAACTGGGGGGTTTGGGACACTGACCCCCATGCAGTTGAAAAACTGTATATAACTTGTGATTCCCCAAAAACTTAACTATTAATAGCCTACTGTTCACTGGAAACCCTACTGATAATATAAACAGTAGACCAACGCATAAATAAGACTAGTCTCTACATATATTTTATGCATTGAAGACATGCCTTTTTCTTAATTTTTTCAATATTTCTAGGCTATGCAGTTTGTCCACAGGTTTTTTCAAATTGTTGCAAATCTCCAAAAAATTTTCCAATACATTTACTGAAAACAATCTGCATATAAGTGGACCCATGAAGTTCAAACCCATATTGTTCAAGGGTCAGCTGTACTAAAAAAAGAAATCTACACACACACACACATATACACACTCTTATGCATAAAGACTATTTTTGATATCACTAAATGTACATTTCAATTAACAAAAAAAATTATCAAAAGAAACGATAAACTGTTCTTACTCTTTGAGATGTTTCTGCTGCTGCAGCTGCCATTGCAGCGGCTTTAGCTTTCTCAGCTTCATCATATGTAGGAAGAGAGGTAGCAACACTGTAGGGAGGTGGCACAGGATAAAACTCACCATAAACTTCTGTATCTAAAGAAAGAGGATTTAAAAGGATAACCATTAAAAACAAAACTATCTAATATAAAATTTATAGCTATCACTATAACTTAATAATTTACAATAAGTCACTAAAGACTACTATTGGTATTGTGGTCTTATGTTATAAGCTATAAAACATGTAAATTACTATTATTATCATAAGTCTTATTTTAGTCCAAATTTATCATGAAAAGAAAGAACTGATAAATACAATCTAAAGGCTAATACACAAGAACCTCAAGAATGAGATTCTGAAAAGTAGTAGCAGACAAGAGGTAAAAATCTCACAATAAATAAGCATCTTTATGTAGTATGTACAAGGAACTTGGTTTACTTGCCCATTATCTCACAGCCAAAAACATAAAAAAAAGGAATAATATTTATATAGTACTAACTATTTCATATACGACTTCTGTATGCATTAATCTTAGCTACTCTGAGGTTCAGAAAAGTTAAGTGATTTGCCCAATACCAAACAACCTTCAAGTGGCAGACCCAGGGAGTTCCCAACCCCAAATACTTCGGTCTGATAACGCATACACATGTTGATTTTGGCAACTGTCCCAATCTCTTAAGCAAACTCAGTATTTCTCTTTTCTAAAACATTGGAGAATTTTTACTTTTTTCCAATCTTGTCCCTTTCTCCTCCCATTTTCCTCTTACCTACCTGGTTCTTTAGATTTTCTTTTTATTATTTTTCCCTCCTTAATTTTAAACTATTTTAAAATATAATCTCCAGAAATCCATTACAAAAGTAAGTACAGACTTCTTATTTTAAAAATAAAACTGTATCACTTATTCCCAACATAAGCAGTATAAGTAAAATGATACAGGCCAACCAAATGGTTAGACTAATGCTAGAATCAATGACAAGGTAAAAAAAGGTAGATTATAAAAATAGTATATACTACAGTGTTTGACAACACTTTTGTAATTTCCTCCATTATAACTATAGTATTTTTATACAAGCATACCTGGTTTTATTATGCTTTGCTTTATTCTACTTTATTCTACTTCACTGCATTTTTTTACAAATTGAAGGTTTGTGGCAATTCTGCATTGACAAGTCTATCACCACCGTTTTTCCAACAGCATGTGCTCACTTTGTGTCTTTGTGTAACACTTGGTAATTTTCAAACTTTTTCAGTATTATTATATCATTTTTGGTGATCAGTGACCAGTGATCTTTGATGTTTACTAGTGTAATTGTTTTGGGGCATAAAGGACATAGAGGACAGCAAACTTAGTTGATAAATGTGTGTGTCCTGATGGCTCCACCAACCAGCTGTTCCCCATCTCTCTGCCACTCCTGGGGCCTTCTCTACTTCCTGAGACACAGCAATATTGAAATTAGGCCAATGAATAACCTTACAATGGCCTCTAAGGGTTCAAGTGAAAGGAAGAGTCACATGTCTCTAACTTTAATTCAAAAGCTAGAAACAATTAAGGTTAGTGAGGAAGACACTTCAATTTGTGAATCCAAAGGAAAAGTTCTTGAAGGAAACTGAAAATGCCACTCCTGATTGGGCCCAGTGACTCACACCTGTAATCCCAGCACTTTGGGAGGCCGGGCAGAGGATTGCTGACGCCAGGAAGTCAAGACCAGCCTGGACAACATAATGAGACCCCGTCTCTACAAAAAATTTAAAAAATTGGCTGTGCCCTAGCTACTCAGGATGCTGAGCTAGCAGGATCACTTGAGCACAGGAGTTGGGGGTTGCAGTGAGCTGTGACTGTGCCATTACATTCCAGTCCTGGTGTCTTGGTGACAGAGTGAGATTGTGTCTCAAAAAAGAAGGGGGGGGGGCCTACTCCAATGAACACATGAATGATAAGAACGTAAAATAGCTTTATTGACGATGTGAGAAAGTTTTAATGGTCTAGATAAAAAAATCAAACCAGCCACAACATTCCCTTAAGCCAAAGCCTAATCCAGAGCAAGGCTCTAACTCTTCAATTTTATGAAGGCTAAGAGAAGTGAGGAAACTGCAGAAGTTTGAAGCTCGCAGAGGTTGGTTCATGAGGCTTAAGGAAGGAAGCTATCTTCATAACCTAAAAGAACAAGGTGAAGCAGCAAGTGCTAATGGAGAAACTGCAGCAAGTTATCCAGAAGATCTAGCTAAGATCATTCACGAAGGTGGCTATACTAAACAACAGATTTTCAATATAGACAAAACAGCCTTCTGGTAGAAGAAGATGTCATCTAGGACTTTCATAGCTAGAAGAGAATTCAATGCCTGGCTTCAAAGTTTCAAAGGATAGGCTGACTCTCCTTGTTAGGGGCTAACGTAAATAGTGACTTTAAGATGAAACCAACGCTCATTTACCATTCCAAAAATCCTAGAGCCCTTAAGAATTATGCTAAGTGTACTCTGCCTATGCTCTATAAATGGAATAACAAAGCCTGGATGACAGCATATCTGTTTACAACATGGTTTACTGAATACTTTAAACCCACTGTTGAGGCCTATTGCCCAGAAAAAAAAACAATCTTTTCAAAATATTTCTATTCATTGGCAATGTACCTGCACCCCACCCAAGAGTGGTGATGGAGATGTATAAGGAGATGAATGTTGTTTTCATGCTTGCTAACACAACATCTATTCTGCAGCCCATGGATCAAGGAGTCATTTTGACTTTAAAGGCTTATCATTAATGAAATACATTTTGTAAAGCTATAGGTGCCATAAATACTGATTTCTCTGATGGATCTGGACAAATTAAATTGAAAACCTTCTGAAAAGAACTCACTATTCTAGATGCCATTAAGAACATTTATGAGGCTGGCGCAGTAGCTCATGCCTATAATCCTAGCACTCTGGGAGGCTGAGGCAGGAGGATCACTTGAGCCCAGGAGTTTGAGGTTGCAGTGAGCTATGATCATCCCACTACACTCTAGCCAGGGTGACAGAGACCCTGTCTCAAAAAAAAAAAAAAAAAATATGATTCAAAGGAGGAGGTCAAAATATCAACATTAGTGAGAGTTTGGAAGAAGATGATTCCAATTCTTGTGGATGACTTGGAGGGGTTCAAGACATCAGTGCAGAAAGTAACTACAGATGTGGAAGAAACAGCAAGAGAACTAGAATTAGAAGTGGAACCTAGATATGTGATTGAACTGATGCAATCTCATGATAATACTTGAACAAATGAGGAATTGCTTCTTATAGATAAGCAAAGAAAGTGGTTTCTTGAGATGGAGTCTACTCTTGATGATTCTGTGAACACTTGAAATGACAACAAAGGATTTAGAAGATTAAATTTAGAAATTTAGTTGATAAAGCAGCAGGAGGGTTTGAGAAGATTGACTCCAATTTTTAAAGAAGTTCTACTGTGGGTAAAATGCTATCAAATAGCGTCATAGTCTACAGAGAAGTCTTTTGTAAAAGGAAAAGTAAATTGACATGGCCAACTTCATTGTTGTTTTATTTTAAGAAACTTCCATCTCAGCCTTGAGCAACCACCAGTCAGTAACCATTAACATCGAGGCAAGACCTTCTACCAGCAAAAAGGTAACTTGCTGAAGGCTCCAATGATCATTAGCATTTTTTAGCAATAAAGGTTTTAATTAAGGTACGTATTTTTAAAAAACATAATGCTATTACAAACTTAATAGACTACAGTACAGTGTAAACATAACTTCTATGTGCACTGGGAAACCAAAAAATTCACGACTTACTTTATTACAATATTTGCTTTATTGTGGTGGTCTAAAACTGAACCAACAATATCTCTGAGGTATGCCTGTATTTTTTACATATGTTTATAATTTTCTCTATCTTTATTGGCATTTCTTGCACTTCCAACATGAAAACACATTTTACTCTAGCAATATTTATCCTATTTTATTTTCATGTACATAGCTTTCAAAACAATTTTTTTAATGCTATCAGGAACAGATAAGGATCTGAAGTTAGGTCATTTTTAATCTAATGACAAGAAGTGGTAGTAGCAGTATAATACTGAATGTTCTCCATCAGAAGAGACAAGAGTCAAAAATTGTTAGAGAAGATTTCTTTTCAGCATGTAAAAACACCATACACATTCAAATAAATAGATTTCTTTTGTTCTAAGACTAGAATAGAAGTAAAATCTAAGTGAAAACAGTGGCTATAAAATTGAAGGTAATGATATTAAAATTGTAAATTTTAAAAAACTGAACAATGACATACAATATCCAAAGGAGATATGATCTTTTATATTAACAAGTATGTAAATTCTTGAAAAGTTTTAACACTCAAGATAGAAGAAAAATACCCACCACTAATAGATGAAAGTTGAGTAGAAGCACTAAATTGCTACCACTTTACTTTTTACTTTTTAATTTTACTCATTTTTCTTCTATCCTTTAAAGCAGAGGTCCTCAACCAGAGGATTTACAGTCTAGGGAGCTCCAGCTCTAAATTCTCTTCTTAGAAGTTCTGTGACCTCAAGCAAATCACTTAAGTACTATGAAGCTCCACTTTCTCATTCATAAAACTGACCCAGGGGGACTGTTACTTGCTATTATGGGATGAAGTAGAAGAGTATTCAAGAGGACTCTTTAAACCGTGAAGCATTATACAAATGTCACATATTACTATCGATGTTGCTCAGATCTATAAAAACGAGCCAAAAAGTGACCTAATAAGGAATACAATCTCCAAAGAAAACTAGCATGGCCAATGCTTAAAATACAATCATGTGTCACTTGATGACAGGGATATGTCTGAGAAACGTGTTAGGTAATTTAGTTGTTGTGGAACATCATAGAGTGGACTTACACCAAACTAGATGGCACAGCCTACTACACGCATAGGCTATACGGTACAGTCTATTGCTCCTAGGCTACAAACCTGTACAGCATGTGACTGTATTGAACAGGCAACTGTAACACAAAGTATTTGTGTTATCTAAACATATCTAAACATAGAAAAGGTACAGTAAAAATATGGTATCAAATATAAAAAATGGTACACCTGTATAGGGCACTTACCATGAATGGAGCTTGGAGGACTACAAGTTGCTGTGGGTGAGTGAGTGGTGAGTGAATGTGAAGGCCTAGGGCTTTACACTACTATAGATTTTATAAACACTGTACCTACCTTGGGCTATACTAGGTTTATTAAAAAGCATTTTTCTAGGCCGGGCGCGGTGGCTCACGCCTGTAATCCTAGCTCTCTGGGAGGCCGAGGCGGGCGGATTGTTTGAGCTCAGGAGTTCGAGACCA